>NW_022631080.1:3460671-3548300 GCF_010015895.1 Lontra canadensis | reverse complement strand
TGTGAACATTGGACCACCCCTGAAGCCAGGAATAAATCCCACTTGATTGTAGTAAATAAATTTTTTTAAAGATTTTATTTATTTATTTGACAGAGATCACAAGTAGGCAGAAAGGCAGGTAGAGAGAGAGAGAGGAGGAAGCAGGCTCCCTGCTGAGCAGAGAGCCCCATGCAGGGCTCGATCACAGGACCCTGGGATCATGACCTGAGCCGAAGGCAGAGGCTTTAACCCACTGAGCCACCCAAGGCACCCCTGTAGTGAATAATTTTTTTAATGTACTGTTGGATTTGATTTGCTAGCATCTTGTTGAAATTTTCTGTATCCATGTTCAATGGAAATATTGGCCTGTAATTCTCCTTTTTAGTGAGGTCTTCGTCTGGTTTTGCAATCAAGGGAATGCTAGCCTCATAGAATGAGTATAGAATTTTTCCCCCCTTTTCTGTTTTTTGAAATAATTTGAGAAGAGTATGTATTAACTCTTCTTGCAATATTGGGTAAAAAAGCCATCAGACCCTGGACTTTTGTTTTTGGGAGATTTTTTATTGCTGTTTCAAATTCTTTGCTGGTTGTGGGTCTGTTCATATTTTTTCTTTCTTCTTGTTTCAATTTTGGTAATTTGCATCTTTCTAGGTACAATGGATACAAATCTAGATACAAGTTTCTCAAAATTTGTCCATTTCTTCCAGATTGCCCAGTTGTCATATAATTTTTCATAATAGTATCTTATGATTATTTGCATTTCTCTGGTGTTGGTTATGATCCATCCTCTTTCACTTGTGATTTTGTTTTTATTTGGGTCCTTTCTCTTTTCTTTTTGATAAGCCTGACTAGGGGTTTATCAATTTTATTAATTCTTTCAAAGAACCAGCTTTTAGTTACATCGACCTGTTCTACTGGTTTGTTTGTTTGTTTGTTTCTAAATCATTTATTTCTGCTCTAATCTTCATTAGTTCCCTTCTTCTGTTGGCCAGAGGGTTTATTTGCTGTTCCTTTTCTAATTCCTTTAGGTGTAAGGATATGTTGTATATTTGAGCCTTTTCTTGCTTATTGAGGTATGTCTGTATTGCTGTATACTTAACTCTTGTATTGCCTTTGTTGTATCCCAAAGGTTTGGACTGTCATATTTTCTTTTTCATTTGTTTCCATGTACTCTCTAATTTCCTGGTTAACACATTCATTCTTAGAGCGGGTGTTCTTTACCCTCCATCTGTTTGTGGTCTTTCCAATTTTTTTTTCTTGTAGTTGACTTCTAGTTTCACAGTGTTGTGGTCTGAAAACATGCATTGTATGATGTAGTCTTTTTGTATTTGTTGAGAGCTGATTTGTGACCCAGTATGTGTTCTATTGTGGAGAATGTTCATACACACTCAAAGAGAATGTGTATTCTGCTGTTTAAGGATGAAAAGTTCTGAATATATCTGTTAAGTCCATCTGGTCCATTGTGTCATTCAGAGCCATTGTTTTCTCTTGACTTTCTGCTTAGATGATCTCTCCATTGTTATAAGTGGGGTGTTAAATTTCCCTACTTTTATTGTATTGTTATCAATGAATTTCTTTATGTTTATTATTATTTGATTTCGATATTTGGATGCTCCCAAGTTAGGGGCATAAATATTTACAAATGCTAGATCTTCTTGTTGGATAGACCCATTAGTCATGATATAATGCCCTTCATCATCTCTTGTTACAGTCTTTGGTTTATAGTCTACTTCATCTGATATAACAATGGCTATTCTGGATTTTTTTTTGACATCCATTAGCATAATAGATGGTTCTCCGTCCCCTCACTTTCAATCTACAGGGTTTTTAGGTCTAAAATGAGTGTCATATAGGCAGCATATAGATTGATCTTTTTTAAAATCCATTCTGATACCCTGTGTCTTTTGATTGGAGCATGTAGTCCATTTATATTCAGAGTGATTATTGAAAGACATGAATTTAGTGCCATTGTTTTACTTGTAGAGTTGGTGTTTCCGGTGATGTTTTCTGTCCCTTTCTAGTCTTCCTTGCTTTTAGTTTTTTTCTCCCCACTCAAAGAGGACTTTTAATATTTCTTGCAGGGCTTGTTTAGTGGTCATGAACTCCTTTAGTTTTTGTTTGTCTGGTAAACTCTTTATCTCTCCTTTTATTCTGAATGACAGCCTTGCTGGATAAAGGATTCTTGGCTGTGTGTTTTTCCCATTTAACACGTTGACTGTTTCCTTCCAGTAACTTCTGGCTTGCCAAGTCTCTGTGAACAGATCTGCTGAGCACTTGATCTGTCTTTCCTTATAGATTGGGAACTATTTTTTTCCCCTTGCTGATTTCAGGATTCTTTCCTTGTCTTTGTATTTGTGAATTTGTCTATAATATACCTTGGCAATGGTCAGCTTTTCTTGAATTTAATGGGAGTTCTCTGTGCTTCTTGGATTTTGTTGTCTTTGTCCTTCGCCAGATTAGGAAAGCTTTCAGCTGGAATTTGCTCAAGTAAAACTTCTGCCCCTTTATCTCTCGCTTCATCTTCTGGGACTCCTATAATATGAATGTTATTACATTTTAATTAATTGCTAAGTTCTCTAAGTCTACCTTTGTGATCCATTAACTTTCTTTTCCTCTTCTTTTCAGCTTCATTATTTTGCATAATTGCATAATCTTCTGTAACAGTGATTATTTCTGTTGCTTCATCCATACTCATTGTAATGGCATTCATTTAGGTCACATCTCAGTTACAGCATTTTTAATTTCGGCCTGACTAGATTTTAGTTAAGTTTTTTGTTTTTTAAATCTCTGTAGTAAGAGATTCTCTAGTTTCTTCTATGCTTTTTTTCAAGCCCAGGCCTTATAATTGTTGTTTCAAATTCTATTTCAGACACCTTACTTATGTCTGTATTGATTAAATCCCTGGTCTTTAGCCTACTTCTTGTTTTTTCTTTTAGGGTGAACTCCTCCAACTTGTCATTTTTCCAGAAAAAAAAAAAATAGAAAAGTAGATCCTGAGTGTATTTTGACCTGCTTGTTAAAAGAAGCTAGATCCAAATACAAATAAAGTAAATGAAAACTATGAAGATAAAGATTTAAAAATTATAAATAATTTTAAAAGGACTTAAAAACATTACATAAAAAAAAAGGGAGCTAGATCCTGTTTCCTCTAGACCTGAAGCTTTGCAACATTCGGTGATCACTAGACTTGGAGCATCTGAGGGATTTGTGCTGGTCTTCCAGGGAGAGGCCTGATGCACTGATTCTCTGGTGGACTTGCCCTAGTTGAGATGTGCTTGCAGAGTACAGGGAGTCGAGGCTTGGTGTAAGCAGCTCTAGCCTCCACTAGGTTGTGCTATTTTGCTCCCTGAAGACTTTCAGCACTGAGGGGTAGGGTGAATATGTTGGCACCCCACTCTTTATTCCTGGACCTAAGAATTCCTGGACCTAAGAGTTCACACCCACCATGCTTTAAGAAGAGTAAACAATCACCCTTTTGTGTTCCTGGCTTCCATCTGATGCCTGCCTTCACCCTGCCTGTGTCCAGGCTGTTTTTTCTCATGCTCCCCACTGGGTTTCAAAACTCTAAATTTCAGAGGCTCCAGTGGCCAGACCCATGCTGATCCTCTGTGGGAGGGTCCTGCCACACTTCTGCTATTTGCCAGCGCATGCTAGGAAAGCAGCATGGTGGAACAGAGAGCTGGTATCCAGGCTAGTTGCCCTCAACAGGAGTCCCCACTCCTATGTTAGGGAAGAGTGCAGCATGTTGGCACCACCCATTCTTCTTGGGACCTAGGGTATCATCAGACTATGCAGTCCACTCTTGGGTCTCCATCCATGGTCCCCACTGGAACACCCTTAAGCCAGGCATGACCTGGTGGTAGTGGACTTCCAAAACTTTAGATTTTATGCTCTGCTTATAATACCTTGTGCTCATCTCCATAAGCAGTGCTGCCTCCCTGCTGCCTTACTCACAGTTTGTATCTCCCTCAAATTAACCTTCCACACCTCCTACCTTCCAGAAGGTGGTTGCTTTTCTACTTGTAGACTTGAGTTTTGTTCTCTCAGTCCTCAGATTGATTTCTTAGGTCTTCAGAATGATTTGATCACTATCTGGCTGTGTTCAAGGGATGAAAGATTAGGGTCCCCCTATTCCTCTGCCATCTTAACTCCTCAATAATATTTTTATATATATATATATATATATATATATATAATTCCAGTTAATTTTAATAATTCCATTCCTCATATATAATATATATAATCTCATAGTGTATCTATATTTTAATATTATATACAGTTTTACAGTCTATATAGTAAATATATCTTTTATGTTACATAAAGTAATATATATATAATACATTTTATATATAGATAGATACAGATATCTAGATATTTTTCTATATATATAATATATTATTTTCAGGTGTGTCTTTGTGTATATACCATACTATGGAATTTTATACACACACACACACATATACATATTTGTCTTGTGTGTGTATATGTGAGCTTTTGTATACTCAGATATTTTTCTATTTTTCTATTTTGCCTCTTGAAATAAATGATAGAGATCTCTAACTAATGCAACTAAAGCACTAGTGTCTTTCCTATGCCAGACTAAAATGACCTTCTCCCTTATTCTATTTGTTTTGTCCTACATCTGTCTTCTCTGCACCACCACTTTCTTATTTCTTGGGTTTTATTTACAGAAACATTTTAGACTTATCCTCTGCACTTTCTTTAATACTTGCTCAAATTTTCCTTTAGGTGTATTCTTTGTCTGTGGTATTACTAACGAGACTTTAGGTACTATTAACAGTTTGCTCAAAATTGCTTCCTGACTGCTTTTCCTACAAACACTGAATTCATTGAAGCTCAGCTACTTGCTACTTAAGCACCTCATATCTTTGTGCTACTTTCTGATCTGGGTTGAGAAGTTCTCTTTAATCCCCTGTTGACAGAAAATATAGTTTCTTCCTGATTTGCGTCTGAACTGAAAACAGGTTCATCTTTGAGTAGAAGCAAGGACTCTTAGAAATATCTTGCATTGGGGAGACAAGATGGCGGGGAAGTAGGAGGGGGCGCCTTTTCAACCTGTACCCTAAAGTGAGCTGATTACCTACCAAAGAACTCCGATCACCCATGAAATCAGACTGAGATCAGAATTATACACGTCTGGATCTCTACAGGGGCAGAAGACGCCAGTGGGCAGGTAAAGCGGAGTGGGAATGTTGGACTGATATCGGAAGATAAACAAAAGGGGGAGGGAGCCACCAGAGGCGAACGAATGGAAAGTAATACCCCTAATACAAGAGTGCCCTGCATCTGAGGACCAGCATTAACTTGGAGACTGGTTGAAAGCACTCCAAAAGAGCAAAGGATTGCGGGGGGGAAATTGTGGGAATCGGGGTGGCTAGGGACAGGGGCTTAAGTCCCCAGACCGAGGACAGCCTCCCCTGGCACTGAGCCAGAGAGAGTGCAGTGGAGAAACCAGGTCTTGGTCCCTGAGCCGCCAGCGTGCCTGAGATTGCGTGAGGTCTGGCTCCTGTGAAGGGCTGGGAGCCACGCCAGACGGCAGAATGCCGAGCCCTGCTGCAGAGCCTAAGACCCACACGCCCTTGCCCTCCCCAGAGAGAGGTGTTCAAAGGCAGGCTCACCGGGCGCTCTTAGACCCGCGCCATTGTTTCAGAGCCTGAGACGCTTCCCCCAAACTCTCCCCTGAGAGAGGTATGTGAAGGCCCAGGCTGGTGCTTTCGGACCTGCGGCCCGCTCTCAGAGCCTGAGACGCACGCGTGTGACCCACAGCCTCCCCTGAGAGAGGTGCGTGCAAGTCGGGCGCTCTTAGACCCAGAAAGACCAGGCACTCCCAGCCTGGGGCCAGCGGGAAAATCTCAGTGTGTGATTGCTGCTTGGAACCTCTCTGGCAGTCTGGAGCTGCCCAGACAGCCCCCGCTGCTGTAGTTTTGGGTACAAGCAGAAGATCCTGCGTCCCCAGAGACCGCAACTCTGAAGCTGCTCTGCCAGCGGCCAAGGGGGAATTTCATTGGGCTCTGTAGCCAGACTGAGGCTTCTCTCTGAGAGGGAGGTCAGGGTGCAGTTTGCTTTCCTTTAAACCTACAAAAACCATCAAAAGCGGTCAAGGTGAGAGAAAAAAAAAGTGAACAAACATAAAAACCTCCAGAGAACAAAAGCCTGAAAAAACCGGTTTCCTCAGAGCCCACCCCCTTGAGGGGGGCAGGAGGACTTAAATCAGGGAACATCATTGACTGAAAACCGACAAGGCAGTCCCCTCCCCCAGAAAACCAACCAGGAAAGAAAAAAAAAAAGACTATAAGAGAACAACCACGACTACTTCATAGGACAACTTTTATTTTTAATTTGTTCCCACTATTTTGGCTCATTTTTTTATATAGATAATTTTTTAACCTATTTACCACCACAGTGAGATGTCCAGTACATCAAATTCCATAATAACCTTCTAACCTGAACTTTTTGATACATACACCTGTGTTTTTCTTTTGCATTTCTATTTTTTGAATTTCTTTTTTTAATTTTAGTTTAGTTTAGTTTATTCCTTTTTTATTTTTATTTTCTAATATTCATATAGAGTTAAACTTCAAAGTAATCCCCTTTCCCCAATCAATACTACCCCTATAGGTAAACCAATTTTTAATCCCCCTTTAGCCTAGGAAAGTTGAGTCCTTTAACACAGATATCAAGATACATCCAGGAAGAATCAAAACAACCTTCCTCGCCCACACTGAGAACTTATAACCACTCTCCCATCTTTTTCTTCCACCAGTGTTTCTGATAGTATATAAATCTTACACTTGGGGTTCTTTTTGACGAGGTTCTTCCTTTATTTGCATATATATATAATGTTTTCTCTTGTCATATGTTTTTATCAGTCTTTTTGTTTGGCTGTTTTTGTTTGTATACTTCATAAATCTTACCTTGAGGCCCATTTGGGCCGAAGCTTCTCTTTTATTTTCCCTTTCTTTCCTGTCTCTCTCTCTCTTTTTTTTCTTTTTCTTTTCTTTTTTCTCTCATTTGGGTGGGGAATCCTGATTGCTCAGAAGTGTTCCAGGGTGCACCTTGACTGCACCATGGTCAATACATCCAGCTACATCTGTTCAGTCATCTCTCACCAAAATGACTAGGAAGAGGAATGCCCAACAGAAGAAAAATACAGAAGATGGACCTTCTGCAACAGAGCTAACAGCTATCAACATAGACAATATGTTGGGAAGAGAATTCAGGCTAACAATTATCCAGGCAATAGCTAGGTTGGAGAAAGCCATGGATGACCAAACGGAAATGATTAGGGCTGAACTGAAAGCAACCAGAGAGGATGTTCACAATGTTAGGGCAGAGCTAAAAGCTACCAGAGATGAGGTTCATAATGTCCTCAATTTGTTCCAATCTAATCTAAGTTCTCTCAAAGCTAGGGTAACTGAGACAGAAGGTAGAATTAGTGATCTGGAGGACAAACAGAGAGAAAGGATCAGGAGGAAGCCTGGAACAAACAGCTTAGAAGCCATGAAAAGAGAATCAGGGAAATAAATGATGCCATGAAACGTTCCAAGGTCAGAATTATTGGAATCCCTGAAGGGGAGGAGAAAGAAAAAGTCTAGAAGATATAGTGGAACAAGATCTTCATGAAAATTTTCCCAATCTCGCAAATGGAACCAGTGTTCATGTACTAGAGGCCGAATGGTCTCCACCGAGATTGTAGATTCCAGAAAAACATCAAGTCACCTGATATTTAAATTGAGGAATGATAATTGTAGATATAATCTCTTGAAAGCTGCTAGGACAAAGAGGCTCCTTACTTACAGAGGAAAGCCCATCAGAATAACGTCAGACCTGTCCACAGAGACCTGGCAAGCCAGAAAGGGCTGGCAAGATATATTCAGGGCACTAAATGAGAAGAACATGCAGCCAAGAATACTTTATCCAGCAAGGCTGACATTCAAAATGGATGGAGAGATAACGAGTTTCCAAGACCAGCAAGGCTTAAAAGACTATGCAACCACAAAGCCAACACTGCAGGAAATATTAAGGGGGGTTCTATAAAAGAGGAAATATCCTAAGAATAGCATTGAACAGAAATATAGAGACAATCTACAGAAAGAAAGACTTCAAAGGTAATACGATGTCAATAAAAACGTATCTATCAATAATCACTCTCAATGTGAATGGCCTAAATGCGCCCATAAAACGGCACAGGGTTGCAGATTGGCTAAAACGACAGGACCCATCCATATGTCGTCTACAAGAGACCCATTTTGAACCTAAAGATACACCCAGACTGAAAGTGAAGGGATGCAGAAGCATCTTTCATGCCAATGGGCCTCAAAAGAAGGCCAGGATAGCGATTCTCATATCAGATAAATTAGATTTTAAACTAAAGACTGTAGTCAGAGATACAGAAGGACACTACATCATTCTTAAAGGGACTATCCACCAAGATGATCTAACAATTGTAAATATCTATGGCCCCAATATGGGAGCAGCCAATTTAATTACATAAGAAAACTGTTAATCAAGATAAAGAGTCATATTGATATGAATACATTAATAGTAGGAGATCTTTACACGCCTCTCTCAGAAATAGACAGATCATTGAAGCAGAAAATCAATAAAGAAACAAGAGCATTGAATGACACATTGGACCAGATGGACCTCATAGATATATACAGAACATTCCACCCTAAAACAACAGAATACTCATTCTTCTCAAGAACACATGGAACCTTTTCAAGAAGAGACCGCATACTGGGTCACAAATCAGGACTCAACCGATACCAAAAGACTGAGATTATTCCCTGCATATTCTCAGATCACAATGCTTTGAAACTGGAGCTCAATCACAAGGAAAAGTTCAGAAGGAAATCAAACACCTGGAAGCTAGAGACGACCTTGCTTAAGAATGCTTGGATCAACCAGGAGATCAAAGAAGAACTTAAACAATTCATGGAAACCAATGATAATGAAGACACTTTGGTCCAAAATCTATGGGATACAGCAAAGGAGGTCCTAAGGGGGAAATACACAGCCATCCAAGCCTCCCTCAAAAAATTGAAAAATCCAGAACACACCAGCTGTCTCTACACCTTAAAGGACTGGAGAATCAACAACAAATCAAACCAACTCCACACATAAGAAGGGAAATGATCAAGATTAGAGCTGAGATCAATGAGGTAGAAACCAGAGATACAGTAGAACATATCAGTGAAACTAGAAGCTGGTTATTTGAAAGAATCAATAAGATCGGTAAACCATTGGCCACACTAATCCAAAAGAAAAGAGATAACACCCAAATTCATTAAATTATGAATGAAAAGGGAGAGATCACAACTAACACCAAGGACGTAGAAACAATCATCAGAAGTTATTATCAACAGTTATATGCCAATAAGCTAAGCAACCTAGATGAAATGGATGCATTTCTAGAAAACTATAAACTCCCAAAATTGAACCAGGAAGAAATTGACAACCTGAATAGACCGATATCTAGTAACGAGATTGAAGCAGTGATCAAAAACCTCCCAAAAAACAAGAGCCCAGGACCTGATGGATTCCCTGGGGAATTCTACCAAATTTTCAAAGAAGAAATAACACCTATTCTCCTGAAGCTGTTTCAAAAAATTGAAGCAGAAGGAAAACTTCCAGACTCTCTCTATGAAGCCAGCATTACCCTGATCCCCAAACCAGGCAAAGACCCTACCAAAAAGAATTTCAGACCAATATCACTGATGAATATGGATGCTAAGATTCTCAACAAGATCCTTACAAATAGGATCCAGCAACACATTAAAAAGATTATCCACAATGACCAGGTGGGATTCATTCCTGGGCTACAAGGATGGTTCAATATTCGCAAATCAATCACTGTGGTAGAACAAATTAATAAGAGAAGAGAGAAGAACCACATGGTCCTCTCAATTGATGCAGAAAAAGCATTTGACAAAATCCAGCATCCGTTCCTGATTAAAACGCTTCAACGTATAGGGATAGAGGGAACATTCTTGAACTTCATAAAATCTATCTATGAAAGACCCACAGCAAGTATCATCCTCAATGGGAAAAAGCTTGCAGCTTTCCCGTTGAGATCAGGAACATGACAACGATGCCCACTCTCACCACTCTTGTTCAACATAGTATTAGAAGTCCTAGCAACAGCAATCAGACAACAAAGAGAAATAAACGGTATCCAGATTGGCAATGAAGAAGTCAAACTCTCTCTCTTTGCAGATGACATAATTCTTTATATGGAGAACCCAAAAGATGCCACCCCCAAACTACTATAACTCATACATCAATTCAATAACGTGGCAGGATACAAAGTCAATGTACAGAAATCAGTGGCTTTTTTATACACTAACAATGAAAATACAGAACGGGAAATTAGAGAATCGATTCTATTTACTATAGCACCAAGAACCATAAGATACCTGGGAATAAACCTAACCAAAGAGGTAACAGATCTGTACTCGAGGAAAGACAGAACCCTCATGAAAGAAATTGAAGACACAAAAAGATGGAAGACCATTCCATGCTCTTGGATCGGAAGAATAAACATTGTTAAAATGTCTATACTGCCTAGAGCAATCTATACTTTTTTTTCCCCTTGGCCAGCCATTTTATTTATTTATTTATTTATTTATTTATTTATTTTTAAAATTTTTTATGTTAGGGTTCTTTTTTTTAATATTTTTAATCATTTTTTAAAATTTATTTTCACCATAACAGTATTCTTTTTTTTTTGTACCACACCCAGTGTTCCATGCAATCTGTGCCCTCTCTAATACCCACAATCTGAAGGGTTTGAAGAGGTAGAGCAATCTATACTTTTAATGCCATTCCAATCAATATTCCACCGGTATTTTTCAAAGAGCAGGAGTAAATAATCCAGAAATTTGTATGGAATCAGAAGAGACCCTGAATCACTAAGGAAATGTTGAAAAACAAAAATAAGACTGGGGCATCACATTACCTGATTTCTAGCTTTACCAGAGAGCTGTGATCACCAAGACAGCATGGTACTGGCATAAAAACAGACACATAGACCAGTGGAACAGAGTAGAGAGCCCAGATATGGACCCTCAACTCTATGGTCAAATAATCTTCGACAAAACAGGAAAAAATATACAGTGGAAAAAAGTCTCCTCAATAAATGGTGCTGGGAAAACTGGACAGCTATATGTAGAAGAATGAAACTCGACCATTCTCTTACACCATACACAAAAACAAACTCAAAATGGATAAAAGACCTCAACGTGAGACAAGAATCCATCAGAATCCTAGAGGAGAATATAGGCAGTAATCTCTTCAATATCAGCCACAGCAACTTCTTTCAAGATATGTCTCCAAATGCAAAGGAAAGAAAAGCAAAAATAAACTTTTGGGACTTCATCAAAATCAAAAGCTTCTGCACAGCAAAGGAAACAGTCAACAAAACAAAGAGGCAACCCACAGAATGGGAGAAGATATTTGCAAATAACAATACAGACAAAAGGTTGATATCCAGGATCTACAAAGAACTCCTCAAAGTCAACACACACAAAACAGATAATCATATCAAAAAATGGGCAGAAGATACGAACAGACACTTCTCCAATGAAGACATACAAATGGCTATCAGACACATGAAAAAATGTTCATCATCACTAGCCATCAGGGAGATTCAAATTAAAGCCACATTGAGATATCACCTTACGCCAGTTAGAATGGCCAAAATTAGCAAGACAGGAAACAACATGTGTTAGAGGGGATGTGGAGAAAGGGTAACCCTCTTACACTGTTGGTGGGAATGCAAGTTGGTGCAGCCACTTTGGAGAACAGTGTGGAGATTCCTCAAGAAATTAAAAATACGGCTTCCCTATGACCCTGCCATTGCACTACTGGGTATTTACCCCAAAGATACAGATGTAGTGAAAAAAAGGGCCATCTGGACCCCAATGTTTATAGCAACAATGGCCACAATCGCCAAACTGTGGAAAGAGCCAAGATGCCCTTCAACGGACGAATGGATAAGGAAGATGTGGTCCATATACACTATGGAGTATTATGCCTCCATCAGAAAGGATGATTACCCAACTTTTGTAGCAACATGGATGGGACTGCAAGAGATTATGCTGAGTGAAATAAGTCAAGCAGAGAGAGTCCATTATCATATGGTTTCACTTATTTGTGGAGCATAGCAAATAGCATGGAGGACAAGGGGAGTTAGGAGAAGGGAGTTGGGGGAAATTGGAAGGGGAGGTGAACCATGAGGGACTATGGACTCTGAAAAACAATCAGAGGGGTTTGAAGAGGCGGGGGGTGGGAGGTGGGGGGAGCCAGGTGGTGGGTATTAGAGAGGGCACATATTGCATGGAGCACTGGGTGTGGTGCATAAACAATGAATTCTGTTACACTGAAAATAAATAAATAAATAAATAAATAAATTATCAAGTTGATAGTGTATTCAAAATAAAATCTCTAGCTATGTTTACATATATCTAAAACACTGAACAGCTGATTATGCAGAATCATATAAGAAGAAAGCTACTGGTCATTTTATTGAATTAAACACCTAATATTTGACTACATCAATTAGTTGAGAATTGCATTTCACAAAAAATTATTTCTGTGCTAGCAGCACATTATGAATCAAAATTCCAGATGCTTATCAGACTAGTTGATCATTTTCATAAAGATCAGTGGTATGATTCACTTTAAAATTACTTTGTACTTAAACAATTAATTACATAACATATGAGATAAAATCATGAAGCTACAAAATTTCCAGTGTGTATTGGTCCAGATTGATAGTCTCAATGGAACAGAATGAAATGTAGTAAGTCTGTGAGGTAGTAACATGAACAAATGGTTTTGAGGGAAATAAAAGAATTCTTTGACTTGCAAAAAAGTAGTAATTTTCATTAAGTGTGTATCAGGTATTTGGACGTCTGTATTTCATAATAGAACATTTATATTTTCAGTGGGTTATTGGTTAACAATTGAAAGTATCTGAGCTTACTATTAACATTATTTGTTCTCATATTATCAAAAGTAGGAAAAATAAGAAAAATTTTCAGTATTTCAGTGTCTTTTTTTGTATATATTTTACTTATTTCATCTAGAAAGCCATTTCTTTATACTAAAGTTATTGCAGACACAAAAATATTTAAGATTAAGTAATCCATAGAGATGGACAGAAATAAGAATTTTAAAACAAGCATCTTCTAAAAATTTGAATGACCTTTTGACATGGTATTTGCCAGCTATTCTTCCACAGTAATATGGGAAGCTGAGAAATAGCAATAGCTTTGAAAACTTTCATCCTGCTTTTTAAAGCCTGCTCTGATGTTCAAGCAAATTAAATTTCTCTTTGGTGGTTTCTCTGCTGTCATTTTTCTTCATTGATAAAATATGTAAGAACTGAGCACTGGACATTAAACAGCATCCATTTATACAGTGATATCTCCATTATTCTTTGAGGTTTGGGGCATGCATTACTAAGGGGAGGGGTCTTTCTAGTTCCTTCACAGAACTAGACTGTTATATTTGGATACTTCCATCTGGTATTATATAGTATCTCTGATATCCCTGACCAGTGGTATGTTAAGCCAGACCCGTATCTCAGCCAGTTATCCCATCATAAAATATGGGATTTCAAGGAGAAAATACCTGTTAATGTAATTACTTCGAAGGCCAGAACACAGTAAGAAGAAACAAAGATCAGGGCAGAAACAACTAGAAGATACAAAGACAGTTTCCTGCAAATTAAGCTGGAGTAAACAAAACTGAACTGGATAGTTTACTTCATAAATCCTGGTTAAGTGAGCCTGCTTGTTTCTTTTTTTTTTTTTTTTTAAGATTTTATTTATTCATTTGACAGAGAGAGAGAGCACAAGCAAGGGGAGCAGGCAGAGGGAGAGGGAGAAGCAGGCTCCCCACGAGCAGGGGAAGCTGGATATGGGACTCGATCCCAGGACCCTGGGATCATGACCTGAGCTGAAAGCAATGGCTTAACCAACTGAGCCGCCCAGGCATTCAGCCTGATTGTTTCTAAGTCAAGTTAGAGTCAAGAGTCTGGATCAAAGAACCTTGTTTGGATAGGCAAAGACAGAAGTAGGATTAATTGGAGTTATTTGGGAAGTATTTATGCTTCAGAGTAATATATGTAAATGCAGCTAGTGTCTTCTTCATGTGGGATCCAAATTAATAGTGCAAGCAATGAGAGTAATCAGAACTGATTGAAGTTATCCAGGTTTATACATGTCTATGAACTTCAAGAGCTGTAGGCAATACGCCTATTTACTCCACAGTTTCCAAGGAATATAGTTAAAGGCTCAGTCACATGCAGATGGGTATCGCTTGTTAAACTCTAGATACTATCTGGAGACCCTGCCCTTATGAATCATAAATTTTGAGACCCCCACCATTAACATTTCCTTAAATAATAAGGTTGATTTCTTCTTAGGTCAGGCCATGTACTTTATTAAAATACCAGCTAGGATTATCACCACATTCCCATGTTGTTATGGCCTGGGCTCTTGGATTTTGTTTGTGTGGAGATAAAGCCCATCTACGAGACATAGATATTTGTATGGCTTCCACAAATGGTACTTTGATTCTGTGGACCCTTCCAATAACTTATTTAAAATGATTAATTTGACAATGGAAGCTCTTCAAGCCCTTCATCTTTGCCGCTTTGATAGAAACAGCAGAGATTAATAGTTAAGAAAAGTAAGGGTGCTGTTTCCTCATTTGGCCAAATCAATAATATATACAGTTTACCCAGGATTGGCTTGATTAATTGGGAGAAGTACTGCCTCTTATTTTATTATTTTTTTATTATGTTATGTTAGTCACCATACAGCACATCTTTAGTTTTTGATGTAGTGTTCCATGATTCATTGTTTGCGTATAACAGCCAGTGCTCCATGCAACCCATGCCCTCCTTAATATCCATCACCAGGGTCACACATTTCCCCCAACCCCCTCCCTTCTAAAATACTCAGTTTGTTTCCTGGAGTCCATAGTCTCTCATGGTTCATCAGTTGTTTGTTTCCTGGAGTCCATAGTCTCTCATCGTTCGTCTCCCACTTATCTCCCCCTTCAGTTTTCCCTTCCTTTTCTTACTGTCCTCCATGCTATTCCTTATGTTTCAAATATAAGTAGAACTGTATGATAATTGACTTTCTCTTTTTGACTTATTTCAGTTAGCATAATCTCCTCCATTCCCATCCATGTTGATGCAAAAGTTGGGTATTCATCCTCTCTGGTGGGTAATATTCCATTGTGTATATGGACTACATCTTTATCCATTCATCTTTTGAAGGGTGTCTTAGCTCTTTCCACAGTTTAGCTATTGTGGACATTGCTGCTATGAACATAGGGGTACATATGGCCCTTCTTTTCACTACATCTCTATCTTTGGGGTAAATACCCAGTAGTATAATTGCTGGGTCAGAGGGTAGTTTTATTTTTAATTTTTTGAGGAACATCCACACTGTTTTCCAAAGTGGCTGCACTAACTTGCATTCCCACCAACAGTGTAAGCAGGTTCCCCTTTCTCCACAACTTCTCCAATATTTTTTGTATCTTGTTTTGTTGATTTTGGCCATTATAACTGGTGTAAGGTGGTCTCTCAATGTGGTTTTGATTTGAATTTCCCTGATGGCTAATGATGATGATAATGATGATTTCATATGTCTGTTGGCCATTTGTCTGTCTTCTTTGGAGAAGTGTCTGCTCATGTCTTCTGCTCATTTTTTTTTAGTTTGATTGTCTGTCTTTTGGGTATTGAGTTTGAAAAGTTCTTTATGTTAGTCTCAGATATCAGCCCTTTGTCTGTAGTGTCATTTGTGAATATCTTCTCCCATTCTGTGGGTTGCCTCTTTGTTTTGTTGATTGTTTCCCTTGCTGTGCAGAAACTTTTGATCTTGATGAAGTTCCAGAAATTCATTTTAGCTTTTGTTTCCCTTATCTTTGGAGTTGTGTCTTTAAGGAAGTTGCTGTGACTGATGTCAGCAAGGTTACTGCCTATGTTCTACTCTGGGATTTTAATGTATTCCTGTCTCACATTGAATTCTGTTATCCATTTTAAGTTTATCTTTGTGTATGGTGTAAGAGAATGGCTGAGTTTCATTCTTCTGTATATAGCTGTCCATTTCCCCCAGAACGTCATTTTCCCACTGGATATGTTTTTCCTGCTTTGTAGAAGATTCCTTGACCAGAGTTGAGAGTCCATATCTGGGCTCTCTATTCTGTTCCATCGGTCTATGTGTCTATTTTTTTGACTGTACCATGCTGTCTTGGTGATCAAATTTTTGTAATATAGCTTGAAATCAGGCAAGTGATGCCCCTAGCTTTTTTTTTTTCTTTTTTAGCATTTCCTTGGTGATTTGGGGTCGTTTCTGATTCCATACAAATTTTAGGATTGTTTGTTCTAACATCTTGAAAAATGCCATTGGTATTTATATCAGGATGACATTGAAAGTATAGATTGCTCTGGGCATTTTAACAATGTTTAATAAACATTTAACAATGTTTATTCTTCCAATCCATGAGCATGGAATGTTTTTTCCATCTTTTTGTGTCTTCTTCAATTTCTTTCACGAGTGGTTTGTAGTTCCTAGAGTATAGATCCTTTACCTATTTGGTTAGGTTTATTCCCAGGTATCTTATGTTTCTTGGTACTATTGTAAATGGAATTGATTCTCTAATTTATCTTTCTATAGTTACATTGCTAGTGTATAAGAATGCAACTGATCTCTGTGCATTGATTTTGTATCCTGCCACATTACTGAATTGGTTTATGAGTTCTAGTAATTTGGGGATGGAGTCTTTTGTGTTTTCCACATAGAGTATCATGTCATCTGCAAAGAGAGAGAGTTTGACTTCTTTGCCCATTTGAATACTTTTTATTTCTTTTTGTTGTCTGCTTTTGCTAGGACTTCTAGTACTATGTTGAACAATAGTGGGGAGATTAGACATCCTTGTCGTGTTCCTGATCTCAGTGGAAATGTTCTCAGCTTTTCCCCATTGAGAATGATATTCACTGTGGGTTTTTCATAGATGGATTTTATGAAGTTGAGGAATGTTCCCTCTATCCTTATATTCTGAAGAGTTCTAGTCAGGAAAGGATGCTGTATTTTGTCAAGTGCTTTTTCTGTATCAATTGAGAGGATATGTGGTTCTTGTCTTTTCTCTTATTTATGTGTTTTATCATAATGGTTAATTTGCGAGTGTTGAACCACCCTAGTATCCCAGGGATAAATCCCAGCAGGTCGTGATGGTTAATCCTTTTAATATACTATTGGATCCTGTCTGCTAGGATATTTTTGAGAATTTTGGCATCCATATTCCTCAGGGTATTGGTCTGAAATTCTCCTTTTTGATGGGGTGTTTGCCTGGTTTTGGGATCAAGGTAATACTGGTCTCATAGAAAGAGTCTGGAAATTTTCTTTCTTTTTTTTTTTAATTTTTAATTTTTTATTTCTTTTCAGCGTAACAGTATTCATTGTTTTTGCACCGCACCCAGTGCTCCATGAAATTTTCCTTCTGTTTTTATTTTTTGAAACAGCTTCAGAAGAATAGGTATTATTTCTTCTTTGAATGTTTGGTAGAATTCCCTAGGGAACCCATCAGGCCCTAGACTCCTGTTTTTTAGGAGGTTTTTGATCCCTGCTTCAATCTCGTTACTGGTTTTGGTCTATTCAGGTTGTCAGTATCTTCTTGTTTCAGTCTTGGTAGTTTATAGGTTTCCAGGAATGCATCCATTTCTTCCAGGTTGCTTAATGTATTGTTATATAGCTGTTGATAATAATTTCTGATAATTGTTTTTATTTCCTTGGTGTTAGTTGTGATTTCTCCCCTTTCATTCTTAATTTTATTAATTTGGGTCCTTTCTCTTTAAGTCTGGCCAGTGGATTATCAAACTTAATTCTTTCATAGAACAAGCTTCCAGTTTCGTTAATGTGTTCTACTGTATTTCTGGTTTCTAATTCATTGATCTCTGCTGTAATCTTAAGTATTTCTCTTCTTGTGCATGGATTAAGTTTAATTTGTTTTTGATTCTTTAAATCTTTAAGGCGTAAAGATAGTTTATGTGTTCAGGATTTTTCCCTTTTTTTGAGTGAGGTTTGGATGGCTGTGTATTTCTCCCCTAGGACCCCTTTGCAGAATCCATAGGTTTTGGATAGATGTGTCTTCATCCTCATTGCTTTCCATGAATTAAGTTTTTCTCTGATTTCCTGATTGACCCAGACATTATTGAGCAGGATGGTCTTCAGCTTCCAGATGTTTGAATTTCTTCCAAATTTTTTCTTGTGATTGAGTTCCAGTTTCAAATCATTGTGGTCTGAGAATATGCAAGGAATAATCTCAGTCTTTTGGTATCCGTTGAGACCCGAGTTGTGACTCAGTATGTGGTCTGTTCTGGAGAAAATTCCATGCGTGCTTGAGAAGAATGAGTATGCTGTTGTTTTAGGGTGGAATGTTCTGGATATATCTATGAGGTTCATCTGGCCCAGTGTGCCATTCAAAGCTCTTGTTTCTTTGATTTTCTGATTAGTTGATCTATTACTGAGAGTGGAGTGTTAAGGTCTCCTACAATTAATGTATTATTATCAATATGTTTCTTTATTTTGGTTAATAGTTGGCTTATGTCATTGGCTGCTCCCATGTTGGGGGCATAGATATTTACAATTGTTATATCTTCTTGTTGGATAGACCCTTTAAGGATGATATAGTGTCCTTCTGTATCTCTGAGTACAGTCTTTAGCTTAAAATTTAATTTGTCTGATATGGGAATTGCTACCCCAGCTTTCTTTTGAGGTCCATTGGCATGAAATATAGTTCTCCATCCCTTTACCTTCAGTCTGGATGTATCTTTAGGTTCAAAATGAGTGTCTTGTAGACAGCCTATGGATCAGTCTTATTGTTTTATCCAGTCTGCAACCCTGTGCCATTTTATAGGAGCTTTAGGCCATTCATATTTAGAGTGATTATTGACAGATAAGATCTTATTTTGATCATGTTGCCTGTGAAGTCCTTGTTGCTATAGATTATCTCTGTATATTTCTGTTCTAGATCACTCTTGGGGTCTTTCTCCTTTTATAGACCCCCCCCCTTAATATATCTTGCAGGGCTGGCTTAGTGGTCATATATTCTTTCAGTCTCTGCCCATCCTCGAAACTCCTTACCTCTCCATCCATTCTTAATGACAGCCTTGCCAGAGAAAGAAATCTTGGCTGCATATTCTTCTCATTTAGTACACTGAATATATCTTGCCAGCCCTTTCTGGCTTGCTAGGTCTCTGTGGACAGGTCTGACATTACTCTGATGTTCCTCCCTCTGTATGTAAGGAATCTCTTTCCCCTAAGTGCCCTAAAATGGTTTACTTAGTTCTAAGATTTGCGAGTTTTACTATTACATGACTGGGCCTTTGTCTGCTCTCATTGGGTGGTAGTCTCTCTGCCTCTAGGACATGACTGCTTGTTTCAGTCCCCAGTTTAGGGAAGTTATCAGCTACAGTTTGGTCCAACACATCTTCTAGTTCTCTCTCTCTCTCCACCCCCTCAGGCATCTCAATAATTCTGACATTGGAACATTTCATATAGTCATTTATTTCTCTAATTCTGTTTTCATGGATTTTAAGCTCTTTGTTCGAGGCCTCCTCCTGTTCCTTCTTTTCTGTCAGTTTGTGTTCAATATCACTTATCCATTCTTCTGCCTCATTTACCCTGTTAGAGTATCTAAATTAAATTGTATCTTATTGATAGCATTTTTAAGTTCTGTCAGATCAGCTCTCATTTCTGCCCTTAATGAATCTATGTTGCCATTAATAGTTTTCTCCAGCCTCACTATTGTCTTCATAACTGCTACCCTGAAGTCTATTTCTGACATCTTACTTAGACCCATTCCATTAAATCTGTGGGAGCGGCCATTATCTCTGGGTCTTTCCTTTGTTGGGATCTCCTCTGCCTAGTCATTCTGTTGAGTTGTGGTTGAGGGGATATACAGCCAAAAACATCAACCACTATCCAGGAAAATGCACCCTGGGAAGGGTCAGAGCAATTGTAAATCACTACCAAAATGAAAACAAACAAACAAACAAACAAACAAAAACAACCAAAATGAGCCCCAAAAGTAAGCTTTATAAAGTACAAAAACAAAAGGACCAACAAAAAAAAGGAACCCAAAATAAAAAAAGGGGGGGAGTGACAGGAAGGTGGTTATAAACCCTTGATATGGGCGAGGAAGGGTATTTCAGTTCTTCCTGGGTGTATTTTGTTATCTTTGTTAGAGAACCCTACTTCCCAGAGATACAGGGAAATTAAAACTGGTATAAATATAAAGGCTGTATTGAATAGGAAAAAAAAGGACCACATTGAAGCTTTTATCTGTATCTATATCTATCTATCTATCTATAAGTATGAGTAAGTTCAAGTTAAAAAGTTACTATGGAATATGTTGTATTAAACATCTAGTTGAAATGACAAGTAGGGAAAAATAAACAAGAATCATGAAAAAGTATTTTTAAAAAGAGAGGGAGAAAAGCTGTATCTAAGAAATATACAGGCTGTGAGGCAATACCAGTATCTTAGTATACTGTTTCCCCCTCAAATTGGGGTTTTACATTTTTATGGGGACCCTGTGGTTGTTGTCCTCTTTTTCTTTCAGCTTATCTTCTGGGGGAGGGGCCTGCCCATTGCTTTTCAGTCAGTCCTGCTTGGATGGAGTTGCCGTGCCCCCTATCAAGGGGCTGGGCTCTGTGAAACCAATTTTTGGGCTTTTTTTTTCTATGGAGGCTTTTGTTCTTTGGTGGCTTTTTGCACCTTTTCAGAGGATCAGAGCAAAGTAAACTGCCTGCACCTGGACCTCTGCCTCAGAGAGAAGCCACAGTCTACTCCTCTCTGAATCCTCCAGAACACACAGAAACCCCCTCTGCAAACGCCATTGAATACAGCAGCCTCCCATAGGCAGTGTGCACCCCTAGTGACCTTTCTATTTGTATACTGAGGCCCCTGCTTGTCTCTGCATCTGTGTGCCACCAAAACCGTGAGTGATACTGGTCTGGATGAGCCTGGCCCAAGTGGCTGCCATTCCTGGGATCATGGGCTCTAGTCCAAGCTGGGTCCTCTCAGCCGTGGAGGTGGTGGAGGTGGCAGTGGCAGCTGTAGTGGTGGTGGTAGCTGCCAGCCCCAGAGACCACTGACTCAAGTCCCCACCAGATCCTCTCAGGCATGGGCCAGTGGTGGCTGTGGCTGGTCCTAGGACCATGGGCTTAGGTCTGCACCTGTAGCTGCCGAGTCCCAACAATTGTCCATTAAACCCCTTTGCTCTGTTGAGTACTGTTACCAGTCCCTTCCTGTCTTGCAGCCACCAGTCTCCAGGCTATCACTGGTCCCCAAGCACAGGGCACTTTTGCACTGGGGTAGTACTTTCCAATGGCTTGCTTCTGGTGGCTCCCTACACCTTCTGTTTATCCTCCAATATTTGTCTGTGTAATCTCAATTCCATCTTTTGTACCTCTTCACTGATGATCGTCTACTCCTGTAGAGATCCAGACTTATATAATCTTACATCTCAGGGTGATTTCATGAGTGTTCAGAGGGGCTTGGTTCAGGGGACTGGTTGAAATGGTATCCCCAACTCCTCTGCCATCTTAGTGGAACACTTCTGCCTCTTAATATATACCTAATTTAATCCAAACACTATAGAAGGTTGGCTGTAATGCCCTTCTTCACCACATGTTCTCTTCTCAGCACACATGCTTGGGATTGTTCACTGATGCATATACATAGAGAAATGTGGACAAACACACACAGATCTGCATCCTAAAATTACTCTTAATTTAACATAGAACCTACCCTGTGTATATTCAGTTCAATTTCACTGTTGTTAGTTTCGTATAGTGTACAGTTTGCTCAAAGAACTGGAAAGGATATCAGTATTTCAGATTTTTAAAATAACCTAAATACAGTAAGTATTTTCAGTGAATCATGTCAGCTCTAGCCTAGATTGAAAAAAAAGAGAGGAAGAATGAAATATGGAAAATGAAAAGTAATTGGCATACATTAAAAATTCCATAGCTTGTACAATACAGGGAAGGAAAATACATCAATTTTTATAACCTGGATTTGAATAAAACTGCAAAAAAAGAAAAACCAGCAAAGAATCTCAAGTAGATATAGAGATAGCTTTGATTTCTGTCTTCTGATTAAAAACAAAAGAAAACAAATCCCAAAGAAAACTTTATCCCTGCAGGAAGTTTGATTTCAAAATTTTTTCTGGCTTTGAGCTGCTACTTTTGTTGGAATTAGTGCAGATACATATATAGATGATAGAAATGATAGTCATGTAATCCCTGAAACATATTACCCTCTCTGCTCCCTGTGCCTTACAGACTTCTCCATTGCCCCCAGGCTGTGCTATATAATCCAGGATAGAGAGACAAATCAGAATAATTGGTCACAGAAAATAGTAGGCCTAATGAGTATCTGGATAAGGCCCAGGATATTGGCTGGAAATGGAAAAAAAAAAAAGAAAATATGAAAGAACGAATGAACAAATGAAAGAAAGAAAGGCAGATAAGAAAAAGAAAGAGAGAAGAGAAGAGAAGGAAAGAAAAGGAAAGGAAAGAGAGAAAGAGGGAATGAAGAAGGGCAGGAGAAGAAGCCAAATGAAATGTAGATTCAGTCTTACAAAAAGCAATGTGAAGGAAAGAGAAAATTAGGAGAAGAAATAGATTCATAACCATATTTTTGGGGCCCGGAATATTAAAAGATTTATTGACTATTTATGAGTAGGACAAGCTAAATGGAGTAAGATAAATTCAGTTCATAAGGGGCGCCTGGGTGGCTCAGTGGGTTAAAGCCTCTGCCTTTGGCTTAGGTCATGATCCCAGGGTCCTGGGATCTACTTAGCGGGGAGCCTGCTTCCTCCTCTCCTCTCCTCTCCTCTCCCTCTTTCTCTGCCTACTTGTGATCTCTGTCTGTCAAATAAATAAAAACTCTTAAAAAAATCTTTTAAAAATTCAGTTCATAAAAAGAAATTCAGAAATGCATGCAAAGGTAGAAGGTGCTTACAAGAAAAAGTTTAGAGAAGGATGTGCAAAGAATATAGTATACCATTGCTTAAAAATCAGTGATTTATCTAAATAAACTACCCAGTAATTCTCTTTAGTCACTCATGATGTTTGGTGCTGGAAAGATAGGCAACAGGATTGTCTTTTATTGTGTTTATGCTGTTATTTTGGTATTTAGTGGAGACCGCTTAAACCCGAACTTCAAGAAGCACATAAAGAGTAACAGTTAACTAACTGATAGCTAAATTTATCATTGTCTTAGTTTGGGTTCCCTCAAATATGGAATCTGATAAGGATTTGAGCTGAGTGGTTTACTTGGAATATGATCTCAGGAAGTATGGTGATGGAACGAGGAAGCAAAACCAAGAAAGGAGAAAGGGCTCTAAATGGTGCATACATGAGCAGTTTAAAACTGTGGGAGAATAAACTGTGGAATTTTCCATTGAGGCGTATTCAACTCTCATCCCTCTTTGGCTGAAGATTACATCCAGGAGCACTCAATCCCCTCCATGCCATTTCTGGATTCCTACATCCAGAGAATCGATTCCAGAATGCATAGATATACATGGGAACTTGAGGAGAACACAATAGCTTCTGTTATAACTATATAACATTTTTTATGGTCACACATAAAATAAAAAAGCTTATGCTTTGGAGGTTATCTATACTGTGGGACTTATTTCAAATCATGTTGTTGTTGTTGTTTTAAATCAGTCTTAGACATTTCCATCAGGTAGAATGATTCCATTATATCTCAAGGGAATGTGGTATCTATGAAGGCAGAAATACTCGTTTTTGTTTTTCACTACTTTTATCACCCAACACTTAGAATGTTTCCTAATTCATAGTAATTACCCCAATAAATATTTGGGAGTGAATGAACGAATGCAATTGTATCAAACAACAAAATCCTAAGCCAGTCTAAAATATGATTAAATGTGTTGCTTCATAACACATAAGCAGTCTTTTTAAGGTTGACAATTAGTTGTGATACCTTTCTAAGAGATTCTGGCTTTATTCTCTACTGATGAATGGTTGGCTTCATTTGCAGAGTAGGAACAAAGTAGCTTACTGAAACCCAGGCCTCATATCTGAAAGTGACCAGGAAAAAAGAAAGGGGAGAGCTGCTCTTGAAAAAAAAAATTAAAAAGATTATAGAAAAGCTTTCCCAGAACTACCCAGCAAAACTCTCTTTTGTGTCTCAGTTTTATAAATGACACTAAATGTCCATTTCTGAAACTAACACTGGCCAAGAAAAATAGGGTTACTCTGAACCCTGTAATCCTGGCATTGTGGCTCCTTCTCTTGTGGCAGATGAGATGCATGTTATCCCTTTGATACCTAAACAGAATTGGAGTTTTTAGTAACAGAGGGGGGAATGTATGCTATATAGGCATCCATTTATTGGATAAGCAACTAATAACATTTCTTTCTACATATTCTTGCTACCAAATACTGGCATGATGCAAATCCCTACAAAATAAAACTCTGATATCTATTATTATTAATTTGTAGACCTCATTCTATGTTCTAGGGAAGAAGGGTTGGTAATTTTTCCATCATTTTGAGATGTAGCACATGTATGTATGAGTGTATGCTGAAAATAGGCTTTTCCTTTTTGGCCATATGGAAAAGTGAAAATGGACTGAAAATTACTATCTATTCCTTGAGAAGTTAATTAAGCTTCGTAATCAGTCACAGTCATTTGAACAGCATGGTTGCTGGAATGAGAATTAGTAGGATACCTTGATGGACAAATGGGGCACATTTGTAGAAGGAAATCACCAATGAATACATAAGTATTGTGAAAATATGAAAGGAAAACTATGTTTTAGAAGAGGAAAGACAATTTAATTATTAAACAGTGGGGTTTCTGTTAAGGAAATTTATTAAAAAATCCAAGAAATGGAATTCTGCACTTCATACATTAATCTTATTTTACCCAGTATATTAAGTTATTTTTTATTTGTTTCCCTACTCATCTGTGAATTTCTTGGGTATAAATATTATGTTTATCTCTTCCCCTTGTTTTAAGTACATTGTCTATTACACAACTGTTTGTTGCATTAAGTTAAATGAAATAATTTACTGTTATAAACTGTATAGTAAATTACATAGATTTCACATTGTTTTTAATTTTTTGTCAAGAAGTTTAACCACTGGCAATGAATAACATGAATATTTTCCTGATAATTCTATTTACTATCACAAGATTGACACCCCAAAATATTTTCTGGGTAGTGGGGATGGGGGATTAAGGATTGTTCTTGAGCACTGGATGATGTATGGAAGTGTTTTTTTTTTTAAGATTTTATTTATTTATTTGACAGACAGAGATCACAAGTAGGCGGAGAGGCAGGCAGAGAGATAGGAGGAAGCGGGCTCCCTGCTGAGCAGAGAGCTTGATGCAGGGCTAGATCCCAGGTCCCTGAGATCATGACCTGAGTCGAAGGCAGAGGCTTTCACCCACTGAGCCATCCAGGCACCCCAGATGTATGGAAGTGTTGAATCACTATATTGTACACCTGAAACTGACACTACACTGTATGTTAACTAACTGGAATTTAAATAAAAACCTAAAAAATATATATATTAAGTAAAACAGAATAAAAAATGTAAATCTATTCTGGTTGTATGATTTAAATAGCAATTTTGCTGTTGTATATTGAAGGTCCCCTCCCCATTTTTTGTTACCATTACCAACACTCCAGTGAACATGTTTTATTTATGATTTTCTCTAGGATGATGTGCTTGATATGAATTTACTCTGTGGGAATTCTTGATGCACATTTTTTTTGAAATGACCTTATTTTTTTCTGATTAGGGATCTGAGGAATCACTAAACTTCTTAAGACACATAATCTTTGGTAAGAATTACTCATGAGGTATTTTAGCTTCAGTTTTCTCATCTATTGGAAAAAGGAATGACAGAATTTGAGCTTTCTTGTGATAAGATTATTTGATTTAAAAAATTGAGTTAAAGTGAACTGAAAAATAAAAGAGATTTTAAGAAAATCACAGTAGCAAAAACAATCTAACCTGTAACTCAAACCAGAATGTGAAAAGTTTTTTGGACCAGGGTCCCTTCATCTCACCATTGCGTGTTCATTTTCTTTATGGCTTTTCCTTTCCTTTTTCTATCTGTATGTGTTTCTTTTTGTTGTTAGTCCCATCTCTCTGAACCCTGCTTTTGTTTTGTTTTGTTTTGTTTTGTTTTCTTGACCAGACCATCAGGGTGAAATGCAAACAAGGTCACTCTTAGCCGCTGAGGTTATATGACCTTTTATGCCTAATGCTCACATATAACTTACAAGAGATTCTGTCTACAAATCAACAGAGGACAGTAACTATGTGCCCAGGAGTGGATTAGATATCTTTTCAACCACAACCAGAGGAAGTCGTTGCATGATATTTAAACATTTCAGAGTCCCACTCCTGTTCGTGTGCCAAAGCTAGACATAATCTGAGAAAGCTACCCAGGCTTGCAGGTGTCCCAAAATATGTATAGCTTTAGAAAGCACTTCGTATCTGGTAAAGTGATAAGTTCATTTTTTTATTCATCAGTATCATTTATCAACATTATCCATATTATATATTTTAACCATCAGTAATCTTTTGCCATCTCTCATTTACTAGACATAGTGCTACATATTATGGAAACAAAGAATGATAAAACAGAGTCCTTTACCTCTTCATCTGTTTAACTTGAGAGCTTGTTAGAAATGTGAAATGTCCTGAAAAAGAAATTAGTATTTTGTCAGGTTCTCCGGTAAGTACAGTAGGTAGGAGGGCTACTTTATGTATCATTGCCCCCAAAATAAAGATACATGAGGTTTTTAATTCCTAGGTCTGTCTCTAACCAAATTCATGCAGTTCTTTGTCTCTTTTCAGTCAGTACTGAGCTGGTTGTGCTGTCACTAGACCATGAAATAATTTTCTTCTATGCACTTAAAGTATAGGCTTCTGTGTTGATTAGGTAAAATTCATCAGTTGTATTTTGCATAATGTCTTCCTATTGAAATGTCTCATTCTTTTTTTTTAAGATTTTATTTATTTATTCAACAGAGAGAGATCACAAGTTGGCAGAGAGCGGTTGGGGTGGGGGAGCAGGCTCCCCACTGAGCAGAGAGCCGATGCAGGGCTCAATCCCAGGACCCTGGGATCAAGCCCAATGCGGGGCTCGATCCCAGGACCCTGGGATCATGACCTGAACCAAAGGCAGAGGCTTTAACCCACTGAGCCATCCAGGCACCCCTGAAATGTCTCATTCTTAAAAGTCTTGTTCTGGTAAAAGTCTGTGCGGTACAATAAGGTCTAGACATCTAGTTATCCTATGTAATTCCTTTAACTATCTTACAAGAAGTATTATAAAAGTTCTGTGTTTTCAGGTAGAGGGAAACTATATTTCAAAATGTTTCCTAGAAATCTTTTTTCTCAAAATTCAACTATTATTTAATAATATTTTGATGATTTTTGATGATTTTTATTATAAATGAAGATATGTATCTGTGTTTCCTGTCTGCTTGCTACACATAGTTGTTTATCTTTTTCCTGGTTGTACATGTACATTACACAGATGTAATTTAATGTGAATTTTAAAGAAAATGGGAGATTTCTAGAACTTGATTGATTGATTGATTTTGATTCATCATTTGCATATACCACCCAGTGCTCATTACATCACATGCCCTCCTTAATGCCCATCATCCAAATACCCCAACCCCCGCACCCCCTCCCCTCCACCAACCCTTAATTTGTTTCCTAGAGTTAAGAGTTGCTTATAGTTTGTCTCCCTCTCTGATTTCACCTTACTTTATTTTTCCGTCCCTTCTGCTATGTTCATCTGTTTTGTTTCTTAAATTCCACACATGTGTGAAATCATACGGTATTTGTCTTTCTCTGACTTATTTTGCTTACCATAATACACTCGAGTTCTATCCACATCATTGCAAATGGCAAGATTTCATAGAACTTAATATTTATTATGCTTCACTTTTGTTATTCTTCATTGTGTTTGTTTCCTCTCATGGTTACTTGATGCAACCAAATAAATTTCTTTAAGAATTTCTTTGTAAAAAGGGGGTTGAACTAAACAGTATATTGAGTTGCTTTCAACTCTGATATTCATTTATTGATACACTCTTTTCCTTCATCAACATTTATTGAACACCACTGGTAAAATACAATGCCATTGTACACACAAAGTACAATGCTTTGTGTGTTCTGGGAACACACAAAGTATGTGTTGCCTGGAAGCAACTGCAGCTTTCATGGCAAAGTGATCATGTTGGGATGACATTGACGGGGACAGCAAGCAAACGGTAAGGATAGCCCTTGTCTCCTCCTCTCATCTTCCAGCCTTCTCAGACCTTCCTGGCAAAGGTAAGGTCTTTTTACACAGTCCTTTCTCTAGCATCATGTATGACATTATTAAAGGGTTGATTTGTTTTGGGATATGTCATATAAATAATTGCACAGTCCTCCCGTTTGCCTGTGCAGCATTAACTTACAAACCACACCACGTATTTGAACTAACAAGGAACAGAAATATTAACTTCTTTATGCTTTTGCTAACAAGACATCAATCCTTTGTACAAAGACATTCATATCCTCTTTCCTAATAGAGGAGATACTAAGTCCCAGCAGATAATGTATCTGTCCCTTAGCAATGTTAAATTCATTGCCAGTTCAGTCACAATCTAATCTGAATGCTCTGTAACCTAAAGAATAAAACTTAAAGTTAGCTACCCACAAAATTCTCATGTAAGATAGTAGTTTAAAAGGACAAGGAATGAAAAAAATATATATCACAATCAAGAAAGGAAATATGTGTGTCTAATGTACTTGTCATTTTTATAAGTGGTCAAAAAGCCAGAGTTGATAATTATAATTCCATTCTTTCCCACCATTCTATATCATCTTTGTCCTCAACAAGCACTTTAATTAGTCCTGATTCTTTTAAGCTGGCAGGATGAACCAAAATTTCATAACTAAAAGATCTGATTCCTCATTTGTTCTGCAGGATTTTGTTGCTGCTGCTGTGATTTTCTGTTAACATTTATTATTGCACAAGAAAGTAAAGAATCTAAAGAATACCTTGAATTGCTAGCAAAACATATCGTTCCTCATTATATACCCCATTTTTCTCTTGTAATCTGCAACAACCACCTCATCTGGTACAGTAATCCTGTTATTTGCTCATTGGCTGAGAGGTGTGTCCTGACTGCTTAGGTTCTTTACCATAAAGTTTCTCGCTAATTCCTGTTCATCTGATCCAATCAGCCTAATGTTATCAATATAGAGGACTACTTTGATTTTCTGAGGCATATCCCAAAATATAACATCTCTTTCAAACTTCCTGTGGCAGAAAGTGGACATATTGACATAGCTCTGAAACAGTGTAGTGAAAATTAACTTCTGCTGCTGCTCCTTGCAGATTGGTGTAGAGATAAAAGAACTTGCCAAATTAATAGTCATGTACCCTTGCCAGGGCTTTGTTCACTTGTTCCAGTTAAGATGCCACAGTTATAGTAGCAGCTATAATTTTTAAAAAAATCTATATTAATAATAATTCAAGTCAATCTCTGAGATATGCATTGGCCAAGTAAGTGAATTAAATTGAGTATGTATTTTTCAAGTCTTGGATAATAAGACTAATGGAGTTTCCTCTGGGAATCAGAATTGCTTTTGGTTTATTTTCCTGGCAGAGAAAAGAAGTCAGGAGGCCTGAATTTAGCCCTTCCTAGTCTGTCACCCGTCGTTCATGGAGACAGTTCATATTCAGGAACTGGAAAAAGTAGCCACAAGCTGAGTTTTTCTTCTGCTGGCTCTGTAGGAGGCTGATTTGGGCCAATTCTACTCTTATCACTTGACTTCCATATATGCACTTTGCCTAATAGACCAGAGTGACATTTATTTTTTGTGTCCAGAAATTATTGCCAATTCAGATCAATATCTAGTAATCCATGAAACATATGGATATTCTCCATTTTCCACTATAAAATAACTTTTGCAAATGGCTATAGATCACTTTTGGGAAGGGTTGAAGAGTCACAGTCCTTCAGGGTTCTTTCTCAAGGAGGCCTGGCCTCTTCATCAGTCAAAAGTCTTTACATCTGTGAACTTAAGTCTAGAAACTGAGTGACTTTCATTTTGGCAACTCAAGTCAGAATTCTGGTTATGAGATGTAGATATTTCTCTGTTTTGGAGCTGAAACAATATGTTCTTAGACGGCCATCTATAAAATTCATATGATTAATAAGTTACTGCCAAAGATCTGATAGGTCAAAATATTGTGATTACAGGTTTGTTCCTGTTGCCTGTTTTGAAAAGTGTACCAACCTTGTCTCTGATAGTTAAATATTTGGTCTTTGTCATTCTGGAAAACCATCATCCCCACTGAAATAGGGAAACTTGTTCAATGGTGGCATCTTCTACTGTCTGCATTACATAGAAGAAAGCTAGTATAGAATATTTCCAAGAAGTTGATACACCCATCTGAAGGTACCTCACAATGTCTTAGCAAAGGGCATGTCTTCTGGGCCCTCTCAAAGGTTATAGTGTTTGGGGTGGCTACATAGTATACAGATGATAAATCTACTACAGTATCCCTAACTCCATAACCTCTTGTATTTCTTCTACAATATGCTGTGTAAGTTCTAGTATCTCAGCTTCATTGAATGTAAGCCATTGCAAATCCATGTTTCACTTAACCAATCAAGTAATTTCTTAAAACCACTTCCAGTTAACCTTAATATGTTTAATCCCCAAATTTTGGTAGGTGTATCTGTATCAATAAATTCAGCCTGGTCCAATAATTTAAAATATTTTACTTGGCTTAGACCAAAGCTTCCCTTAGAATCTATTTTTGCAAGTATTTCCCACACATTATTGAAATATTTTTGGAGTACAAATTATTTCTTCCTGGGAATGACTTAGCACTTATTCTCCAGAATAGGCCAATGTCTAACTGTATTTATAGTTCTAGAATTAATAAAGAGTGGTTTTGATGGAGCTTGAGCAGAATATGCTTCCTCCTGCAAGACAATTGCCTCAGTTGATGTTATTATATTACCTTACCATAAGTGAAGCCTTGTCTCTTTATTCACAGAAGGAGGGTCGGCTTCCTACAGCAAGGGAACATCAGACAGACTTGGAAGCTTGTTTCATATATTTTTCATTTTATTTCTCTAGAGATCCACATTCCAATTCTTAAAGTCTTTCTCATTTTCACTTGATGCTATCAATTTCACATTAGAAACTTGACAATCTGTAAATTGCATTCTCATTATAATTTTACATATAATGCAGACTGCCATATAAGTTCTCTCTTCATCTGACTGTGACTTGACATCAATCAGAAGTAGTTTTTCCACCCCTTGACCCTTGTGGTCATTAATGCTAACATAACAGTTAAGTTTATCGATGCTGTCCAGTGGTAGCTACTATTCACCTGTGTCTATTTAAATGTAAATTTAATGAAATAAGATAAAATAAACAATTCAATACCACATTGTCACTAACCACATTTGAAGTGCTCAAAAACCACAAGTGGCTGTTGGCTACTCTATTAGACAGTGGAAATAGAACATTTCAGTCAATGCAGGAGTTACATTAGATAGTGCTACCCTAGAGACCTAAGTACACATATATACTAGATACACATTCATAGAGTATTCCCAATATTAAATTAAATGGCCAAAAACTGGAAACATCCCACTCTGTAGAATGGATAAACACACTGGATAAACAGAGAGAAATTAGAATATATTTATTGATAAAAATGAATGAACTATAGATACACATGACTTGTTGAATCTTAGCAACATATTATTGAAAGAAAATGACACGAAACAACAGATACTTTTATTTTATTACCATAGAAATAAAATATTAGTGGTGAATCACTGGTTACAAAATGATAATGATAATAAAGAAATTACTACCAGAATAATAGGATAAGTTGAGGAAGTTCTTCACATCGGGAAGGGTTAAATGGGTACTTTTGGGCTGATTGGTGATAATGTTTTTTACTTGAACAGTAGTTTCATGATTGTTTAATAACTCTTTGTTAAACTATCTTATGAAATATATGTGCTATGTTTTCAAATAATATATGCTAAAATAAAACTGAAAAAAATATTTCAAGTGAAGAAATTATGGACCCCACCCACACACCTGGAAAAAAGAAAGCTTTACTCTTTTTTTTAAAAAATATTTTATTTATTAATTTGAGAGAGAGAGAGAGAGCACGATATTGAGAGAATGAGTGGGAGGAGGGGCACAGGAGGAAGCAGACTCCCTGTGGAGCAAAGAATCCAATGTGGGATTCCATCCCAGGACCTGAACTGAGCTGAAGGCAGATGCTTAACTGACAGCCACCCAGTTACCCAGAAAGCTTTACTCTTAAACTGCTATCCACTTGTTAGAATCTCAGTACTGGTAGACTTACATAATTCTCATTTTAGAAGAACAGAAGAGGATTACCAAGAACATAGAATTTTAACTGATATTCCTACTATTTGACTTGCTTTAATGTTATTGATAATATGTGTATATCAAAATAAAATAATTTTAAGAACCTGATTAACTTATAACACTCAGAAAAACCAAGTAGGAGCAAAGCATCCCAGTGCCTATTAATGTTGGAATTTCTCTATGGTTCTTTTACATACTTATTTCAGATAAAATGATGAAAGAACTTAGGATATATTTGTGAACATTTTTCTTCTTAATATCGAATTTGAAATTCATGATTGTATGGTAATATCATGATTCATCTTGCAACTTAATACACAGTCTATTGCAGATGTGGGCTTTATATAATCATTACTAGAAATTTTATTTAAGTGTGCATGTGTCTGTGTATTGTGTTGAAGATAGTTTAATTTTTATTGTTTTATATTTATTTATTTGACAGGGAAAAATGTTTTTAATTCTGTACTCGATTGGTATATTTCAAAATGTACAATACTTTTTTCATTTATCAGTGAAAGAAGTTAGAAATTAACTTAAAGGGGAACCTGGGTGACTCAGTTGTTAAACGTCTGCCTTTGGCTTAGGTCATGATCCCAGGGTCCTGGGATCAAGGCCCACATGGGGCTCCCTGCTTGACAGGAAGCCTGCTTATCCTTCTCCCACTCCCCCTGCTTCTGTTCCCTCTCTTACTGTGTCTCTCTCTGTTAAATAAATAAATAAAATATTAAAAAAAAGAAATTAACTTTAAAAAACCAGCAAATAATAAACAAATTTCCTTCAAAGTCACGGTCACATATATAGCGCACTGTAGAAAAGAGGAGGGGCAAGATGGGTTCCACCCTGTCTCATGAGTTTCATCAGATACTGGACCTAATAAAGGGTGGAGAGAAAAGGCAGCTTTCAAAAAGGAGTATTTTATTAAATGAGGCATTTACTATACTCCTTCCTAAGAGTACCAGGTGGAGAACAAGTTTTCTAAACTAGATCTCGGAAGTGGAATGTGAAATCAATCCATCCTCCTCCCCTTAAGGCCTGTCCAGTGGTTAATGAATTTAAAAAAAACATGCTAAATAAAAACAAAACCCACACATACTTCCCATACCCAACCTCCAGAAAAAATAAAAAACAAAACAGAACAACAACAACAAAAAAACACCTAAATGTCCCAGATCATTTTCCAGAGTGGATAGAGCCCAGGGGCAGCTTCAACAACCCAAATAAGTTTGTTACAGAGTCATCACAAGCTAGCCTTGCTTTTAAACAAAATAAAAAAAAATTTGTTTTTGAAACAAAAAACCCCCTACAAAATCTAGTACTAATCACTTTTCTGACAATACACAATTACTCAAATTCACTAGTACTGAGAGGGGGTAGGGGACCACACTTATGGGCCTTGTCTCACACGAGTGTATGTGGGTAGGTGCAGGGCATTTGTCATTATTACAGAAATGAATTTTAAATTTAATCTTTAGTTTGATTTAACATTGCTTTTAGTATGATGCTGACACCAGCTGTGTGGAAAAGGCACTAGAGAGATGTTCACAGCAGCACACACCTGCGGCTCTTCTCTGGTCCGGCAGGCTCCAGGGCAGCCCACATTGCTTCATCAAATACATTCTTTAGGCCTTTCTGTGTGAGTGCAGAACACTCCACATACTTGACTGCCTTCAGATCCTGGGCCAACTTTTCAGCAGTCTCTGGAATAATAGGCTTCTGTTTGTTCTTGGCAAGTTTCTCAGTCAAAGAGGGGTCATCTCGGAGACCAGTTTGAATCCCAACAAGCAAGAAAGGAGTCTTTGGACAGTGGTGAGTTATCTCAGGCACCCGCTTTTCCTTCGCATTTTCAAATGAGGATGGAGAAACCACTGAAAAACAGACTAGAAATACATCTGTTTGAGGATAACTTGGTGGTCATAATCTGTCATAATCCTCTTGTCCTGCAGTATCAAAAAGTCCAAGAGTATATGGCTCTCCACCAATCATAACTGTAACTGCATAGTTGTCAAAAGCAGTGCATACATACTCAGTTGGAAATTTGTTTGTTGTGTAGATATCAGGAGATATGTTTTACCAACAGCACTATTCACCCACAAAAATGCACTTAATTGTCTGCATTGCTGAAAGAGTTCTGTATCTACTTTAAATATTTCAAATTGGATGGTGGCCTCAGCTTCTCTGCTGGGGCATTAGCAGCACTGCCAAAGATAGTTTAAATTTTAAATTTACAATTTGAGTATTTCATAAAACCTTTGGTAAACTAACTAAAGCTGAAATTTCAGTCCATACATTTGAGGATTTTTTTTTTACATTTGAGGATTTTAATGAAACAAATATTTGTTATTGAATAACAAACTTGTACTTTGATCTATATTTGGATCTGGTCCTGAAGACTACATCTAGATTTCATATTCTTATTTCTATTTTCATACCAGTTGGAATATGATATACAGAAAAAATAATATATCAGATTAAAAAAAATTCACGTTTCTCAGCATTTATCTCTACATTCAGGAACACACTCACAGAGATCTTTCCTAGGGGAAAAATTGAAATGTAGCTTCTATTTCTTTCTTTGCTGTGCATTCTTCTTTAAGGTTGTGTTATGTCCGTTCGGAGATAATGAGGAGCCATAAATGAACAATGATTCTCAGGGGTCAAGATCACTGGGGCAGGAGTTTATATTTGAATAAAGATTGACCAAAAATGTAGGTAGGGCAGAGTCTGTTGGAATCATGGTTGTCAGAAACTTGATATAGGAAGGGGGTTTTATGGCTTAAAGAAGCCTAAAGTAGAGCTGAAAACTTCACTCTCTCAAATTTCTTCAGTCTAGTCAAAGTGGCACAGAGAGTCCACTGGTTGAATATCTTGACCAGACCGTTGATCTGTATATTTTCCATTATTACATAGGTTGAAATGGTTGTGAATTCAGTGCAATATCATGTCATATTTTTCTTATATTATGACTTCTTGTCCTTCATCATACATTGTATTGGGTAATGAATGCTGGTGCTGAATGCTGAGGTATGATGGAGGGTGGTTAAATGCTATGGATAGGAATAGTTGTAAGATATTTTTGAAAACTGTAATGTAGCTGACTACTTTTATAAACTTGGGCAATCTGATAAATTGGTTTTCAGGGTTTGAAAATTTGGATGGTGTAAATATTTTCTGAGTCAGAAATTTCTTCTTGTGACTGGTGTGTACTGGGACGAAGTTTGTGTTGGTACTTTGTATATTAAAATATGTCTTACAGAAATCAGTAAATGTCCTGCAGCTCCCCCAGTTTCTGATGGGTTTGGAGAGATAGTACAGGTTTTGATGTTGCACAAAATGGTAAGAATGAAAGCCATAAGTCATAGGAAATTGTGGATTTTGGATGGAAACAAGTAGCAATTTTTTATGCATGAATTTTACAGGGATAGCATGATAATGGAGTCATATTGCCTCCAATGGTAAGTTTTATATATTTAGGTTATTAGTATGACATAATGCAAGGAGGTACATTGATGGACCTGGATACCATGGGATTGGTAAATGTGTTTTTTAGAATTAGGTTATGAAGTTCCTCTGGACTGCAGCATGGAACAGAAGCATTGTTTGAGGGATAACATCTCCTTCTGTGATATATATTTTTCTGTGTTGGCCCTAGATTTAAAGACTACCCTTAGGGTAACTCTACTTTTTTGGTTAGACAATGTTATGTAAAGACACTGCATCATGTAACTGTTTAATTAACATGGTGAGTTCTAATTACTGGGTTAGTGGAAACTAATACAGATTTTGGTATCTGGAAGTGGGGTGCTAGTATAACAGATACCTAACATTGTTTATATAGCTTTGCAGTTGTGCAGTGGGCAGAGGATGGAAAATTTTGAGAAGCACGATAGAAAATGCCTACATTGCCTTGAACAGATTGTTAGCAGAAATGTAGATGTTAATGCTTTTCCTATTGAGAACTTAGAAGGAAATGAGGAGTTTGGTAAAGAAAACCTATTAGAGACGATTTACTCAAAAACAAATTGATAACAGAAACATGAATGTTAAAAGTTCTGCTGTTGGAGGCATAGAAGAGAATGAAGAACATGGTATTGGAAAATGGAGGAAAGGGAATCTTTATTATATAGTGATGGAAAATTTAGCAAGAATTGTGCCCCTTAGTTATGAGGAAAGCAGAAGTTTAAGTGCTGAAGTTGGCTACTTAGCTGAGATTTCCTAATAAAGTTTAAAAGGCAAAGTCTAGTATATCCTTGTTGCTTATAGCAAAATATAAGAGGAAAAAGATGACTTGAGGGAAGAACTGTTAAACAAAAAAGAACCAAGACTTTATGATTTGGGAAATTCTTAGCTTGTCCTGGTTGCAAAAGATGTTAAAATTAAGAGTCACTATTAAAAAAAAGTGCTTTAGTGAAAAAACAGTGCATGGCTGGAGAGTTTTTGCTAATACCTTTGAAAGACCAAAATGACAGAGTATTGAGTTGTGTTTTAAGATACTAAGTTTGTGACACATACAGTCCCTCAGCCATCTTAGTAGAAGACAAAAATAGAGATGGAAATATTGAAGAAAAACCTATGAAGGAGTCTCTTGTCAAAAAGAATGAATTCTTGTGACATATCTGGTTAACCCATAAGGTTCTTGAGAATTTTATACTAGCAGAAACACTGCCAGCTAGGATTAAAAGTGTGACAGAGCCAAAATAAAAGATGGTCATTGTACTCACAAAATACTCCAGATGGTAAGCAGACTGATAAAAATTACCTAGCTCAAACATGAGTTACCCTTTATGAAAAAGGAAGAATGACTCAGAGAGAGGAGCCTTAAGGACAGATTGCAGACTCAAAAATCACAGAGGATTATTCCCAGGCCTTGAAACCAATGGAATTTACCCTGCTGGATTTTCAATTTGCTGAGACGGGTAACTCCTTTAATACTTTCCATTTTCTCCCTTTTTTAATGTGTATGTCTATAATTATTATTCTATACCTTCCCACAAGAGTATTTTGTGAGCAGATAACTTGATTCTTAAGTTCACAGGATTAGATTTGTAGAATTGTACCTCAAGATAGATTATACCCACAGACTTACCCATACCTGATTTAAATGTGTTAGATTATCAGATTTGAGAATTTTGAGGTGACAAGATTTAGATGACATTTTAGACTTTGCATTGTTGCTGCAATATATTGATATTTGGGATCATGTTGGGATAAGGGAAAGATATTTTGCATGTAGGACAGACATGGATCTATAAAGTCCAGAAAACAGACTATGATAGACAGAATGATGGCCTTCTAAAGATGCCTACATCCTAATTACATTACATGTCAGCAAATAATTAAATTTGCAGTTGGAGTAAAAGTTGCTAAAAAACTTAACCTTAAAATATATATCCTGACTTATCTCTATGGACCCAATATAATCACAGAATCTTTAAATGTGGAGCAGGGAGGCAGAGTCTGTGTCAGTTATACATGATATGAGAATTGCTTGACTGGCCATTACTGGCTTTGAAAATGGAAGAGGGCATGGGCCAAGCAATAATAGGAGACTCCAGAATCTGAAAAAGGAAAGAACATTGATTTTCACCTAGAGCTTCCTGAAGGGAATGCAGCTCTGCATCATTCTGATTTCAGCCCAGTGAGAAACATTTAAAACTTGTGACCTCCAAAACGGTAAGGCAATAAATTTCTATTGTTTTAAGCCATGAAGTTCGTGCTGATTAGTTAGAACATACAGTGGTGAAATACTGAATATTTCCCACCTAAAATCAGCAATAAAACATGCACTCTATCCTTGCTGCTTGCATTAACATTGCAGGGAAATTAGGTAAGGAAAAAAAATAGGCATCCAGATTAGGAAAGAATAAGTGAAATTATTTCTAGTTGCAGATCACTTACATACATACATACATAATTCTAAAGAATCCACTCAAAAACTTTGGGAACTAATACACTAGTTCAGTAAGGCTGAAGGATATGAGAGCAGTATATAAGCACTAGTTGTATTTCTAAATACTAACAATGAACAGTGAAATTAAGAAAATAATTCCATTTAAAATGGCATTAGAAATAATAAAATACTTAGGAATAAGTTTAATAAAGTACAAAATTTGTCTTCTAAAAACTACAAAAATTTTTGAAAGGTATAAAAAAACCCAAATAGGAAGACATCCTATGTTAATTAATCAGATGACTTAATATTGTTAAAACAGCAGTACTCCTTCAAATTGATCTATTGAGTAGTGCCTCAGTGGCTCAGTTAGTTAAGCATCTGCCTTTGGCTCAGGTCATGATCCCAGGGTCCTGGGATGGAGCCCTGCATCTGGCTCCCTGCTCCTCAGGGAGTCTGCTTCTCTCTCTTCCTCTGCCCATCACTCATTCTCTCTCTGTGTGTGTCATATAAATAAATACAATCTTTAAAAAAATTGATCCATCGACTGAATGTGATCCTTACTGAAATACCAAAAAGCTTCTCTGCAGAAATTAACACTTATCCTAAAATTTATAAGATTCAAGTGACTAAGAGTAGCCAAAGAAGATTAAAGTTGGAAGACTCACACTTCCATATTTCAAACTGAAATACAAAGCTACCATAATCAAGATAGTGTGGTACTATCATAAAGATGGACCTATAGATCAAAGGAATTGAATAAGATTGCAGAATAGACACTTGTATGTATAGCCAGTTGATTTTCAACAAGAGTGCCAAGGCAATTCAATGAAACAAAGTAGTCTTTTCAACAAATATTACTGCAATAATTGGATATACACATGTCAAGGAATGAAATTGGACTGCTCCCTCATAACACACACAAAAATTAACTCAAAATAGGTTACAAGTCTATATGCAAGAGTTAAAGGTATAGAAATATTAGAAGAAATCAGAGAAATAAATCTTAGGTAAAGCCTTCTCAGGTGTGACACCAAAACCATAAAGAAATGGATAAAAGAAAGAAATGGATAAATTGGATATCATGAAACTTAGACTTCTCTGGTTCAAAAGATACCATTGATAAAGTGAAAAGACAACTCACAGAATGGGGAAAATATCTGCAAATCATATATCTGATAATGGACTTACATCTAAACTATATGAAGAACTGTTACAACCTGATAATATAAAAAAGACAACCCGCTTTAAAGAGCAAGCTAAAGGCTTCAATAGACATTTCTACAGAGAAGATATACTAATATCCAATTAGCTCATGAAAAGGTACTGAATATCATTAGCCATCAGAGAAATGGAAATCAAATATACAGTGAGATACCATTTCATTTCTAACTAGGACAGATATAATCTAAAAGACAAAAAGTATTGGCAAGGTTATGGAGGAGTTGGAACTCATAACACTGCTGTTAGGAAAGTAAAATGGTACAAACACTGGAACAAGCTGGCAAAACCTTAAAAGGTTAAACATGGAGTTACTATATAACCCAGCAATTCCATTTATAGAGATTTGGAAACATACGTTCACAAAAAGACCTTGTACCCACATGTTCATATCAGCAATACTTAAAATAGCCAAAAGGCATAAACAACTCAAATGTATGTCAACTGATGAATGGATAAACAAATGTTAGTATATCCATAAAATAGAATCTTATTTGGAGATAAAAAGAATGAAGTACTGGTATATACTACAACAAGGATGAACCTTGAAAATATTATGTTAAATGAAACAAGATAGTCACAAAAGACTACCTATTATATGATTCTATTTATATGAAATGTCCAGAATAGATAAATCTATAGGGACAAAAAGTGGATTACTGGATTTCTAAGGCTAGGGAGGTTAGAGGAGAATGAAGAGTCATTGTTAATAGGTGGTATGAGATTTCTTTTTGAAGTATTATTAAATTGATGTGGTGATGGTTACACAACTTGGTGAATATACTAAAAATATAAAATTGTACTCTTTTGATAGGTGAATTATGCAGTATGTGAATTATATCTCAATAAAGCTGTTACATTTTAAAAAAATTGCTTGTTTATCTACATATACTTACTGTGCTTGCTTACCTTAACAAGTAGCATGGGACCCCCACCTGTTCAAAATTGGTTTGGATAGTAAGACTGATGATGTCACCTAGACCCCAAAAGAATTTGAAAAATTTATTACTTGCAAATGGAGGTATTCTGAAAGGGAGGGGTGAGTGAGCCTGTTTTATTTTTGTTGCTGTTTTTTTGTTTTGTTCTGTTTTCGTGATTAGAGGGTGGTACCAGGGTGAAGATTCCTGAGGTTTGCATTTTTTGAACTTTCTGCAGGTGTTTGGGAAGGGAGTAGATGGAATTAAAAAAAAAAGTCAGCACAAATGTGCAACAAAAGTTGAAAGGGGAAGGGTGGGGCCTAAAAACTATCTACATTCAACTATAAATGGACCCTATTACATATACCAAAATCTTATTGTAATTATGATGTGATTATGAGGCATTACAATTGGTTTTGGGATTTGATAAGTTTAGCCCCCTCCTCCACATTGTAATATTCTTTCAGAATTTTCTTATTATTCCAAATTCTTCATTTTTCTATATGTATTTTCACAGAAACATGTTTACTTTCATAGAAATATTTTTATTGTAATTGAGTAGGATTTATAACTTAGGGGGAATGGATGACTGTATTATGCTTAGTATTTCTGTCCAAGAACATGATTGGTATTTCAATTTGTTACAGTCTAAATTTTATGTCCTTCAAGAGTGTTTTAAAGATTTTTTTCATATAAGTTTAACACATTCCATGTTAATTACAAAGAATTTTATTATTACTCTGTCTCAAGTTATATTTTATATTTTATTGCTATTATAATTTATAAATGGCTGTTTTGTATATACCTTAAATTTTACTGATTTTTGTTGTTTATAGCAGTTTTCATTGTGTTGTTTTGTGTTCTACATATATAATAATATATGTAAAGATTATTTCACCTTTGTCTTTCTAATTCTTAAAATTTTAATTTGTTTTTCTTATTTAATTATAAGATGTAAGACCTCTGTTTCTGCCAAATAGTAAGATAATGGTGGAAATTTTGTAAAATGCCTTTTCACAATCTTTGGTAAGGGATTAATGTATTTAATTATAAAAGTAAATTATAAAAAAATTGCAATGTCCATCCTTGCAAACCTGAAATAAGTGCATTTATTTGTGATACATTAGCATTTGTTTCCATTATATTTTATTTTTATGTTGATAAGCAAAATATTTATTTAGTATTTATGTATAATTATATTTTTATCAATTTTTTATTTACTCACTTTATTAAAAACTATTAGAAGTTCTCCTATTCCTTTCCTTTGAAGAGGTTTTTTTTTTCTTTTATTTCTTTTCAATGTTCCAGAATTCATTGTTTATGCACCATACCCAGTGCTCCATGCAATATGCGCCCTCCATAATACCCACCACCAGGCTGCCACTGCCCCAGTTTACCTTCCTAACAACAGTATAAGAGGTGAACTGGATCCTTCTGTTGGCAGATTTCTTTCAGGGTGAGGCTATTTCTTTTAGGAAGACAATACACTCAGGAGATTTGAGATGTTTTTGTCTTAGACTCCTTCAGAACAGACCTCTACTTATTCTATTGATACGCATATATAGTAGAAAGATTGCCTTAGTAGGGAAAAGTAACTCCTCTATCACTCCGTATAATGATCATTTCTTTATTGTGGTTAGAACATTTATATATATTCTTTTAGCAACTTTCAAGTGTATAATGCAGTATTGTTAACTATAATCACAGTGCTCTGCATTATATTCTCAGAAAGTCTTAATCTTCTAAAAGGAATTTTATACTTTTTGACCAATCTCTCTCCATTTCCCCCAACACCAGGCCCTTGTAACCAACATTCAACTCTAGTAAGTTCAACTTTTTAAGATTCCAAATAAAAGTGATATCATACAATATTATTTTTTCCCTCTCTGGCTTATTTCACTTAGCATAATGCCTTCAAGGTACATCTATGTTTTTGTAAATGGCAGGATTTCTTTCTTTCTTATGGCTGAATAATATTCCATTATACATATATATCCACGTCTTCTTTATTCATCCACTGATGGACATTTATTTTGTTTCAATATCTTGGCTATTGTGAATCATGCTGCAATAAACATGGGAGTACAGATACCTCTTCGATATCCTGTTTTTACTTCCTTTGGATATATACTCAGAAATGGGATTGCTAGTAGTTCTATTTTTAATTTTTTTAAGATTTTTATTTATTTATTTGACAGACAGAGATCACAACAAGTAGGCAGAGAGACAGGCAGAGAAAGAGGAGGAAACAGGCTCCCTGCTTCGCTGAGAGCCCGGTGTGGGGCTTGATCCCAAGACCCTGGGATCATGACCTGAGCTGATGGCAGGGCTTTAACCACTGCGCCACCCATGTGCCCCTCTATTTTTAATTTTTTTAAAGATTTATTTATTTATTTGACAGAGAGATCACAAGTAGGCAGAGAGGCAGGCAGAGAGAGAGAGGGAGAAGCAGGCTCCCCGCTGAGCAGAGAGCCCGATGCGGGGCTCGATCCCAGGACCCTGAGACCATGACCCAAAGGCAGAGGCTTACCCCACTGAGCCACCAGATGCCCCTAGATTTTTTTTTTATTGTGGAATTGTATGGATTCTTTATCTATTTGGATATTAACCCTTTATCTGACATATAGTTTGAAAAATTTTCTCTGATTACAAAATGTGTTGCATTTTCATTTAAATTATTTCTTTTTATGAAGACACTTTTAAGCTTGACCTAGTCCTACTTCTTGTTTTTTGTTTTTGTTGGTGATGCTTTTGTTTGGCATATCCGAAAAGTCATTGCCAAAATTAATGTTGAGGAGCTTCCTCCCTATGTCTTCTTCTGGGAGTTTTCTGATATCAGGTGTTATGTGTAAGTCTTTGATCCATTTTGAGTTAATTTTCAGGAGTGGAGAAAGATATCATTTCAATTTCATTTTCATACATGTGCTTATCTGGTTTTCCCAACACCATTTGTTGAAGTGACTATCCTTTCTCCATTGAGTGTTTTATTGAGTATTGGTTGGCCATATATACAAAGACTTAATTCTGGACTCTATTCTGTAAATTGATTGATATGTCTATTTTTATTTTAGTATCATACTCTTTTAATTACTATGGCTTCATAGTATAATTTGAAATCGGGAAGTATGATGCTCTAATCTTATTCTTCTTTATTAGGATTGCTTTAACTATCTTGGACTTTTTTGTGGTTGCATACACATTTTAGGATTTTTTTTTCTATTTCTGTGAAGAATGCCACTGGAATTTTGGTAGGGATTGTGTTGAATCTGTAGATGACTAGGGTTAGTCTGGACATTGTAAAAAAAATTATTTATTTGACAAAGAGAGAGAGAGAGCAGACAGAGTGGCAGGCAGAAGGAGAGGGAGAAGCAGGCTCCCCACTGAGTAAGGAACCTGATCTGGGGCTTGATCCCAAGATGCTGGGATCCTAACCTGAGATGAAGGCAAATGATTAACCAACTGAACCACCCAGGCATCCCCAGTATGGACATTTTAATAATAGTAAGTTTTCTGATCCATGAATATGATGTCTCCATTAATTTTTGTCTACTATTATTTTGTCTCCATTAATTTTTGTCTACTATGATTGATTTCTTTCAATAAAGTCTGGTATTTTTCATTGTAGATCTTTCACTTCCTGGTTAAATGTATCCCTATGTATTTTATTGTTTTTTTTTAAAGTTTGTATTTAAATTCCATTTAGCTAACATACAGTGTAATACTAGTTTCAGGTGTACAATATAGTGATTCAACATCTCCATACAACCCCTGGTGCTCATCACAAAATTATTTTTGATGCTATTGGGAATGGGATAGTTTTCTTTATTCCTGTTTCAGATGCCTCATTATTAGTGTATAGAAATGCAACTGATTTCCATATGTTTATTTTATACCCAGCAACTTTTCTGAATTTGTTGATTAGTTGTTTCTGGTTGAGCTTTTGGGATTTCCTCTATATAAAATCATTTCATCTACAAATAATGACAGTTTTACTTTTTCCTTTCCAATTTTGATGCCTTTACTTCTTTGCCTTGTTTAATTGCTCTAGTTAGGACTTCTAGTACTATGTTGAATAAGAGGGTGAGAGTGGGCATTCTTGTCTTATTTCTGACCTTAGAGGAAAAGCTTTTCACTGTTGGGTATAATGTTAGCTGTGGGTCTCTGGAAAACAGTATGGAGATTTCTTAAAAAGTTGAAAATAGAGCTACCCTGTGACCCAGCCATTGTTCTACTGGGTATTTACCCTAAAGATACAAATGTAGTGATCCAAAGGGCCAAGTGCACCCCAATGTTTATAGCAGCAATGTCCACAGTAGCCAAACTATGGAAGAACCTAGATGTCCATAATGGATGAATGGATAAAAAGATGTGGGGTATATATATACAATGGAATACTATGCAGCCATCAAAATCCCCCAAATCTTGTAATTTGCAATGACATGGATGGAACTAGAGGGTATTTTGCTTAGCAAAATGAGTCAATCAGAGAAAGACAATTGTCATATGATCTCCCTGATATGAGGAATTTGAAAGGCAGGGTGGGGGTTCATAGGGGAAAGGGAGGGAAAAATGAAATAAGATGGGACTGGTCAGGGAGACAAACCATAAGAGACTTTTAATCTCAGGAAACAGACTGAGGGATACTGGAGGGGAGGGGCTGTGAAGGATGAGGTGGCTGGGTGATGGACACTGGGGAGGGTATGAGCTATGGTGAACACTGTGAAGTGTGTAAGACTGATGATTCACAGACTTGTATACCTGAAACAAATAATACATTATATGTTAATTTAAAAAAATTCAATGTTAGCTGTGGGCTTGTCAGATATGGCCTTTATTGAGGTATGCTCCTTCTATATTCAGTCTGTTGAGGATTCTTTTTTGTTTTGTTTTGTTTTGTTTTTTATCTTGAATGGTGGTTGTATTTTGTCAGATGCTTTTTCTGATGATAATGTGATTTTAACTTTCATTCTATTAATGTAGCATGTTATTTATTTGCATATATTGAGGATAAATCCCACTTTGTCATAATGTACAGTCATTATAATGTGTTCTTAAAATTAATTTGAAATGGTAACTTATGCAGCCACGATGCTGTTTCCATTTTCATTTGTTTCAAGATAGTTTTTTTTCCTCTTTTGTTTCTTTGACCCATTGATTTTTCAGGAATATGTTATTTAATTTCCACATATTTGTGACTTTTTTCATCTTTCCTCTTGTTGATTTCTAGTTTCATACCACAGTGGTCAGAAAAGATAGTTGCTAAGACTTGTTATGTGGCCTATCATCTGATTTGTACTGGACACTGTTCTGTGCACGCTTGAGAAGAATATGTAGTCTGCTACTATTGGATGGGATGTCCTACATAGGTTTTTTATAAATGTTTATATTAAATCTTATTAGCATTAACATATACTTTATTCACATAAATGAATATTTTGATGACTTTATAAGTGTACTACACTCTTTGATTTAATATATACAGAAGCTTTTCCAAAGGAGAGAGAAATCTCCAAACTTGTCAGGTTGTATATATGTTATGTACAGGTTTTTGTATGTCAAAAAAATTTTTTAAAAAGGAAGAAGGAACATTTTCTAAAAATTGGAGTGTAATCTCTATAAATGAAACAGACGTCATATTTTGCTATATATTTTTTAGTCAGGTTGCTCCTCCAAACTTCCAATAAACACTATAACATAAGTGTTTTTATCAAGACTTGTATCTTGGTAAAACAGACATTTGACTGTTATTCCCTAGCAAGAATGGTTACTGAAAATATTTGAATAGTTATGGGCATAGCTTCTAGGGTCTACATTTGAATTTCAACACTATCTTTTTATAGTTTTATGACATTGGGCAAATTACTTTGTTGCTTCATTTTTAATTTTGGGATGAGACAAAAAGAATTTACATATATTGTAGTTGTATTTGTAGAGATTAGATGAGATAATTTAAAAATTGCTTGGAACCTTGCGTAGTTCAATAACTGTGAACTATTGTTCTTATGTAGTTGTGCATGATCAGCCAAGGCATCCAGGGACTGTAAGCAGTGGCCCAAATGAGTAACATGAAGTAACACTGCTGTGCTACAGATGGAAGTGTATCCATGATTGTATTTCTCCTGCATAAAAGTATGGGTATAAAATTATTCATTCAGGATACTCCATAATTCCCTAAACTCTTCTCTTTCAGGTATGACTTCTTCACCCCTCACCATGATACCATGTGCTTTTCTTCTGGAATATCACATTTTTCAGGTCTAGGGAAAGAGTAGTTGCTGGCTTTATGCATGATGGCCAGGTGGTGATCAGGAGGTTCTAGAGATGTAAGATAAAGTCCTGGTTGCCTGACACTGTCTGTATCCCTGCTGTAACAAGTCAGGAGGTTATCAAAAAATAATGATTAACATAATGATTAACATAATGAAAGTTTATTATTCGTGGCAAGATAGGATGTAGGCAGGATAATGTTCCCCAAAATAGTGACTTAGGGATATTACTGAGAAAAAGAATTATTCTGTAGTGATATTACACTATGCTACCCTTTTTATCCACAAATTATAATATCCAGGATATTTTCTGTATACTTACTAGAAGAAATTTGGACCATGGTTAATGTTGAACATATAAAAGATCTTTTCATTAATAAGTGGAAAGTTTTGAGGAATATTAAATCTACCCTCTTATTATTTCTTCATTCAAGCTAAATATTGGCCCCACAAAAACTAAAAATGTCTTACTTCTTGTTCTTCTAGCTATTTATGTTAGCATTGAACTATGGAAAATAGTATAGAACTATGAGAAGGATGGACTGATAAAGCAGGATTTAGTTTCACAACTGATGCTATAGACAAAAATCAAACTCTAAACTGAATAACGAAATGAGTGTATTTACAAACCAGTCATGTGTAAGTTTTGTTCTATTCACTAAATAACTTGCCATTTTAGTTTTGATACATTTTGCAAATTTCTTGTTTCTTTTTTGGAGTTAAGTGTAACTTTATATTTTACAGTGTTTTATTAGTTTAAGGTGTACAGTATAGTGATTCAACAATTCTGTACCTCACCTAGTGCTAACCATGGCAAGTGAACTCCTTAATCCCCTAGTTAACCCAGATTCCACACACTCCTCTCTGTTAACCATCAGTTTGTTCTTTATAGTTCACAGTATGTTTCATGATTTCTCTCTTTTCCCTTTGATCATTTGTTTTATTTCTTAAATTCCAACTATGAGTAAAATCATATGGTATTTCTTTCTCTGACTGATTCATTTGCTTAGGATGCTGTCTTGCTCCATCCATGTTTTTATAATGGCAAGATTTTCATTCCTTTTTATGGCTGAATAATATCCCACTTTTTTATCCATTCATCAGTTGATGGATACTTTGGCTGCTGCTTCCATATCTTGTCTACTATAAATAATGCTGCTATAAACATCGGGGTGTATGTATCCCTTTGAATTAGTGTTTTTGTATTCTTTGGGTTAAGGCCTAGTAGTGTGATTACTGGACTGTAGGGTAGTTCTATTTTTAACTTGTTGAAGAGGCTCCATATTGTATTCCACCAGTTTGCATTCCCACTGACAGTGCACTAGTGTTCCTTTTTTTCAACATTCTTGCGAACACCTGCTGTTTCTCGTATTGTTGATTTTAGCCATTGTGAGAGGTGTGAGGGGATTTTTCTTTGTAGTTTTGACTTGTATTTCCCTGATGGTAAGGATGATGAACATATTTTTGTGTGTCTGTTAGCCATCTGGATGTCTTCTTTGGAGAAATGTCTGTTCATGTCTTCTTCCCAGTTTTTAATTGGATTATTTGTTTTTTGTTTTTTTGTTTGTTTGTTTGTTTTTGGCTATTAACATGTTTAATTTCTATATATTTTGGATACCAACTTTTTATCAGATAGGCCATTTCCAGATATCTTCTCCCATTCTGTAGATTGCCTTTTCGTTTTGTTGATTGTTTACTTCACTTTGCAAAAGATTTTTTTTTTCTTTTTAGTTTCAGTGTAGGATTTAGTAACTCCACACTTAACATACAACACCCAGTGTTCATCACAGCACTCTTATTCTTAATGGCTGTCACCTACTTAATTAATCCCCTTACCTAACTCTCCTCCTTTGGCAACAACTGTTGTTTCCTGTGTTGTTGATTTTAGCTATTCTGACAGGTGTGAGGTGATACCTCATTGTAGTGTTGATTTGCATGTGCCTGGTTGTAAATAATGATGAGCATCTTTCATGTGTCTGTTTGCAATCTCTATGTCTTTGGAAAAATGTGTTTCCATGTCTTCTGCCCATTTTTAAATTAGATTATTTGCTTTTTGGGTGTTGAGTTTGGTAAGTTCTTGATATATTTTGAATATTGACTATCAGATATGTCATTTGCAGATATCTTCTCCCATTCTGTAGGGTGCCATTTAGTTTTGTTAATTGTCTCCTTCACTGTGCAGAAGCTTTTTATTTTGATGAAGTCCCAATAGTTTATTTTTGCTTTTGTCTCGCTGTTCTCTGAAGAAGTATCTAGTAAGTACTTGCTATGGACAGTGTCAAAGAGGTTACTGCCTGTGTTCTCCTCTAGGGTTTTATGGATTCTTGTCTTCCATTTAGGTCTTTGATCCATTTTGAATTTACTTTTGTGTATGGTATAAGAAAATGATTCAGTTTTATTGTTTTGAATGTTGCTGTCCAGTTTCCCAATGCCACTATCATTTTCCCCCACTGGATATTATTCTCTGCTTTGTAGAGATTAATTGGCCATATAGCTGTGGATTCTTTTCTGGGTTTTCTATTCTGTTCTGTTGACCTAAGTGTCTATTTCTGTGCCAGTATCATACTCTTTTGATTACTACAGTTTTGTAATATCCCTTAAAGTCCAAAATTGTGAGGCCTCCAGCTTTGCTTTTCTTTTTCAAAGTTGCTTTGGCTATTTGGGGTCTTCTATGGTTCTATACAGATTTTAGGATTGCTTGTTTTAGCTCTGTGAAAAATACTGTTGATATTTCGGTAGGGGTTGCATTAAATGTATAGATTGCTTTGATTAGTATAGACATTTTAACAAAATTTTTCTTCCAATCCATGAGCATGGAATGTCTTTCCATTTCTTTCCTGTTCACTTTCTTTCATTAGTGTTTTATAATTTTCAGAGTACAGATCTTTCACATCAATGGTTAGGTTTGTTCTTAGGTATCTTATTGTTATTGCTGCAGTTATAAATGAGATACATTCCTTAATTTCTCTTTCTGATGCATCATTATTGGTGTATAGAAAGGCAAACAGATTTATGTATGTTTACTTTGTATGTATGTATGTATGTATGTATGTATGTCTACTTTGACTCGTTACCTAATTTGTTTATCAGTTCTAGCAGTTTTTTTGGTAGAAACCTTTGGCTTTTCTCTCTCTATATATATATGCCATGTCATCTGTAAATAGTGAAAGTTTGACTTATTTTTTGCCAATTTGAATGCCTTTTATTTATTTTTGTTGCTTGATTACTATGGTTAACATTTCTAGTACTATGTTGACTAAAAGTGGTGTGAGTGGACAGCATCGTCTTGTGCCTAACCTTAGGGATAAGACTCTCAGTTTTTCCCCTTTAGGATGGTGTGAGCTTTGCATTTTTCATATATGGCCTTTATTATTTTGAAGTATGTTAACTCTAACCCTACTTTGTTGAGGCTTTTTATCATGAAAGGATGTTGTGGTTTGTCAAATGATTTTTCCTGCATCTGTTGACATGATCATATGGTTCTTACCTTACTCTTATTGTTATGATGTATCACATTGATTCATTTGCAAATACTGAAGCACCCTTGTAGCCCAGGAGTAAATCCCAATACTTGTGAAGGATTTTTTTAATGTATTGTTGGATTTCATTTGCTAGTATTTTGTTCAGAATTTCTACATCTTTGTTCATCAGAGATATTGGCCTGTAGGTCTGGTGTGTGTAGAATGTATTTGGAAATTTTCCTTCCTTTTCTATTTTTTTTTTTTTGCATAGAATAATAGGTGTTAAGTCTTGTTTAAGTGCTTGGTAGAATTCACCTGTAATACCTTCTGCTCCTTGGCTTTTGTTTTTGATTACTGTTTCAAATTTGAAGTTGTTTTTTGCTTATTATCAGTCTGCTTAAATTTTCTATTTTATCCAGGTAATTTATATGGTTCTAGGAACTTATCCATCACTTTCAGGTTGTCCAACTTTTTGGCATATAGTTTTTCATAATATTCGCTTATAATTATTTGTATTTCTGTGGTATTGTTTGTGGTTTCTCCTTTCTCCGTTGTGATTTTATTTGCATTCTTTCTCTATTCTTTTTGTTAAGTATGGTGAGCAATTTGTCAATTTAATTGATTTTTTTTTTCAAAGAACCAGCTCCTGATTTCATCAATCTATTTTTTTTTTTTAGTTTCTATTTTATTTACTTCTCTAATCTTTTTTATTTGCTTCCTTTTGCTGGCTTTAGGTTTTGTTTTGCTTGGTTTTGCTTTTCTGGCTCCTTTAGGTGTAAGGTTAAGTTCTTTATTTGAGATTTTTCTTGCTTCTTGAGTTAGGCCTGTATTTCCGTAAAATCCCCTTCAAACTGCTTTTGCTGCATCCCAAAGGTTTTGGGCCATTGTGTTTTCATTTTCATTTGTGTCCATGTTTTTTATAATTTCTTTTTTGTTTTCCAGTTTGACCCATGCATTCTTTCGTAGTATGTTACTTAACATTGATATGTTTATAGTCCTTCCTGATTTTTTTCTTGTGGTTGACTTCTAGCTTCATACCATTGTGTTCAGAAAAGATGCATGGTATTACTTCTGTCTTCTTGAATTTGTTGTGGCTGTTTTTGTGGGCTAATATGTGACCTATTCTAGAGAATGTTCTGCATGCACTTGAACAGAATGTGTATTATACTGTTTTAGGATGGAATGCTCTGAATATATCTGTTAAATCCTTCCGGTCTGATGTGTCATTCAAAGCCATTCTTTCCCTGTTGATTTCTGTTTAGAAAATCTCTCCATTGATGCAATTGGGTGTTAAGGTCCCTATTATTATTGTATTATTTTCAATTAGTTTGTTTATGTTTCTTATTTTTTTTAAAGATTTTATCTATTATTTGAGAGAGAGAGAAAGAGAGAGAGAATGAGAGAGAGGGGATGAGAGGAGAGAGGTCAGTGGGAGAAGCAGACTCCCTGCCAAGCAGGGAGCCCAATCTGGGACTTGATCCCAGTACTCCAGGATCATGACCTGAGCCGAAGGCAGTTGCTTAACCAACTGAGCCACCCAGGCATCCTGTTTATATTTGTTATTAACCATTTATTGTTTTGGGGGTATTTCTATGTTGGCTGCATAAATATATATAATTGTTGTATCTTCTTGTTGGATTGTCCCCTTTGTTGTGATATAATGTCTTTGTCTCTTTTTCAGCCTTTGGTTTAAGGTCTAGCTTGTCCAAAATAATTAATGATACTCTGGCTTTCTTTTAAAATCCATTGTCATGACAGATGTTTCTCCTTCCCCTCACTTTCAATCTGCATGGGTGTTTAGGTCTAAAATGAGTCCCTTGTAGGCAGCATATGGGTCTGGTATTTTTTTATCCATTCTGTCATCCTTTGTCTTTTGTTTGGTTCATTTAGTCTATTATATTCAAAGTAATTATTGATAATATGTATTTGTTGCCATTTTATTACTTGTTTGGTGGTTGTTTCTGAAGATTTTCTCTGATCTTTTCGGCTTTCATGTTTTGCTGATTTTCTTTAGTGATATATTTAGATTTCTTTCCCTTCACTCTTTGCATGTTTATTAGTGGTTTTAATATATGGTTACCATTAGGTAATGGTAACCATATAGTATATGGTTATAGATAGATGCTTTTGCTATATGCAAAAACATATAGCAGTCTATTTTAAGTTGATAATCATTTAAGTTTGAACCCATCCTTTCCTCCCTTTCACACATTTTAGGCATATCTTACTATATTTTATATACTTTTATGATAGTTTCATGACTGTTTTTTTTACAGAAATACTATTTTTATTGCTTTTGTGTTTACTACCTTTATACCGTTAGTTTTGGTTTCTCCTTTTCACTCAATGAATCCCCTTTATAATTTCTTGCAGAACTGTTTTAGTGATTATGAACTTCTTCAAAATTTTTTTTTTTTTTGGGTCTGGGAAACTATCTCTTCTATTCTGAATGATAGCCTTGCTGAATAGAGTATTCTTGACTATAGATTTTTCCCACTCAGGACTTTGAGTATATCATGCCACTCTCTTCTGGCTTGCTGAGTTTATGCTGAAAAATCTTTTTTTAAAAAGACTTTTGCTAGCCTTATGGGTTTTCCCTTGTGTGTTACTGTCCTCTTTTGTTTTACTTCTTTTAAGATTTTTTTTAAATCACTATATTTTTGGAAGTTTTAGTACAGTATGTCTTGGTGTGGATCGGCTTTTCTTGATTTTGATGGGAGTTCTCTGTACCTCCTAGATCTGGATATATGTTTCCATCCGCAGATTAGGGAAGTTTTCAGCTATGATTTCTTAATAAGCTTTCTGTCCTCTTTTCTCTTCTTCTGGGACTCCTGTAATACAAATGTTAAAACCTTTGATGGAGTGAGTGATATCTCTAGGTCTATTCTCAGTTTGAATCATTAATTTTTCTTTCTTTTGTTAAGCTTGATTACTTTCCATTACTCTGCATTCTAGGATACTAATTTGTTCCTCTGCCTATTCCATCCTCCTATTCATTCCAGCAAATGTGTTTTGTTTCTCATTTTGTTTACTGAGCCCTTTATCTCTATGTTGTTCCTTATATCTGTGTTAAGGGTCTCAGCCATGTCTTCCTCTCTTTTCCCAAGCCCTGTGAGTATCCTTATGATCATTGCTTTAATTTCTCTATCAGGCATGTTATTAATATTTTTTTGCTTAGATGTCTGGCTATGTCCTTGTACTCTTCTTTCATTTGGGATAAATTTTTCTGTCTCCTCATGTTATGTTCTTCTCTGTGTTAAGAAAGTCAGCTATGTCTTCTGGTCTTGAAAGTAGAGACTTTATGAAGAAGAGGTCCTGGAGAATCCTGCAGAACAATGTCCCCTGTTCCCCAAAACTTGGCACTTCAGGAGAGTACCCTGTGTGTGTTGTTTATGCTGTGCTGTTGTGTCTGAGTCACCTTTCCTTTCAGTACAGTCATCTGCAGTGACTCTCTTACTTGATGGGGGCCTATGATTGCCCTCTGTGGTGTTAGTGGGACCCAGACAAGCCAGCTCTAGGGGTGGTGTACCCATTAGGGAACTGGGAGCAGGTTGGCAGTATTAGTAAAATTTGCTTTGGGGACATTAGTCCTATGCTGGATCCCCTGCAGTGCTGCAGTAGCTGGGGGTGTGAGGCTTGGCACCATGTATGATGTTGTTTTGGTATGGCTGGATTGTGCTGGACTTGGCATGCAAAGGTGGTCCAGGTGCACATTTGGGCCCAGGGGAGTTGGTGGGTCCTATGAGCTGCAGCAGCTCTGCACTCAGTGGCTGGGTGGGACACATGTAGCCTTGGGTCAAGGCTACAAGTGTCTATGCAGTTCTGCCTCTAGCAGGTGGTTCTGTGTTTATGCTGGGAGGTGGGGGAGGAAAATGTGGCTTGCCAGCCTTGTTTTCAAAGGAGTCCCTCAACATGCTCTGAAATCAGTATAAACAAATCTGTCTCCTGTTTGCCCCAGTATTGTACAAGCTGCCTTTTTTATGTTGCCTCTCTACATAGGTTCCTGTCTTTTAAAGGGAGGGGACCTAGCTTCCAATGGCCCTCAGGTTCATCCAGTGCTAAGTCAGCTGACTTTTGAAGCTCCAGGCCCCCAATACCACTGGTTTTAAAAACTTATGGAATTCAGCCCATCTGGTTTTTAAAGAGAAATTTTATGGGGATTAATCTTCCATATGTGTGCTCTGTGGTGCAAGGGCCCATTTCTCTGCCCTCTCCATGCACACAACTCCCTCCCTCCTGGGGGAGCCTCCCTCTGCATTTTTGACCTTCCTAAACTTCCAGATGCAGCTTCTTCTCTATATTTAGTTGTGGAGTTTGTTCTGCCAGTCTTTGGATTGTTCTCTGAGATACTGACTTGGATGTGGATGATACCTAGTTTAAACATGGGATGGGTGGGGCGCCTGGGTGGCTCAGTGGGTTAAGCCTCTGCCTTTGGCTCAGGTCATGATCCCGGGGTCCTGGGATCGAGCCCCGCATCGGGCTCTCTGCTCAGCAGGGAGCCTGCTTCCCTTCCTCTCTCTCTGCCTGCCTCTCTGCCTACTTGTGATCTCTGTAAAATAAATAAATAAAAATCTTAAAAAAAAAACATGGGATGGGTGAGCTCAAGGTCCTCCTATTCCACCATCTTCCTAAGTTCCTGGCAATTTTCAATGTCTTTAATGGCAAGTTTAACATTTGCTGTGATCAGTATAGAATTCTATTTGTAATCTGCTTTGAAATATATCATTTTTCTGGTTACTTTTTATTAAATATGTATATATATAACTTACTGTAGTGTTTTGGAATACTTAATGGCTAACCATATCCATTTAAATTATTAATTCTAATCCCAGCACATCAGTTACATATTTCTTGTGAATTTTCAAGCCAACATTATAAATTTAATTAGTCAAGGTGACTAAATTACTTCTCCAAGTGAATATTAAATGACCTCTGACTGGTAATGTGTTTTATTTGAATTGGCATAAAGAGGAAATAGACTTTCGCAAGGCTTTCAATGATGAGTAAGATTTGTTTATATAAAGAGGAAAAGGATCATTTCAGGAGGAAGGTGAAAATGAGCAGTGGTATTTTTTGGGATCCCTTAGCTAGCAAGCATCTTGAAAGATATAATGGAGGATGAGGCTGGAAATCTAGTTTAAGTCCAGACTAAGGAGGGCTTTTGACTATCAGGTGAAGAATTTTCAGCTATGTTTTTTAGGTTTTTCATGAAGATTACTTTTTAATCAGTGTGCAAGATGAAATGGCTGGGAGGAGGCTGGAGGCAGGAAAACCAATTGGGAGGTTGTATTAATTTAGGCTGATATGTTATATACCCTAATTGGGTAGAGAGAGAGAAAATGGAACAATAAATTCAAGAGATATTAAAAGGAAAACTAATGAGGCCATTGTCAGTGTGTATTATATCTATATAAAAGATATTTAGAGACTTTCAAATTTACAAAATATGTCCACATATAAGAAAAAATAAAGAAAAATTTTGAGTTTTAATCCTGAGTAAACAGAATAGTGATGGAGTCTATAGTAGAATCTCTGTCCCTTTTTCTTCCTGTCTCCCCTCTCTTTTTGTCCACCCATGTCCTGCCATGACAGTTATCTAGATTTTAGATAATTTGAATTCAAGTGATAGGAAGACAGTTATGTTGAGCAATTTAGTATCTCTAAGTGATATATGTGACTAATGGCATAAGTATACAAAGCTGGAATTATAATTTTGTGTGTAACATGTAAAAATGTAGAAGTTGATTATAGTTATTGCTGCTTCAACTAGATAGTATACAAGTAGTTTTGGTGGGGCCTTAGTTTCCATGATTTCCCCATTTTTATAACTATCTGTATACTATAGCTCACTTGATTATTTTCATTTAAAAGAATATGGATGATAGAAAAATTACCTATGCTTAGTAAGACTACGTATGTAGTTAACACAAAGCACGGGTTTCTAAACTCACAAAATAAAAAATACTCCTGCCTAAATCTTAAACTAAAATGAATCTGTATTTATTTAAAGAAGAGAGTTCATTATGAAAACTTCATGAAATTTTGAGGTTTACTATGACTTTTATCAAAAATTAGAAAGTTTGTCATTGTCTGAGTCATCTTTTGATTTTTCAAAATATGTTGGTAAGCTTAAATAATGACTCAGCAAGCTTTCTGGTTCATTTTTGTTAGTATTTTGGTTATTTCATGCCTGCCTCTTACCAAATCTCAGTATTTTTAGTGCAGCAAAAGCATTGTTTTGATGAGAATCTACCAGTTTGCCATTTCCTTTCTAGTATTATGTCTAGTTTAAATTACAAATGATTCTTTAGCATTTACATAGTACAGCACGTTTCAGTCATGTTGATATGTATCTCAGAATTATTTCCCTAATTATGGCATTTGTATTATTCCTATTGCCCTGGTTAATAAGAAGATATGGAATATGCATGTGTGTGTTTATCAATGCAAATATACTGAGACAATTGAAAAATTGCATTGAAAGCCAAAGGTCCCTTCTTTTAATTTGTGAATTACAACTGTCTCCATAATGCTGTCCATTGTCAATTCTTTGAACAGAATTGTTTATACTAACTATATAAAATAAAGATTAATAAATAATTTCCTTTTTCATATGCTAAGACAAAGATGTAGTTTTGTACAAAGACATGCTACAGTACCAAACTGGAGTCTTCTGTTTTATTTGTCCCAATTTATGTCTAATACTTAATGCATCAGTGCCGTCCTTCCCCTTTCAGAGGCCTCTTTAATTCACTATTACAGTCATTCATTATCCTTGTCCTCTTGTCTCCTCTGATCTGGTGCTTTCTTTATTGTATATATTGTATATCCCTATAATAGTTTTCTTCAAGTACCACTTCTATTTCCTGGCCATTGATAAGTCTGTCTCATTTCACATTTCTAAATCTGCTTTCCCTCATCAATTCTATGAGTTTCTGGTTACTTTCCATTGCTAATTTGAAGTTGATGACTTTGTAAATTTCCCTTTATGTTTGCCTTCTCATTGTAGATCAACAGTCTTAAACATTTGTTAAGGGAGACCCACTGGGTACTGAGCACAATTCATAGAAGTTTAGACTCTAGAGTTAACATTTAGCTGGATCTTTAAACCTCAAAACTATTGATATTTTGAATTGGTTAATTGTTTGTTGCTAGGGACTGTCTTGTACACTGTAGAACATTTAGCAGCATTCCTTCCTACTACCCAATTAATGCCATTAACAGTCCTCTTCCCACCCATTTGTGACAACCAAAAATGTCTCCAAACAATGCCAATATACCAGTGGGGCCAAATCATTCACATTTGGGAACTGTGGATCTGTAGGATCACTTGGGAGACCTATTTGCATTAATTCAAATTGAGAACATTTTTTGAGCTCACAACTACATTTTGATATCTTTAAATATTTAGTGTGGCTTCTAACACATTCTCCTTCTACTAGATGTAGCTCACGATGGCTTTTCAATAACCTTTCATCCCTGGTTCCTTAAATAACTGTTGTCCTATTCAATCCTTTCTATTTGAGATACAACGAAAACAAGGTTTAATCTATATATGAAGTAAGAATCTCTAGGATATGAAAGACACATGAAACTTGATACGATTAAGTATGCTGCTGTATTATGGGAACATTATTGGAAAAGGACTTTTGAACCTTATATAGGGACTAGAAAGCTCAATTTGAACATTGACAAAAGGGACTGATTGTTGAACATCAAGCCCAAGATGGCTGATTTTAAGGACTATGAATGTTTACCCTGAACCGAAGTAAAATCAAGGTATTTGCATCTCGTGTTCTGTCATTATTCTGGTGAGATATAAATTTATATCACATTTTTTAAAAAAACTAAATTAATATACATTGATTGACTCTAAAAATACTGACATATTGTTTTTCTTTTTTTTTAATTTTTTATTTCTTTTCAGCGTAACAGTATTCATTGTTTTTGCAACACACACAGTGCTCCATGCAATCCGTGCCCTCTCCAATACCCACCACCTGGTTCCCCCAAACTCCCACCCCCCAACCCCTTCAAAACCCTCAGACTGTTTTTCAGAGTCCATAGTCTCTCATGGTTCACCTCCCCTTCCAATTTCCCTCAACTCCCTTCTCTCCATCTCCCCTTGTCCTCCATGCTATTTGTTATGCTCCACAAAGAAGTGAAACCATATGATAATTGACTCTCTCTGCTTGACTTACTTCACTCAGCATAATCTCTTCCAGTCTCGTCCATTTTGCTACAAAAGTTGGGTATTCATCCTTTCTGATGGAGGAATAATACTCCATAGTGTATATGGACCACATCTTCCTTATCCATTCGTCTGTTGAAGGGCATCTTGATTCTTTCCACAGTTTGGCTATTGTGGCCATTGCTGCTATAAACATTGGGGTACAGATGGCCTTTATTTTCACTACATTTGTATCTTTGGGGTAAATACCCAGTAGTGCAATTGCAGGGTCATAGGGAAGCTCTCGTTTTAATTTCTTTAATTTTTAATTTAATTTAATCAGCGAGGAATCTCCATGGAGGCACCAACTTGCATTCCCATCAACAGTGTAAGAGGGTTCCCCTTTCTCCACATCCTCTCCAACACATATTGTTTTCTGTCTTGCTAATTTTGGCCATTCTAACTGGTGTAAGGTGGTATCTCAATGTGGTTTTAATTTGAATTTCCTTGATGGCTAGTGATGATGAACATTTTTCCATGTGTCTGATAGCCATTTGTATGTCTTCATTGGAGAACTGTCTGTTCATATCTTCTGCCCATTTTTTGATATGATTGTCTGTTTTGTGTGTGTTGAGTTTGAGGAGTTCTTTATAGATCCTGGATATCAACCTTTTGTCTGTGCTGTCATTTGCAAATATGTTCTCCCATTCCGTGGGTTGCCTCTTTGTTTTGTTGACTGTTTCCTTTGCTGTGCAGAAGCTTTTGATTTTGATGAAGTCCCAAAAGTTAATTTTCACTTTTGTTTCCTTTGCCTTTAGAGACATATCTTGAAAGAAGTTGCTCTGGCTGATATCGAAGAAATTACTGCCTATGTTCTTCTCTAGGATTCTGATGGATTCCTGTCGCACGTTGAGGTCTTTTATCCATTTTGAGTTTATCTTTGTGTACGGTGTAAGAGAATGGTCGAGTTTCATTCTTCTACATATAGCTGTCCAGTTTTCCCAGCACCATTTATTGAACAGACTGTCTTTTTTCCACTGTATATTTTTTCCTGTTTTGTCGAAGATTATTTGCCCATAGAGTTGAGGGTCTATATCTGGGCTCTCTACTCTGTTCCACTGGTCTATGTGTCTGTTTTTATGCCAGTACCATGCTGTCTTGGTGATCACAGCTTTGTAGTAAAGCTTGAAATCTGGTAATGTGATGCCCCCAGTTTTATTTTTGTTTTTCAACATTTCCTTAGCAATTCAGGGTCTCTTCTAATTCCAATCAAATTTCTGGATTATTTGCTCCAGCTCTTTGAAAAATACCAGTGGAATTTTGATCAGAATGGCATTAAAAGTATAGATTGCTCTAGACAGTATAGACATTTTAACGATGTTTATTCTTCCGATGCAAGAGCATGGAATGGTCTTCCATCTTTTTGTGTCTTCTTCAATTTCTTTCATGAGTGTTCTGTAGTTCCTCGAGCACAGTTCCTTTACCTCTTTGGTTAGGTTTATTCCCAGGTATCTTATGGTTCTTGGTGCTATAGTAAATGGAATCGATTCTCTAATTTCCTGTCTGTATTTTCATTATTAGTGTAGAAGAAAGCCACTGATTTCTGTACATTGACTTTGTATCCTGCCACGTTGCTGAATTGCTGTATGAGTTCTAGTAGTTTGGGGGTGGAGTCTTTTGGGCTTTCCATATAAAGAATCATGTCATCCGCAAAGAGAGAGTGTTTGACTTCTTCATTGCCATTTTGGATACCTTTTATATCTCTTTGTTGTCTGATTGCTGTTGCTAGGACTTCTGATACTCTGTTGAACAAGAGTGGTGAGAGTGGGCATCCTTGTCGTGTTCCTGATCTCAACGGGAAGGCTGCAAGCTATTTCCCATTGAGGATGATATTTGCTGTGGGTCTTTCATAGATAGATTTGATGAAGTTCAGGAATGTTCCCTCTATCCCTATACTTTGAAGCGTTTTAATCAGGAATGAATGCTAGATTTTGTCAAATGCTTTTTCTGCATCAATTGAGAGGACCATGTGGTTCTTCTCTCTTCTCTTATTAATTTGTTCTATCACATGGATTGATTTGCGAATGTTGAACCTTCCTTGTATCCCAGGAATGAATCCCACCTGGTCATGGTGGATAATCTTTTTAATGTTCTGTTGGATCCTGTTTGCTAGGACCTTGTTGAGAATCTTAGAATCCATATTCATCAGTGATATTGGTCTGAAATTCTCTGTTTTGGTAGAGTCTTTGCCTGGTTTGGGGATCAGGGTAATGCTGGCTTCATAGAGGGAGTCTGGAAGCTTTCCTTCTGCTTCAATTTTTTGAAACAGCTTCAGGAGAATAGGTGTTATTTCTTCTTTGAAAGTGTGGTAGAATTCCCCAGGGAATCCATCAGATCCTGGGATCTTGTTTTTTGGGAGGTTTTTGATCACTGCTTCAATCTCATTACTAGATATCAGTCTGTTCAGGTTGTCAGTTTCTTCCTGGTTCAATTTTGGGAGTTTATAGTTTTCCAGGAATGCATCCATTTCATATAGGTTGCTTAGTTTATTGGCATATAACTGTTGATAATAACTTCTGATGATTGTTTCTACTTCCTTGGTGTTAGTTGTGACCTCTCCCTTTTCATTCATAATTTTATGAATTTGGGCTTTCTCTCTTTTCTTTTGGATTAGTGTGGCCAATGGTTTACCAATCTTATTGATTCTTTCAAAGAACCAGCTTCTCATTTCATTGATACGTTCTACTGAATCTCTGGTTTCTACCTCATTGATCTCAGCTCTAATCTTGATTATTCCCTTCTTATGTGTGGAGTTGGTTTGATTTGTTGTTGATTCTCCAGTTCTTTAAGGTGTAGAGACAGCTGGTGTGTTCTGGATTTTTCAATTTTTTTGAGGGAGGCTTGGATGGCTGTGTATTTCCCCCCTAGGACCGCCTTTGCTGTATCCCATAGATTTTGGACCAAAGTGTCTTCATTATCATTGGTTTCCATGAATTGTTTAAGTTCTTCTTTGATCTCCTGGTTGATACAAGCATTCTTAAGCAAGGTCGTCTCTAGCTTCCAGGTGTTTGAGTTCCTTCCGAACTTTTCATTGTGATTGAGCTCCAGTTTCAAAGCATTGTGATCTGAGAATATGCAGGGAATAATCTATTGACGTATTCTTAACAAGTAATTACATTTAATAATCTGTGTGTAGCTAGTCATTCATATCTCCTGATTAGATCTTTCTTTTGGCTAAACATTTCTTTTGAGCTCTAGTCAGTTAAATCCAACTACATACTTCATATCTCCATTTAAGTAATTCAGTGTATCTGAATCTAGCAATCACAAAGTATAATTTTAAATTTGCAGTATTTTCCCCATCACTTGCCTTTCTGCTGGCCTAAGTTTATCTTAAACCACTTTCTCTGTTGCTCACTGTCATGGTTTAAAAAAAATGGCCAACAATTCTTTGACATTCTTCGCAGAGGAGGATGGATCATTGTCCACTCCTCCTTGAATTTGGGTGTGCTTGTGATTTCTTCAGTCAATAAGGTAATGCTATGTGACCTTCAATGCTGGAATAGAAAAGGCTATGAGACTTGGGATGTATGCTCTTTTGGGGCTTTCTTGGGACTTCCCATCCCAGAAGTTACTTGTGTGCTTTTTAGAAAATTCAGTCTACAGGGAGAGATTAGATGGTGGTGGTTTGGTTGCTGGTTACAGCAGAGTACAGCTTTCAGATTATTCAGTCCAGTCATCGGGTGTGTAACTAAAATGGTTCCAGATATTTCCAGCTCCCAGTCAATTGAATCACTCCAAATTCACTTGCTTCTTTTCAGCTAAGGCCCCTGGTAATTTTTTCTACTGTGCCCCATCTGAAGCTCTTACATATAGTATCCATGAGAATAATATGGTTGTTGTTTTATGCTACTAAGTTTGGCCTGGTTTGTTGTTCAATGATAATAGCTATAACATGTAACAGCATTATTTTAGTTTTAAAAGGTACCTGAGCTCTCTTTTACCTTAGAGCCCATGGTAGATGTGGTTGTCTGGGCATCCATTCCTCAGCTGCTGTAAATGTCGTCTCACAGCTACCTTTTTTCTTTGGAAAATAAACCTGGCTGACAGAAGCTGTGTTGCCTAGGGAATTACATCTCTCTGACCCCTGCAATGCAACACTAAGCCAGTGAATGACTGATACTCTATTATACAGGTACAAATGGTCAGCCCCTTATGTCAGGGAGCGGAGAACTTTACAGTATGGTTTGTATGCCAGAGCCCTTCCTCTATGGATCAGGCCAAAGCTTGACTTTACCTGAGATTACATCCTCACTCAGCTTTTGCTCCTTCACTATTCTGCTTCCCCTCTCTCCTTCACCTCCTAAAGGTTTTTTCCTGAAGAACAGTTGCTCAGTATACTGTGTTCCTCCAAATATCCATCTCAGGCTTTGCTTCTCCAGAACCTGAAGTAAGATGGAGCCTCTGCATGTGAGCTCTTTCAGTTGTAATGTCCCATCTCAGGTTTTTATCAAGAATGGACAGTGTACTTTGCCAAGAGATTTTTCTGCATCTATTGAAAGGATTCTTCCCGTTTTAGTAAATGGCAATTAAGCTGAGATATGAAGCATAGTAAAGAGCCAACCATGTAAAAACCTGCAACAAAGTAGGGTAAGAGGTAACATACCTCAACATAATAAAGGCCATATATTAAAACCTGTAGCTAAGAGTATCCTCAATGGGAAGTAACTGAGATATTTTACTCTATGGTCAGGAACAAAACGGGGATATCTACTCTTATTTTTAAAAGATCCATTTATTTCTTGAGAGAGAGAGAGAGAGAGAGAGAGAAAGAGAATGTGTGTGCAAAAGCGGTGGGGAGGCAATGGGAGGGAATCTTCAAGCAGACTCTGAGTTGAGCATGGAGCCTGACTCAGGGCTTCATCTCATGACCCATGAGATCATGACCTGAGCCAAAGCCAAGAGTTGGACACTTAACTGACTGGTCACCCAGGTGCCCCAGGGATATTCACTGTTACTACTATTATTTAACATAGTACTGGAAGGAAACGTTGGATATTAATCCTTTCTGATGGCTCAGTAATATTCCATTGTGTATATGGACCATATCTTTATCCATTCGTCTATTGAAGAGCATTTTAGCTCTTTTCACAGTTTGGCTATTCTGGACATTGCTGTTATGAACATTGAGGAGCATGTGGCCCTTCTTTTCACCATGTCTGTGTCTTTGGCATAAATACCCAGTAGTGCAATTCCTGGGTCATAGGGTAGCTCTATTTTTAATTTTTTGAGGAAAGTTCTCACTGTTTTCTGAAGTGGCTGCATTCCTATCAACAGTGTAAGAGGGTTCCCCTTTCTCCACAGCTTCTCCAGCATTTTTTGTTTCTTGCCTTGTCAATTTTTGCCATTCTAATTGGTGTAAGATGGTATCTCAGTGTGGTTTTCATTTGAATTTCCCTGATGGCTAATGATGAACATTTTTTCATGTGCCTATTAGCCATTTGTATGTCTTCTTTGGGGAAAACATAAAAAAGAAACCCATAGTACTAGAAATCCTAGCCTCTGCAATCAGACAACAAAAAGAAATAAAAGGTATCCAGATGACCAAGGAAGAATTCAAACTTTCACTATTTGCAGATGACATGATACTCTATATAGAAAACCTGAAGGATTCCATCAAAAAATTTCTAGAACTGATACATGAATTCAGTAAAGTCACAGGAAAATCAACATACAGAAATCTGTTGCATTTCAGAGTGCCTGGATGGCCCATTCAGTTAAGTGTCTGACTCTTGATTTCAGCTCAGGTCATGATCTCAGGATTGTGAGACTGGTCCCCACCCCAGGCTCTGCACTCACTGGGGAGTCTGATTGAGATTCTATCTCTTTCCCTCTGCCCCTGACTCCCTACACTCACTGTCTCTAAAACAAATAAATAAATCTTTGAAAAAAATGAATCTGTTGCATTTCTGCACACCAGTAATGAAGCAGCAGAAAGAGAAATCAAGGAATTAATCCCATTTATAATTGCACCAAAGCCAATAAGATACCCAGGAAGAAAACTAAGCAAGGAGATTAGAACACTTATGGTAAATACCAGTATACTATAGAACACTTACAAAAGAAATGGAATATGACACAAGGATATGAAGACATTCCATGTTCATGGGTTGGAATAACAAATATTGTTAAATTGTTTATATTGCCCAAAAAAATCTACACATTTAATGCAATCCCTATCAAAATACCAACAGCATTTTTCACAGAGCCAGTACAAACAATCCTACAATTTGCATGGAAGTACAAAAACAATCTGAGTAGCCAAAGCAACCTTGAAAAAGAAAATCAAAGCTAGAGGCATCTCAGTTCTGGATTTCAAGGTATCTTACAAAGCTATAGTGATCAAAAGACTATGGTACTGGTACAGAAATAGACACTTATATCAATAGAACAGAATAGAAAACACAGAAATGAACCCACAACTATATGGCCAATTAATCTTTGACAAATCGGGAAAGAATGTCCAATCAGAAAAAGACATCTCTTCAACATATGGTGTTTGGAAATTGGACAGCAACATGCAAAACAATAAAACTGGACCACTTTCTTGTGCCATACACAAAAATAAAATAAAAATGGATCAAAGACCTAAATAAGAGACAGGAATCCATTAAAATCCTAGAGGAGAACAGAGGCAGTAACCGCTTTGACACTGTCCATAGCAAGTACTTACTCAATACGTCTCCAGAGGCAAGGGAGACAAAAGTAAAAATAAATTATTGGTACTTCACCAAAATTAATAAGCTGCACAGTGAAGGAAACAATCAGCAAAACTCAAAGGCAACCTACAGAATCAGAGAAGATATTTGTAAATAACAAATGTGAAAAAGGGTTAGTATCCAAAGTAAAACTCTGTACCCAAAAATGAATAATCCAATTAAAACATGGGTGGAAGACATGAATAGATATCTTTCCAAAGAAGATGAAAGATGACCAACAGGCCATATGAGAAGGTACTCAATGTCAGTTATCATCAGGGATATACAAATCAAAACTACAGTGAACTATTACCCCATAGCTCTCAGAATGGCTAAAATCAACAAGACAAGCAACAATAGCTGTTGGTGAGGACTTAGAGAAAGGGTAATAGTTTTGCACAGTTGGTGGAAAGGCAGACTGGTGCGCCCATTCCAGAGAATAGTATGGAGGTTCCTCAAACATTAAAAAATAGAACTACCCTATTATTCAGCCATTACATTACCAGGTATTTACCCAAAGAATACAAAAATACTAATTCTAAGGGATACATGCACCCCAATGTTTATAGAAGCATTATCTACAATAGCCATATTATGGAATGAACCTAAATGTCCCTTAATTGATGGATGGATAGAGAAGAAGGGACTATTTCTCAGCCACAAAAAGAATGAAATTTTGCTATTTGCAATGTCATGGATGGAGCTAGACTGTATCATATATGCTATGTAAAATAAATCAGAGAAAGATACCATATGATTTCACTCATATGTGGAATTTAAGACACAAAACAAACGTTCCTAGTGGGGGAAAAAAGAGAAGGGCAAACCGAGAAACAGACTCAATGCTAGAGAATAAACTGATGGTTACCAGAGGGGAGATGGGGGGATGGGTTAAAAAGGTTATGGGAATTAAAGAGTAGATTTGTTGTGATGAGTGTTGGGTTTTGTATGGAAGTGTTGAATCACCAAATTGTACACCTGAGTCTTATATTACATGATATGTTGACTAACTGGAATTGAAATGAAAACTTAAAAAATAATTTTAAAAAGTTAAAAAAATGAAAAACCATAATTAAACATGTATTGAGCGATGCCTGAATTTTAGTGTCTATAAAAGCCTTTTCTCTTATCTTTGATGGCTGTTTACATTATTCTCTTACTAACTTCATCTCTACCTCATGCTGATTCTTTTGGTTTCCAGGATTTGTGTGCTCCCATAATAGCTTCTATTTACTCCTCAAGGATTCCAGAGATTGATGTATATAGACCCTTCAATGTTTTTGTTCTTGTTTTGTTTTTAAGATGTCCTGGTTTGGTCACTGGTGTAAATCAGAAATAGGCTGACATTCAGAATTAGGACTTAGGGAATAGAGTGACAGTCTTGCTACTTGATTTACCCCTGGATCCGATGGAGGTCTGTGTAATATTTCCCTGGAAAACAAAAGAAATACCTATCTGGTTGTAGGGCTTTTTAAGCAATTGAATTTACTTATTTTTTATTTATTAATTTTAAAGATTTATTTATTTATTTGAGAGAGAGAGAGAGAGAGACAGAGACAGAGACAGCAGGAGATGGAGACAGAATCTCAAACAGACTTCCTGCTGAGCACAGAGCTTGATGTGGAGTTTGATTCCAATGACCCTGAGTTCATGACGAGAGCTGAAATCAAGTCAGATGCTTAACTGACTGAGCCATCCAGGTGCCCTTAAGCAATTAAACTTTAAATCATTGATGTTCTCTTAAAATTTAATGTTGATCGTCAAGTAAACATACTAGAATGTTTAAAAAGTAATACATAATCATGTGACAATGAAGAAATTTCATTTGAATAATATATAGGAAAGTCACAGGTAATATTATACCTTTAATAATTTAGCCTCTTAGCAGTAAGTCATATACTTCTGTGGATCTTTATTTTTTCCTAAGGAGATTTTCAGTGTCACACTAATATGTATCCCATTCCTTTTAAGCATAAAAATATTCTCTGTAATTGTTAGTATTCATTGCTTTCTAATCTTTTGCTCAAATCTTTTTTTCCTCCTTCATTATTATGATGCGTACAATTTTGTACTTGGAATGGAGTTGGATAGGACTAAAGGCTGGAACGTAACTTACTCAAAAAAAATTTGTTATTCCTAGACAACACCTTACTCTGCTCTGTCACACGTAATAGAAATATTTCTTTCCAAAAACACAGAATGGAAACTCGATTTCAACACATTTCTTAACCTTCCAGCCATACAACAATAGGCCATGTTGGAAATATAAAGATAACAGGGACCGAGTTCCTGCTCTCAAGTGTTTTTGAGTAGTGATCATTAAAAGCAAGGTATAATTGAGAGTAAGTCAAGAATAGAGATAACATTATCACACTTCTGGGCATACTTACGGAATAGTGAGTAGTCTGCCTTAGGTGGAGTATGAGGGTGAAGATGAAAAGGAAATTTTGCTCAAATGAAAGAGAACATATTATGTTAAGGTATGTTTCCTCTAACTTAATTTTCTTGGGAATTTTTATCATGAATCAATATTGAATCTTGTTGAATGCTTTTTCTGCATCTATTGACATGATCATATGATTTTTATCCTTTGTTTTATTGGTGTGATATATGATGTTGGTTGATTTGTGAATGTTGAACCACCCTTACAACCCAGGAATATATCCTACCTGATCATAGTAAATGATCTTTTTAATGTATTGTTTTATGTGGTTTGATAATATTTTGTTAAGAAGTTTGTAGATGACACATTATTATAGAAAACCCTTAACTCCACCAGAAAGCTCCTAGAAGTAAAAAGCAAATTCAAGAAAGTAACAGGATACAAAATTAATGCCCAGAAATTGGTAGTGTTTCTACACACTAACAGCAAAGTTGCAGAAAGAGAATTTTTTTTTTTAAATGCCATTTATGTTTGCACCAAAAAGAATAAAATACCTAGGAATAAACTTTACCAAAGAGGTGAAAAACCTGTACTCTGAAAACTATAAAACATTGATGAATTGAAAATGGAAGGGGAGGTGAACCATGAGAGACTATGGACTCTGAAAAACAATCTGAGGGTTTTGAAGGCGGGGGTGGGAGGTTAGGGGAACCAGGTGGTGGGTATTGGAGAGGGCACGGATTGCATGGAGCACTGGGTGTGGTGCAAAAACAATACTGTTACACTGAAAATAAATTTAAAAAAATTTTTAAAAATTGTACGTAATGTATACAACCAATTAATGTATAATTGATATATACAACTTGGTGAGTTTGGACATATGTGTACACTTGTGTCACCATCAGCATCATATATTATATAAGTAAAGCTTAAGGTTATAAGAAGATATCAGAGGACTTAATATTCAAGATTAAGAAAGATCATGAAGGCAGAGATTCAAGGAATTTAAGTAATAATACCCCAAATCTGAAATAAACTGATTCCAAAGGAAAAAAAAAAAAGAAAATGACACAAACAAATGTGTCAAACAAATGTGAAAAATACTCCATGCTCATGGATTAGAATAACTAATATCATCAAAATACCCATATTACCCAAAGCGAACTACAGATTCAGTGCAATCCTTATCAAAATAGCAATAGCATTTTTCACAAAGATAGAACAAATAATACTAAAATTTTTATGGAATTGCAGAAGACTCCAAATAGCCAAAGCAGTTCTAAGAAAGAAGAAGGAAGTTGGAGTTATCACAATTGTAGATTTCAAGATATACTACAAAGCTGTAGTAATCCAAGTAGTATGGTACTGGCACAAAAATAGACACACAGATCAGTGGTACAGAATAGAAACTCCAGAAATAAACTAACATTTATATGATCAATTAATCTATGACAAAAGAGACAAGAATATATAGTGGGGAAGACAGTCTTTTCAATAAATGGTACTGGGAAAACTGCATTGTTTTGTATAAAAGAATGAAACTGGACTACTTTCTAACACCATACACAAAATAAAGTCAAAATGAGTTAAAGACAGGGTGCCTGGGTTGCTCAGTGTGTTAAGCCTCTGTCTTCAGCTCAGGTCACGGTCTCAGGGTCCTGGGATCGAGCCCTGCATCCAGCTCTCTGCTTAGCAGGGAGCCTGCTTCCCCCGTCTCTCTGCCTGCCTTTCTGCTTACTTGTGATCTCTCTCTTGTCAAGTAAATAAATAAAATCTTTAAAAAATTACCAAAAAATGAGTTAAAGGCATAAAAGTGAGACCTGAAATCACAAAAGTCCTAAAAGAGAGCACAGGCAGTCATTTCTCTGACATCAGCCCTAGAAACAATTTTTTAGATAGTCTCCTAAAACAGGGGAAACAAAAGCAAAAGTGAACTATTGGGACTCCATCAAAATAAAAAGCCTTTGCACAACAAAGGAAACCATGAAGAACATTAAAAGACAACCCACTAAATGGGAAAAGGTATTTGCAAATGATATATCTGGTAAGTGGTTAATATCCAAAATATGTAAAAAAGTCATACAACTTGGGGCGCCTGAATGGCTCAGTGGGTTAAATCCTCTGCCTTTGGCTCAGGTCATGATCCCAGGGTCCTGGGATTGAGCCCCACATCTGGCTCTCTGCTCAGCGGGGAGCCTGCTTCCCTTCCTCTCTCTCTGCCTGCCTCTGCCTACTTGTGATCTCTGTCTGTCCAATAAATAAAAATATTAAAAAATAATAAAAATATTTTAAAAAGTCATACAACTCATCATTACCTACCATCAAAGAAATACAAATCAAAACTGCAATGAGATACCACCTCACACTTTTCAAAATGGCCACAATCAACAGCACAAAAAAATATCAGCTGTTGACAAGGACATGGAGAAAAAGAAACACTCCTGCTGTATTGGTGACATCAGTACTGGTACAGGCAGTCTGGAAAAACAGTATGGAGGTTCCTAAAAAGTTAAAATAGAAGTACCTTACAATCCCGCAATTGTACTTCTAGGTGTTTACCCAAAGAATAAAAAAATAAGAATTCAAGGGATACCTGCACCCTGATATTTATAGCAGCATTTATCTATAATAGCCAAATTATGTCCATCGCCTGATGAATAGATAAAGTAGTAGTGTGTGTACACACACACACACATACAATGGAATATTATCCATCAAAAGGACTGAAATCTTTCCATTTGCCATGCAATGGATGAAGCTAGAGAATATAATGCTAAGCGAAATAAGTTAGAGAAAGGCAAAAACCATCTGATTTCACTCATATGTGGAATTTAAGAAACAAAACAAATGAGCAAAGGGAAAAAAGAAGGGAAAGAGACAAATCAAGAAACAGACTCTTAATTAGAGAGAAGAAACTGATGGCTACCTGATGGGAGGTAGGTTGGGGGTTGGGTTAAATAGGTGATGGGGATTCAGGAGTGCACTTGATGAGCTCCAGGTGATGTATGGAAGTGTTGAATCAGTAAGTTGTACATCTGAAACTAATATAACTTTGTATGTTAACTAACTGGAATTTAAACAAAAATTTTAAAAAATACCCCACAGTGTGATACCACCTCACACCTGTCAGAATGGCTATAATCAAAAAGACAAGAAACAACAAGTGTTGGTGAAGATGTGGGGGAAAAGGAGCCCTGGTGTATTGTTTGTGGTAATGCAAACAGGTGCAGCCACTGTGGAAAACGGTGTTTCTTCAAAAAACTAAAAATAGAAATGCCATGAGATCCAAAAATTCTATTTGATATTTACCCAGGGAAAACAAAAACACTATCTCAAAAATATATATGCATCCCTATGTTTATTGCATTATTTACAATAGCCAAGACATGGAATAAATCCAAGTTTTCATTAATAGATGAATGGATAAGGAAAATGTGTGTGTATACACACCCATACATCACACATACACATGCCATAGAACATTACTCAGCCATAAAAAAGGATAAGGTCATGCCATTCGAGACATCGATGAATCTAGAGGGTATTATTCTAAGTGAAATAAGTCAAAGAAAGACCTATAATGTGATTCTACTCATAAATGGAATACAAAAATTAATAAACAAAAAGTAGAATCAGAACTATAAATTCAGAGAACTATTTATAAATATAAATACAGAGAACTAGCTGATGGTTGCCAGAGAGGAGGGGATGGGGATGGGCAAAGTGAGTGAAAGGGAGAGGGGAATACAGGCCTCCAGTTATGAAATGAGTAAGTCACAGGAATAAAAAGGAGAGCATAAGGAATACAGTCAATGATAATGTAATAATGATGTAATGGGACACATGGTAGTTACACTTGTGAGCATAGCACAGTGTATAAACTTGCCAAATAACTAAGTTGTGCACCTGAAACTAATGTAACATTGTGTGTCAAATATACTCAAATTAAACATAGTTAATTCATTAAGTATTTAAAAAAAAACATACTTGCAAGCTAAGGCATATGGTCTTTATTCTGTAATTTAGGGGAAGCCACTGCAAGTTTGTGGGAAGGGGACTAGCCATATAATTTAAATTTGTCAGCTCTATGTGGAATACTCTAGAATGGGAAAACATTGAAAGAACAGAACCCTGATAAAAGACTTTTGAATTAACCTCAAAGGGGGGATGAGATATGATTCTAGAAGTAGGAGTGGAGGGAAGGAAATAGACTAAGAAGAATTTATGGGGGCGCCTGGGGGGCTCAGTGGTTAAGCCTCTGCCTTTGGCTCAGGTCATGATCTCAGGGTCCTGGGATGAAGCCCTGCATTGGGCTTTCTGCTCAGCAGGGAGCCTGCTTTCCCCCCCTTCCTCTGCCTGCCTCTCTGCCTACTTGTGATCTCTCTCTCTCTCCCCCCTGTCAAATAAATAAATAAATAAATAAATAAATAAATAAATCTTAAAAAAAAAAAGACTTTATGAAGCAGAATTGACAGAAATCAGTGATTATTTAAATGAAGGGGTGTTGTCCTTTTTCCCAGAGGAAGGACATTTAGAAAACTGCACCAGATTTAAGTCCGTGGTCATTGCTGGCTCCTAATATTCATGTATACTGCTTTCCTCCCTTGCTTGTCTGAATAATTGCTTGCTATTATATTCCTGGATTTCTGATCCCTAATAGTCTTATTTCTAATTTCCCATAGCCATGTTGGACATTATATTTTTCTTACCTATCAGACTTAATTTACTGGCTTACTGCTATTGGCCTCCAACTTGTTTCTCTGACAGTGCTGTATGTCTCATTTGTATTAAGCATATGGTAAAGGCATGGATCAGTATTTTTTAAATGTAGCAGAGGAATGCATGTTAGAGTAAAATAGTGACTTCATTTTTTAGAAATTTTGAGATGTCAATATGACAAGCATAGGGTGGAAAATATTTGTGGAATTTGTAAATGAGTTATCCAAACCAAAGAATGATATCTTTTGATTTATAATTTCAATCTAGATTTTCATAAACTGCAAATTATCTATTGAATCAAACATATCTGTAAAAAATGGTGACAAGCAACAAGCTCTCGTGTTCTGTTGATTATTATTTTGGGCAACTATATATGATCAGTATAATTTTTCTTTGTACAGAAATTTATCATATTCTCATTGTATTGTAATCTTGTATATTCATTCATATTTTATCATTAGTGATCTGTTTTCACTTAAAGCAGACTTAGTGGTAGGATTTAAACATAATTTATCTTATTAATTTTTATATACACAATTAGTTAGAGTTTGAATTTCACATGGCTATTTAGAATATTGAAAACTGATATTTCAGTATAAAGGGGAGAACATTGAGGTGAAGAATTCACTTTTTGCGCTTAATGTTTAATTTTTTTTCTACTTCACAGTTTCCCCATTAGTTGGCTCCATGACTTAGATATTAACTGATTTATGGCCTATACTTATATAAAGAAAAGTAGTGACAGTGATCATACAAAAGAAGAGGCTGTTACCTTCTTAACTCTAATTCCTTGAGTACTGCCTAAAATAAATCTAGTAGGTGATAGCAATGTTTATGGTGAAAACTCTGACTCAGGATTTGATGAGGATTCATTTAGCTATGTAATTTCCTTTGCAGTTTGACAGGGTCTCTTATGTCTATTATCCCCTGTCCCCTACTACCACTGATTATGTGATTATTTTATAATTCAAAATGTTTAGTAGGATATTTATCTCATCTGTAAGTTGGAAAATTATAATTACCAGACTTAAGAATTTAATCTCAAGTGGCTTAAATTGTGTGCTTTCTTTCTCTTTGAAGACAGCACTACTTTGTTTTATTTTTTTAAATTATGTTCAGTTAGCCAGCACATGGTACATCATGAGTTTTTGATGTAGTGTTCAATGATTCATTAGGTGTGTATAACACCCAAGACAGCACTACTTTAATAGTAGTACTGATACTTGTATGTAGTTTCTTCATTTATTTAAATCTGTTGAGTGTATGCAAGGACACTAGAATGAGTAAATAACTCAGTGTTTGTCAGGCCACAAATAAAGAATGACACACTATATTATTATTTTGTTATTTTAGGAGAGGGTCTTAAACTTGAAAACATATCACAAATAGATGGATAATAAATGAATAATATATGAATAAATAGATGAATTTTTGGAGGGCATTTTCTCTGTTTACCAGTGAGATATAATCCTAATTGGGATGTTAAGAAGATTGTCAAAAGTGGTTCCAAAGAGAAATCCCACAATTCACTTAATATTAGATAACAATATGTTTGCTATTAATAACAATGTTATTAAAGTTGTTTTACAATCTCACCCTAATATATAGTATCTACTTTTCTATATGCTTATGTGGGTAGCACATATTTAGTAGCACTACATTTCTTCCAACCTGATGAAAGAAAATAATGGAAGCAACCAACTGGTGTCATTATAGATAATACTCTTTTAAGGGACTGAGAGAGAAAGTTGCTTCCTAAACTATTCAGTTTAGAGCACGAGGTTAAAGTTAAGGCTAAGTGTTTGGGTATGCTGGGCTCTTAATTTAGAGAAAGCTTAAGGCAAAACAAGTTTGGTCTTCGGAGAAATCTGTTTAAGAGCATTTTCTTTGGATGACCGCATGTGCTAAGATAAGGATTTATTTTATCAAAAGATCCATGAATTAACATGATTGGATGCATTCTGTATTCTTCTTAGTCCATGCGGAGACAGGCTATTATCTTAATTTCTATGAAACTTTGTCATCTGAATTAAATAGGAGATCTGGGTTTCAGTCTTGACTGGAAACTGCAGGCAGTTCTTCATCTTCAGGTGATTTTGCAGGCTCATTTTAAAGTAACTTATTGTTCATGTTGGTTAATGTGAAAAACCGAGATAGTACTGTATGGAGGAGCAGGTGGCATAATTTCATTTATTCATTCACTCATTCAAATCTATTATTTGCTGGCTCTGTTACAAGCATAGGGCTTTTAGCAGTAACAAAACAGATAAATACCATCTGGGTGTTACATACAAGTGGAAAAGACAAACAACTAGATGAACAGGTAAATTAGGCAAGAAGTTATATAATGAAAAGTGCTAAGGAGAAAAATACAGGAAGAAAGGCAGGTGAAAAGTATTTGTGGTGGAAGACTGAAAATAAAACTCTGGGGAAAGTAAATGCTAATCAGATTGAAAAAAGAAAGAATCAATATGTAATTACACATTTAGTTATTAACAAGTATTCTAAGTTTGTAAGCATATGCTTATAAAATTTATACATGAAGTAAATGATAAAAGTTACTTTCAAAAAATCTTAAAACATAGAAGAGACTACAAATCATCATCTTTCACTGGTGTAGCCAAATTACCCAAATATCTTTCTTTTTAAGGTCCTGAAATGATTTGTTAGGGAACATAGAAAACAAGCAAGAATATACTTAATAAGAGTTTTGCTTTGTCTATGAAGGAGAAAATGGCTTTGTAGTAACCCTCCAAATGAACAAAACGTATCAAATAACATTTTTAGATGTTTGACAAGAGACAATGTAATACTGTGATCCCTGAGAGGAGAAACAACATAATGATCTCTGCCATTCCTCCAGCTTCCAGATAGGAGATGCTTTATGGACTGTTACCCAAGGAAGTGGAGCCCAAACAAAGAAAGATGTACTATTTGAGCAGAGTAGAAAGAGATCATTATTCGGGGCTATTGGCATAGCTTTAACTTGAGGGCCTGGATACCAACAAAAAAGGAAACCATTCAGAGAAGGAGCTCTGGAAAGCTGCGTGGTGGTCTCTATGAAGAGGTAGCGGAATACTAAGTGACATATGCACAGAGTGAAAATACACAAAGCCAGCCAAAGAAGGCTATTAGGAAAAGAACCATTACCAAGAAGCTGTGAGCTAAAAACTACCACAGATTCCAGAGGACTAGGAAATTATTGACTTTTGAATAGCCAGAGTGAAGAGACATTGTTGAAAACATATGTCATCCAGCAAGGATACCAAAAAGCCCAAAAAAGTTGCACTCATCTAGCCCTAAATTAAAGGCTACCCAGGATTTCTCTGATAAAAATTAATAACAAGCTTCAAGATGATCAATCTGATCTACAAATAACTTAAATATCTACTAAATGATGTTCAATACTTTAAGAAAACAAAATAAAGATACTCAAACATATGAATCAATATTTTCCATATATAATGGAAATATATAATCATGATTATTATACGTATTCAGAACTAGGAAAATATGATGCCTAACTTGGAGAAAAAAATAGACATTAATAATAATTGCAAAATATAGCTATAGTAGTACTTAAAATAAATATTGCATACATATATCAGGATAGAAGATAGGTTTAAAGTCATTGGCATAAGTTTTGACCTTAAAAAGCTAAAGGAAGAGGAGAAAATTAAACTGGATGTAAAAGATCATGCATGTCCACTCTTACCACTGTTATTTAACAGTACTGGAAGTCCTAGCCACAGCAATCAGGAAACAAAAAGAAATAAAACATATCTAAATCAGCAAGGAAGAAGTCAGATTTTCACTAATTGCAGATGACATGATACACTATATAGAAAAGCTGGAAGACTCCACCGAAGAACTATAACTGATAAATGAATTCAGTAAAGTCACAAGATACATCAATGTACAAAAATCTGTTGCATTTCTATATACCAATAATGAAGCAGCAGAAAGAGAAATTAAGCAATCAACCCCATTTACAACTGCACCAAAAGCAATAAGATACCTAGGAATAAACCTAAGCAAAGATATAAAAGATCTATATTCTGAATCTTATAAAACACTGATACAAGTAATTGAAGGTGACACAAAGAAACGGAAAGACATTCCATGCTCATGGATTAGAAGAACAAATATTCTTAAAGTGTTTATATTACCCAAAGCAATCTACATATTTAATGCAATCTACACTTTTAATGCAATCCCTATCAAAATACCAACAGCATTTTACACAGAGCTAGAAAAAAAAAATCCTAAAATTTGTATGGAATCACAGAACACCCAAATAGCCAAAACAACCTTGAAAAAGAAAAGCAAAGCTGGAGGCATCACAATTCTGGACTCCAAGATATATTACAAAGCTGTAGTGATGAAAAGCGTATGGTACTGGCACAAAAAGAGACACACAGATCAATAGGACAGAATAGAAAATCCATAAATGAACCCACAACTGTATGGTCAATTAATCTTTGACAAAGCAGGAAAGAATATCCAATTGGAAACATAGTCTCTTCAGCAAATGGTGCTGGGAAAACTGGACAGCAACATGCAGAAGAATGAAACTGGACCACTTTCTTACAGAATACACAATAATAAATTCAAAATGGATCAAAAACCTAAATGTGAGACCTGAAACCATAAAAATCCTGGAGGACAACACAAGAAGTAACTTCTTTGAATTGGCCATAGTAACTTCTTTCTAGATATGTCTCCTGAGGCAAGGGAAACAAAAGGAAAACTAAACTGCTGGGACTTTATCAAAATAAAAAAATCTTCTGCATAGCGAAGGAAACAGTCAACAAAACTAAAAGCAACCTATGGAATGGGAGAGGATATTTATAAATGACGTATCTGATAAAGGATTTATATCTATGATATATCAAGAACTTATCAAACTCAACACCCAAAAAACGAATAATCTAATTATAAAAAGGGCAGAAGACGTGAACATTTTCCCTAAGATATACAGATTGGCAACTGACACATGAAAAGATGCTCATCATTTACCATAAGGGAAATGCAAATCAAAACTACAATGAGTTATTACCTCACACCTGTCAGAATAGCTAAAATCAACAACACAAGAAACCACAGGTGCCAGTGAGGATGGAGAGAAAGGGGAACCCTCTTGCACTGTTGGTGGGAATGCAGATTGGGGCAGCCACTCTGGGAAACAATAAGGAGTTTCCTCAGAAGTTAAAAATAGAACTATGATCTAGCAATTGCACTACTAGGTATTTACCCAAAGAATACAAAATACTAATTCAAATGAATACATGCACCCTGAGGTTTATAGCAGTATTATCTACAATAGCCAAACTATGGAAACAGCCCAAGTGTCCATGGATAGATGAATGGATAAAGAAGAAGTGGTGTATATATACAATGGGATACTACTCAGCCATAAAAAGAATGAAATCTAGCTATTTGCAATGACATGGATGGAACAAGAGAGTATAATGCTAAGCAAAATAAATCAGAGAATGACAAAACCATATGATTTCACTCATATGTGGAATTCAAGAAAGAAATGAGCAAAAGGGGTAAAAACAGAGAGCGCAACAAATAGACTCTTAACTCTAGAGAACAAACTGATGGCTACCAGAGGGGAGGTTAATGGGAAGATGGGTTAAATAGGTGATGGAGATTAAGAAGTGCACTTGTGATAAGCACTGGGTGTAATATGGAAGTGTTGAATCACTATATTGTACATGCAAAACTAGTATTGCACTGTATGTTAACTAATTGTAATTTAAATAGAAACTTAAAAAATGATCATGCAAACACTAATATAGTAAAATAAATCCATAAACTGTGTACCAAACAAGCACAAAATAAAGCCAATTAAAAATTTATTTAACAAATTAATACCTAGATAAATCCCTATCCAGAGTCATAAAGAAATAAAAATAAGAATTACAAATATTAGTGCGGCACCTGGGTGTCTCAGTCAGTTGAGCGTCAGACTCTTGGTTTCAGCTCAGGTACCGATCTCAGGGTCCTGGGATTGAGGACCACATAGAGCTCTGTGCTCAGTGGGGAGTCTGCTTGTGGATTCCCTTGCTCTTCCCTCTGCTCCTCCTCCTGCTCAAGCGCGCGCTCTCTCTCTCTCTCAAATAAATAAATAAATAAATCTTAAAAAAATGATCCTGGGTGGATTAGTCGGTTAAACCTCATTGTTTGGTTTAGGTCATGATGTCAGGGTCCTGGGTTGGAGGCCTGGATCAGTGTCACTGCTCAGGAGGGATCCTGCTTTTCCCTCTCCTTCTACCGTTCCCCCTATTTGTACTCTCTCTCTCTCTGTCAAATAAGTAAATAAGTAAATAAATAAAATCTTTAAAAATTTTTTAAAAATTACTACTATTAGAGAAGTTGCACATTAAAGAGAAATTAAAGTTATAATAAAGTCATATTATTAACAATTAACAGTCAATAACCTGGATGAATTGGGCAATTTTGAAAGACATAAATTGTCAAATTGACATAAGAAAAAATACAAAATTTGCATAGCCTCATATCTCTTGAAGAAATTGAATATGTATTTAAAAATTTATCTCAAAGTAAACTTCAAACCCATGTAAATTTCCTAGTGAACTGTATCATATCAAGAAGAAATAATACCAATTTACTTAAAATATTTATTTATTTATTTATTTGTATTTACTTTTATTATTTTCCATTTATTTCAGTTTTTAAAGATTTTATTTATTTACTTGAACGAGAGAGAGACAGAGAGCATGAGCAGGGGAGGAGCAAAGGGAGAGGGAGAAGTAGACTCTCTGCTCAGCAGGGAGCCCAGGGCAGGGCTCGAACCCAGGACCCCGAAATCATAACCTGAGCTGAAGGCAGATGCTAACCAACTGAGCCACCCAGGACCCCTCAAAATATCCATTTTAAATACAGAAAATATTTCAGAAAAAAAACTTTATGAAACCATTATGATTCTGATCCCCAAATCAGCAAAGCGTGATATGGAGAGGAAACTAACCAAGTATTCCTCATGAAGATAGATACAAAATTCCCTAACAAATTATAAACAAGTTAAGTTAGTAATACTGAAACATATACTACATTTAAACAACGTAAGTTTATCCTTAGAAGTCAAGGTTGCCTTAGCATTCAAAATTCAATTAACAAAATTTGTCATATTCACTGAATTTGAGAAAAACTATAACAGATCTTCAGGAAGTGAGGGGAAAGCATTTGACAAAATTCAACACTCATTCATAATTTAAATATAAACTCATAAATCCAATAGAAGGGACTTTTTTTTTTCAAACTGTTTTAAGGCAACTATGAAAAAACTATAGCTAACATTTTACTTAATGGTAAAATATCAAACGTTTTATCAATAAGTTTAGAAATAAGAAATGGATATCCAGTATCACACTGTCTATTTAACAATGTAAAAGAAGTTATAGTCAGTGCGATAAGATAAGAAAAAGATACAGGAAGTAAGTAGTTGGAAAAGGAAAAAAAAAGCAAAGGGAAAAATAATTTTTATTATAAAAATATGCAATTATTAATTGCAGGTAACATGATTATATATATAGAAAATTCTAAATAATGTTTGAAATAACTACTAAACCTAATAAGTAAATTTAGCAAAGTTGCATAATCCATATTCAATATACAAAGCATCAGGAACATTTAATATATTGGATCAATGAAAAACTGGAAAAATAAAAGTATTTAAAATAACATCAACAACTATAAAACACTTGTGTATTCATAGATTGGAAGATTAAACATTATTAAGATGCAAAATCTAATCCCCAAGAATCTTTATTGATTCTACTCACTCTCTATTGATTCAAAGCAAATCCAATTAAAAGTTTCAGCAAGCTTTTTTCTTCCTCTTCAGATATGGTTGTAGTTACCCCACATTAAAAAAAAAAAAAAAGACACTCCTGTGGAATTTGGAAAATTCCAAAGTTGAAGATTTACTTTCCAGGAAGTAAGGACAAAGGGCAACCATGTCTTTTGGTGAGGCCAAATTCCTTGAGACATAGGCAATAAGACAAGAATACTTAAGAAAACATCCATCTCAAAACAAAAATAACCACCACCACCACAAAACAATTAGAAGCATAAACCTACCATAAGCCTGCTAGTGATAATAGTCATTTCTCAATACATATATACACACAAAATAATTATCATACTAAGTTCTAAGCATTAAGACCTCACATTATAATTATGCTTTAAGAATAAAATGATAATAGCAATTATATGCAACTATAGAAAAGTCACTTCCTAATTTTTTTTTGATAAAAGGAAATAGATTTTATTTGGGGGGGAACAGTAGGTTCACAGTAAAATTGAGCAGAAAGTAGAAAGAGATCTTGTATATACCCCCACCTTAATACAAGAACAACATTCCCTACTATCAACATTTCCTACCAGAGTGGTACATTTATTTCAGTCAATGAACCTACACTGGCATGTCATTACCACCCAAAGTCCACTGTTTACATAGGGCTTCACTCTTGGTGTCATATATTCCAGGGGTTTTGACAAACATATAATGGTGTGTATTCACCACTATAGTATCATACAGAATAGTTTCACTGCCCTTTAAAAAAGGTCAGCTTAAGCTAAAATTTATATCAAATTGCAAAGATCTTCAAGTGGCAAAGACAGTCATGGAAAAGAAGAAGAAAATTGGGGGACATAGATTACTATTTCAATACTTTCTATAGAACTACTAAAATTTACAAAGTGTGGTATTTGCATAAAGATAGACAATAGAACAAAATAGAGTTCAGAAAAAGACTCAAATTATAAGATCAATTGATTAAAATTAGGCAACAATACATTTGAATGGAAAAGATATTTTCAGCAAATAGTGATGGAACAGCTGGTCTTGCACATGGGAAAAATGAACCTCAAACCATACACAAAAATTATTTGATACAAATCATAGATCTAACAATATGAAACTTCTAGTAGAAAAAAATAGAATATCCTCACAATCTTGAAGGAGGGAAAGTACCTCCGGAAAGTACCTCCAGAAAGTACTAACCAAGAGAATTTATAAAAGGACTTCAAAAGACATCAAAACTTCTGCTTAACAAAAAAAAAAAAAACAGCAAAACAAGATTATACATGCTACAGACTTTGAGAAAGAATTTGCAAAATATATATTTGACATAATATTCAAAAGACTCCCAGACCTCAATAATATCGAGATAATAAACCCATTTATTAAAGGTCACAATGTTAAAAGAGTAGGTACTACACTTCAAAAAGAGGATTTATGAATAACCAATAAGAATAAGAAAATGTGCTCGACATCATTAGTCTTCATGCAAATATAAACATACTATTTATATATACCATAGAATAAGAAAAATCATCATTGCAAATGTTGGTGAGGATGTAAGCAACAAAATTTGTGATATGGTGATAACATATGGTATGTTATGATATATGGTAAATTCCTTTTAGGGGAGTAGAATAAAATGGTAAAACCTCTTTGGGAAGTGGTCTGACAATTCCTCATGAAGTTAAATGTAACCTACTACTCAGTATTTACACAGAAAAAGTAAAAACATATTCATAAAAATGTGCATGTTTTGAAGTATGATCATAGCAGCTTTGTTCAGAATAACCAAAATCTGGAAATGTTCCAAATGTCCACCAAAAACAGAATATATATTTTTAAAGATTTATTTACTTTAGAGCTAGAGAAGGAAGGGGGAGAAGGAGAGAGAGAGAAGCAGAATCTCCACCGAGCCTGATGCAGGGCTCAATCTTATGACCCTGAGATCATGACCTGAGCTGAAATCAAGAGTCCGAGGCTTAATGGACTGAGCCACCCAGGGGTACTGAGAAAAGATTTTTTAAAAGATATGGATTACCCATCAAATTCTACACTATTCAGTATTAAAAAGGAATTAACACGTTCATAGAACATAAGGGGCAAACCTCAAATCATAGACTTGTCAACTTGAGACAATTTTGCCCCCCCCCCAGGATATTGGCAATACTTGGAGATATTCTTGGTTATCACAATGGGGAGCAGTGGGATATGACATTTAGTAGGTAGAGGTCAGGGATGTTGTTAAGCATCTTACACATAGGATACCCTTACAACAAATAATTATCTGTCTCAAAATACCAATAGTACTACTTGTTAAGAAAACCTGAGTTTTGCTGAGAAAAGGAAGGGAGATTTAAAAAAAAAAAGTACCTATTTAATTATTCCATTAAAAAAAGTTCTAGAACTGGTGAACATCTGTGCTGGAAAAAATTATTAAAAAACACTTCTGTAAAGTATAGGGCAGGGTTGATTGGGAAGGAAATGAAGGGTGTTCTGGGTTAAAGGAAATGATCTATATTATCAAATGAGAACAAATCTGGACTTAAGTAAGCAGAGATTTCATTTGAAAGGATTAGTGCAATAAAGGGAGAGGGGCTGTTACAAGAGGGAGAACACTAGGACCATACAATCTGAGTATCTCAATGGCTATTCAGAAAAGAGCTTTTCTTTTATAAGGAAGAGTAAATAAGACTAAGGCTAGAAAGGACCAGGTGAGAGAAAGTGGGATAAGAGTGGTGTGCTTGGACAGTAAATTAGAGAAGATTTTAGCAGTCAGCCTATATTCAGAAGGGGTGCTTACGGAGGGGCTATATGCTGGTCCCGGGAAAGGGTGGGTCTCGTTTCTGGGGCCTTCAGGAAGGAGAGAAACTTAACTAAATTTTGGTTAACAAGCAGTTTGTTCTAGTTGATTAATGGGGACAAAACAGTTCAACTAACCATTTTGGAAGCAAATAATACAAATAGGTTTTTATCTACCCTTGTTATAGATAAGCAAGAGGAATGCATAAGTGTTATCTAAGACATGTGTGAAAGAGGGTGTCCTTGCAGTAAGCCATTTCCTGAATCACAAATGATGGGGAATTTTTTTAAATTTTAGCTGTTTACTGGGATCACAGGGCTTGGGTAAAATTCAGTGTTGTCAGTCTCATCTTTTGTTCAAGATATATGATGTTCATTAATTGCTGGACAGCTCAAGGGACCCTGGGAGTGGAGTGAAGCTGAGTCTAAACAAAGTCTAAGCAAAGATTTTCAATGTTGCTGAAAAAAATAAGTTGAATGATCTGTTAAACATGTTAGGTTGACATTTGTTGGATGGTCTTAGAAATCCAGTTCTTGATGAGAAATGGCTAATAATATAACAAAACAATGAAGGCTGAATAAGGGAGTAAAACTGAGTCTTAAAGCCTCAGGTTTGCTGATTAAGAGGATGCCAGGATATGGGCCCTGATGTGTCTAGATGGCAGAATTAAGGCATCATCATTACCCAACACAGTTCTCTATTTGTATCCATTTTGCAAGTATTTTTAGTGATGACATGGATATCAGGGTTGTTTCAGAGACCACATGCACAGTAGCCACTTTTGACCACTATTCAAGTTGTCCCCTCATGAAGTCAGACTGTCATGCCATGCCCAATAGCTGTGAAAGAATGTTCCTTGGAATTCTTGCTGTTTTAGGGTAGTGATTTTGGTAGTTTCAGTGAGACTGTCCATAATTCTTGTTACTTTCTAGAACAAATGTTGAAAAATGTTGGAGTTTTGATATAGTTCCCAGGTGACTCACCCAAAGGAGGCTCCAGGCAAGAATGTTGCCTATGCTTGGTCCTGAATAGCAGGTAAATCTTCTAGTTTTATTCACAGTTCTTTGGCTTTGCATTTCAAGGACTCTTCACAGCCAATGAAAAGGGAAAGTCACAGTTCCCTTTGGAAGCTGGAATTTTCTGTAATGCAGTGGAGAGGTTTTAGATTGCATAAAAATGCCTAAATCAGAGGTATCAGAAAGGTTAAGATGAAAGAAAGGACCTTGTGGTTAAAGATCTTGTAAGGGCTAATGAGGTTATCTAGATAGGAGGATTAGGTCCAATAGGAAGGTAGCTACCAATAAAATTGGTTTCCAAGGCAAGATAAATATTACTGGGGGTTGTCTGAAGAGAGTAAAAATAATTATTAGGTAACTTTACAGTTCATTCAACCTCTGCAGAATCAAGTTGAGATTTTGTTTCTTCTAAGATTGGATCTGGAGATGAGAGTTTTAAGGGAAAGGGCATCAAATTGTAAGCCAGTCTAGAAACACAGGGAAAGGGGTTGATGTTCTGAAGAACAGTGTTAGAAACCAGGTGGGTATGTAAATTCGAAAAAGGCAGTGGATACTAGGACTTAAGAGCTGATCAAGTAGTAATTCCCTCCTAAAGAAGGACTCAGTGAAATTGCTATAAAAACACAAATTTCTATAAGCTTAATAGATAGCGTTATTTGAAATATCAAGGCCCTCTTCAGAAATAAATTCATGGATAAAAATCAGCTGATCTTTGACAGTCTACTAAGGGGGAAAGGATAGTTTCTTCATTAAATAGTATTGGGAAAACTGGATATCCACATGCAGAATAATGAAATTGGACCCTTATCTACTCCGTACAGAAAAATCTACTCAATATGGATTAAAGATTTCATTTTTAAAAAAGATTTTATTTATTTATTTGAGAGAGTGAGCGAGAGTGAACATGAGCCAGGGGAGGGGCAGAGAAGCAGACTTCCCATGGATCAGGGAGCCTGACCTGGGACTTAATTATAGGATTCCAGGATTATGACCTGAGCCCAAGGCAGATGCTTAACTGACTGTGCCACCCAGGCACCCTGAAATACATATATCTGCTAAGGAGTTAATATTTAAAATTTATAGGAAACTCATATAACACAATAGCAAAAGAAAAACCCTAATAAAAAACCCCTAAAGATGGGCAAAATACTTAAATACACATTTCAATAAATAAATAAATAAATACATAAAATGAAATATTATTCAGCCTTAAAAAAAAAAAAAAAAGGAAATCCCGCCATTTGAAGTAGCCTGGATGAACCTGGAGAACATTATGCTGAGTGAAATAAGCCAGACACAGAAAGACAAATACTGCATTATCTCACTTATATGTAGAATATAAAATAGTCAAATTTATAAAAGCAGATAGTAGAATGGTGGTTTCCAGGGGTGGGTAGAAAAGGATATGGGGAGGTGTCGATCAAACATTATAAAGTTTCAGTTATGCAAGATGAATAATTTCTGGAGATCTGTTGAACAGCATGGTGACTATAGTTAACAATAGTGTATTATATACTTGAGATTTTTCTAAGAGGGTAGATCTTTAGTGTTCTCGCCACAAAGAAAAAAAGAAAGAAAAGAAAATGGTATCTATGTGAGGTGATGGGTATGTTAATTAGCTTGATTGTGGCAGCCATTTCACAGTGTATACATATCCCAAATGGTCATGTTATACATCTTAAATATATACAATTTCTTTTTCTGAGTTATACCTCAATAAAGCTGAAAAAATTTTATGGCCTTTTGTAGCTTATAATTGTGATTATAAGCAGAGTATATTCCCAGAATAGTGTAAATGTGGAAGATCATGTCTTTAGTATTGTTTCCAGGTAGGGGAGGGAGTACTTGTGGAAAGCTGGAAAGCTCTAAAGGAGAAAGGAGTACATAACCAACAATCAGAGCTATGGTTATGGGTTAGAGGTATAAGCTGGGTAGAAGAATGCCATAATTTGGGGGGGGGTGTCTTGGAAAGGATGGAGGAGTTATAAGAAGAGGAATAGCTTGGGTAAAGGGGAGAGTAGGAAAATAATACAAGTGGTGAATCATGGAGGGATGTAGAGAATTAAATGGATGCCAAGGATGATGTTGGTGGTAACAGAGAAGAAAGATGAAACAAACAAAGAAAATGAGAATGGCAAAGATGGGAAACAAATACTGACAAGTCTTATTCTGATATTTTCAGTAGAATCTGACCATGTTGAGATATCATCTACTTGATCTGCAGTTATTTTTTTTTTATTAATTTTATTTTTTATAAACATATATTTTTCCCCAGGGGTACAGGTCTGTGAATCGCCAGGTTTACACACTTCACAGCACTCACCATAGCACATAGCCTCCCCAATGTCCATAACCCCACCCCACCTCTCCCAACCCCCTCCCCCCAGCAACCCTCAGTTTGTTTTGTGAGATTAAGAGTCACCTATGGTTTATCTCCCTCCCAATCCCATCTTGCTTCATTTACTCTTCCCCTAACCCCCTTAACCCCCATGTTGCATTTCCTCTCCCTCATATCAGGGAGATCATATGACAGTTGTCTTTCTCCGATTGACTTATTTCGCTAAGCATGATACCCTCTAGTTCCATCCACGTTGTCGCAAATGGCGAGATTTCATTTCTTTTGATGGCTGCATAGTATTCCATTGTGTATATATACCACCTCTTCTTTATCCATTCGTCTGTTGATGGACATCTAGGTTCTTTCCATAGTTTGGCTATTGTAGACATTGCTGCTATAAACATTCGGGTGCACGTGCCCCTTCGGATCACTACGTTTGTATCTTTAGGGTAAATACCCAGCAGTGCAATTGCTGGGTCATAGGGTAGTTCTATTTTCAACATTTTGAGGAACCTCCATGCTGTTTTCCAGAGTGGTTGCACCAGCTTGCATTCCCACCAACGGTGTAGGAGGGTTCCCCTTTCTCTGCATCCTCGCCAGCATCTGTCATTTCCTGACTTGTTAATTTTAGCCATTCTGACTGGTGTGAGGTGGTATCTCATTGTGGTTTTGATTTGTATTTCCCTGATGCCGAGTGATATGGAGCACTTTTTCATGTGTCTGTTGGCCATCTGGATGTCTTCTTTGCAGAAATGTCTGTTTATGTCTTCTGCCCATTTCTTGATTGGATTATTTGTTCTTTGAGTGTTGAGTTTGCTAAGTTCTTTATAGATTCTGGACACTAGCCCTTTATCTGATATGTCGTTTGCAAATATCTTCTCCCATTCTGTCAGTTGTCTTTTGGTTTTGTTAACTGTTTCCTTTGCTGTGCAAAAGCTTTTGATCTTGATAAAATCCCAATAGTTCATTTTTGCCCTTGCTTCCCTTGCCTTTGGCGATGTTCCTAGGAAGATGTTGCTGCGGCTGAGGTCGAAGAGGTTGCTGCCTGTGTTCTCCTCAAGGATTTTGATGGATTCCTTTCTCACATTGAGGTCCTTCATCCATTTTGAGTCTATTTTCGTGTGTGGTGTAAGGAAATGATCCAATTTCATTTTTCTGCATGTGGCTATCCAATTTTCCCAACGCCATTTATTGAAGAGGCTGTCTTTTTTCCATTGGACATTCTTTCCTGCTTTGTCGAAGATTAGTTGACCATAGAGTTGAGGGTCTATTTCTGGGCTCTCTATTCTGTTCCATTGATCTATGTGTCTGTTTTTGTGCCAGTACCAT
>NW_022631080.1:3171301-3460661 GCF_010015895.1 Lontra canadensis | reverse complement strand
GATGTTGAACCAACCTTGCAGCCCTGGAATAAATCCCACTTGGTCGTGGTGAATAATCCTTTTAATGTACTGTTGAATCCTATTGGCTAGTATTTTGGTGAGAATTTTTGCATCTGTGTTCATCAAGGATATTGGTCCATAGTTCTCTTTTTTGATGGGATTCTTGTCTGCTTTTGGGATCAAGGTGATGCTGGCCTCATAAAATGAGTTTGGAAGTTTTCCTTCCATTTCTATTCTTGGAACAGTTTCAGGAGAATAGGAATTAGTTCTTCTTTAAATGTTTGGTAGAATTCCCCCGGGAAGCCATCTGGCCCTGGGCTTTTGTTTGTTTCGAGATTTTTGATGACTGTTTCAATCTCCTTACTTGATATGGGTCTGTCCAGGCTTTCTATTTCTTCCTGGTTCAGTTGTGGTAGTTTATATGTCTCTAGGAATGCATCCATTTCTTCCAGATTGTCAAATTTGTTGGCATAGATTTGCTCATAATATGTTCTTATAACTGTCTGTATTTCTTTGGTGTTAGTTGTGCTCTCTCTTCTTTCATTCATGATTTTATTTATTTGGGTCCTTTCTCTTTTCTTTTTGATAAGTCTGGCCAGGGGTTTATCAATCTTATTAATTCTTTCAAAGAACCAGCTCCTAGTTTCATTGATTTGTTTTATTGTTTTTTTGGTTTCTATTTCATTGATTTCTGCTCTGATCTTTATGATTTCTCTTCTCCTGCTGGGTTTAGGGTTTCTTTCTTGTTCTTTCTCCAGCTCCTTTAGGTGTAGGGTTAGGTTGTGTACCTGAGACCTTTCTTATTTCTTGAGAAAGGCTTGTGCCGCTATATATTTTCCTCTCAGGACTGCCTTTGTTGTGTCCCACAGATTTTGAACCGTTGTATTTTCATTATCATTTGTTTCCATGAATTTTTTCAATTCTTCAATTTCCTGGTTGACCCTTTCATTCTTTAGAAGGATGCTGTTTAGTCTCCATGTATTTGGGTTCTTTCCAAATTTCCTCTTGTGATTGAGTTCTAGCTTCAAAGCATTGTGGTCTGCAAATATTCAGGGAATGATCCCGATCTTTTGATACCGGTTGAGACCTGATTTAGGACCGAGGATGTGATCTATTCTGGAGAATGTTCCATGTGCACTAGAGAAGAATGTGTAGTCTGTTGCTTTGGGATGAAATGTTCTGAATATATCTGTGATGTCCATCTGGTCCAGTGTGTCATTTAAGGCCTTTATTTCCTTGTTGATCTTTTGCTTGGATGATCTGTCCATTTCAGTGAGGGGAGTTTTAAAGTCTCCTACTATTATTGTATTATTTTTGATGTGTTTCTTTGATTTTGTTATTAATTGGTTTATATAGTTGGCTGCTCCCACGTTAGGGGCATAGATATTTACAATTGTTAGATCTTCTTGTTGGACAGATCCTTTGATTATGATATAGTGTCCTTCCTCATCTCTTATTATAGTCTTTGGCTTAAAATCTAATTGATCTGATATAAGGATTGCCACTCCTGCTTTCTTCTGATGTCCATTAGCATGGTAAATTCTTTTCTATCCCCTCACTTTAAATCTGAAGGTGTCTTCGGGTTTAAAATGAGTTTCTTGTAGGCAACATATAGATGGGTTTCGTTTTTTTTATCCATTCTGATACCCGGTGTCTTTTGATTGGGGCATTTAGCCCATTAACATTCAGGGTAACTATTGAGAGATATGAATTTAGTGCCATTGTTTTGCCTGTAAGGTGACTGTTACTGTATATTGTTTGTGTTCCTTTCTGATCTACTACTTTTAGGGTCTCTCTTTGCTTAGAGGACCCCTTTCAATATTTCCTGTAGAGCTGGTTTGGTGTTTGCAAATTCTTTCAGTTTTTGTTTTTCCTGGAAGCTTTTAATCTCTCCTTCTATTTTCAATGATAGCCTAGCTGGATATAGTATTCTTGGCTGCATGTTTTTCTCCTTTAGTGCTCTGAATATATCATGCCAGCTCTTTCTGGCCTGCCAGGTCTCTGTGGATAAGTCTGCTGCCAATCTAATATTTTTACCATTGTATGTTACAGACTTCTTCTCCCGGGCTGCTTTCAGGATTTTCTCTTTGTCACTAAGACTCGTAAGTTTTACTGTTAGGTGATGGGGTGTGGACCTATTCTTTTTGATTTTGAGGGGGGTTCTCTGCACCTCCTGGATTTTGATGCTTGTTCCCTTTGACATATTGGGGAAATTCTCTCCAATAATTCTCTCCAATATGCCTTCTGCTCCCCTCTCTCTTTCTTCTTCTTCTGGAATCCCAATTATTCTAATGTTGTTTCGTCTTATGGTGTCACTTATCTCTCGAATTCTGCCCTTGTGGTCCAGTAGCTGTTTGTCCCTCTTTTGCTCAGCTTCTTTATTCTCTGTCATTTGGTCTTCTATATTGCTAATTCTTTCTTCTGACTCATTTATCCTAGCAGTGAGAGCCTCCATTTTTTATTGCACCTCATTAATAGCTTTTTTTTTATTTCAACTTGATTAGATTTTAATTCTTTTATTTCTCCAGAAAGGGCTTTTATATCTCCTGAGAGGGTTTCTCTAATATCTTCCATGCCTTTTTCGAGCCCGGCTAGAACCTTGAGAATCGTCATTCTGAACTCTAGATCTGACATTTTACCAATGTCTGTATTGATTAGGTCCCTAGCCTTTGGTACTGCCTCTTGTTCTTTTTTTTTTTGTGGTGAATTTTTCCGCCTTGTCATTTTGTCCAGATAAGAGTATATGAAGGAACAAGTAAAATACTAAAAGGATGTCAACAACCCCAGGAAAAGATGCTTTAGCCAATCAGAAGAGATCACAAATCGTGAGGGGGGGAAAGGGGATATAAAGAGTTTCAGAAAGAAAGAAAAAAAGAAAAAAGAAAAAAGAAACAAATAAAAAAAGAAAACCAATAATGAAAAAATATAAAAAGGAAAAAATATATATATATTAGATAAACTAGTTAAAAAACGTTAAAAAAGAAAAGGGTAAAAGTTAAAAAATCTAGCAGAAGAGAAAAAAAAATTGAAAAAGAAAAAAAAAATTAAATTAACTGCAAGGCTAAAGACTCATGGGGAGAAAGCCATGAGTTCCGTGCTTTGCTTTCTCCTCCTCTGGAATTCCGCTGCTCTCCTTGGTATTGAAACTGCACTCCTTGGTAGGTGAACTTGGTCCTGGCTGGGTTTCTTGTTGATCTTCTGGGGGAAGGGCCTGTTGTAGTGATTCTCAAGTGTCTTTGCCCCAGGCGGAGTTGCACCGCCCTTACCAGGGGCCCGGCTGAGTAATACGCTCGGGTTTGCTTTCGGGAGCTTTTGTTCCCTGAGCGCTTTCCGTAGAGTTCTGGAGGACGGGAATGAAGATGGCGGCCTCCCAGTCTCCGGCCTGGAGGAGCCGAGAGCCCGGGACCCTCTCCTCAGTGCGCCCTCAGAGAACAGCGCCCAATTACTCCCGTCACCCTGGCCTCCGGCCGCCCTCTGAGCTGACCGAGCCTGCGACCGGTTCAAGGTAACCCCGAGCTTAGAGCTCACTCGTCGGCTCTTTCTCTGTAGCCGGCTTCCCTGTTCTAATACCTGTAATCTCTGTGACACTCAGATACCCCCGATCCTTCTGTGACCCTGCGGGACCTGAGGCCACGCTGACCCCGCATGGGATTCACCCCGGTTCAGCCTCTGGAGCGATGTCCCTCAGCGGAACAGACTTTTAAAAGTCCTGATTTTGTGCTCCGTTGCTCCGCCGCTTGCCAGGAGCCGGCCCCTCCCCCCTGGTCTATCTTCCTGTCACTTTGGATTCACTTCTCCGCCAGTCCTACCTTTCAGAAAGTGGTTGATTTTCTGTTTCTAAAATTGCTGTTCTTCTCTTCGATCTCCCGTTGGATTTGTAGGTGTTTGCAATCTTTAGATAAGCTATCTAGCTGATCTCCTGCTACCTGAAGTAGTCTCAGCCTGCTACTTCTCCGCCATCTTGACTCCTCCCTCTGCAGTTATTTTTTAATTGTGTTATGTCCATCAATATAAAATAAATCATTAGTTTTTGATGCAGTGTTCCAAGATCCATTGTTTATGTACAAAACCCAGTGTTCCATGCAATGCATGCCCTCCTTATTACCCAACACCAGGCTCACCCATCCCTCCACCCCCTCCCCTCTAAAACCCTCAGTTTGTTTCTCAGTGTCCATAGTCTCTCATGGTTTGTCTCCCCCTCTGATTTGCCCCAATTCACTTTTCCTTTCCTTCTCCTAATGTCCTCCATGTTATTCCTCATGTTCCACAAGTAACTGAAACTTGATAATTGACTTTCTCTGCTTGACTTATTTCACTCAGCATAGTCTCCTCCAGTCCCATCCATGTTGATGCAAAAGTTGGGTATTCATCCTTTCTGATGGCTGAGTAATATTCCATCATATATATGGACCACATCTTTATCCATTCGTCTGTTGAAGGGCAAATTGGTTCTTTCCACAGTTTGGCTATTGTAGACATTGCTACTATGAACATTGAGGTGATGGTGCCCCTTCTTTTCACACATCTGTATCTTTGGGGTAAATACCTAGTACTGCAATTGCTGGATCATAGGGTAGCTCTATTTTTAATTTTTTGAGGAATTTCCACATTGTTTTCCAAAGTGGCTGCATGAATTTGCATTTCCACAACAGTGAAAGAGGGTTCCCCTTTCTCCACATCCTCTCCAACATTTGTTGTTTCCAGCCTTGTTAATCTTTGCCATTCTAACTGATGTAATGTGGTATCTCAGTTTGGTTTTGATTTGAATTTCCCTGATGGCCAATGATGATGAACATTTTTTCATGTGTATGTTAGCCATTTGTATGTCTTCATTGGAGAAGAGTCTGTTCATGTCTTCTGCCCATTTTTTTGATGTGATTATCTGTTTTGTGTGTGTTGAGTTTGAGAAGTTCTTTATAGATCTTTGATATTAGCCCTTTGTAGTGTCATTTGCAAATATCTTCTCTGCAGTTCTTAGGAAAGCTGTTTACTTATTTAAGCCTTCTGTTTCTTGGGCTCTTGGGATGGTTTCTGTTTAAGATTTCCATGTGGTGTAGATTTCCAGTCTATGTACATTTTGTGCCTTCTTAATTGTGAGATGTGGGAGGAGCATTAGGTCCCCTGAAGTTTGGTTGGAGTGATAGTGTTAAGAAAGATAGTATAGGTGCCCTACCAAAGTATTTCAAGGTTAGTTTTTTAGTGATGTCATTTCTAGAAGAAAAAGTGTCCAGTTTCTAGATTTTGAAGTAGTTTTGGTGACTGGGGGAAAAGAAATCCTAACTTACTTACGTATTAATTAATTAATTTTTTATTATATTCAGCTAGCCAATATTTAGTACATCGTCTTTGATGTAATGTTCAGTGATTGATTAGTTGCATATAGTACCCAGTGTTCATCACAACATGTGCTCTCCTTAATGCCAATCACCTGGCAACCCAAACTTAATAATAATAAATGTAGGTATAGTTAATAAGTCCCTCACGATTTTTAAGAATATTTGAGTTAATTATATTGAATTCTTCTATTGCCCATGTGGAGTATGGATTTCTTACAGGCCTGCTGGCAATAATTACCTAGGGGAATAAAGGTGAGATTAAACGAAAGAGGACCTGAGACCAATCAGGCCAAAGTCAAGGTGTTGAGCTGGGTAATATTGAGTTCTTCTGAGAGTTTTGCTAATTTTAGTTTTAATTGTCTGGACATTTCAGATAACTAGGTGTGGTAAGGACAGTTAGTTTGCTGGACAAAGAAAGAACTCAGATGTCTATGATAACTTTAGCAATGAAATAAGTTCCCTGTTCACTTGAGAGGGCAGGTAGAATGCCCTAGGTGGGGAAAATTCCTGCTACAGAAGTGTGACAATATTAATAATGGCCCTTTTACATGGAAGCTTCTAGGTACTGAGAGGACATGCAAACAATGGTAAGGATAGCCATGAGATTCAGGGAGTTAAAGAAAATCTAATTTTCAGTGGAGAAAGGGTGCCGCTGAAGGTGGCTCTCTTCCTTAATCTACATTTACAGCTTTGCCAAGATTATGGTTTTTGACAGATGGGGCAAAAGAGTACCACTTGTTCCAGGTAAGGAGTCAAGTTTACTCACCAATATTTGTAGAAGGGTTTATTTTTTTCCCCATGATTGGTAATCTTGTGAAGGTCATAGGGCAAATTTTGAGTAAGGGAACTGAGTAGAGATGAAGTGGTCTTCTGTGTGTCTCAGAATCTCATCTGAGTGGATACAGTATCCATCTTGTTTCTAATTAGTCTTTTAATTTTTAGGAGCATTAAAAAAAGAGATTTTGATTTCCTTGATTAGAGGATCAGGTGGTAAATGGAATAAATAATATCTTGTCTGATTACAATGGGATTAGGACAGATTTATAAACTGCTAACTTGCATATTATAAGCTAATGAGTTTCCCCTTGCCTCAAGTGTTTTATTGCCAATGTGGACATTGATTTTGAGCATAATCACCTCCTATGGTAATAATAAGGCTTTAGAAGGTCAACCAACTCTTTGCCACTTTTGACTGGTTTTCCAGCTGCACTCATACATCCCTTAGCTTTCCATAACACACCAAAGTCATGTAGTTCTCCAAGCTTATCCATAGCATGTGTAGACATTAACTTTCCTATCTTTAGCTAAAGTGAAGGCTCTAGCAAGATCCATGAATTTTTCTCTCTTTGTTGATTTTGCATTGGATAGAGGTTCATATTCTACAGGGTTTTCGAAGTTTGTGATGGTGTATTTTACCTGGAAACACTATTTTGGTGTGTGGAGGTATGAACTATCAGCAGAGAGAATGAGATCTGGATCTACAAGAGGAATTTCAGCAAGACCAGGGTGGGGATGGGTTGAAGTATCAGTGGCTGCAATGCGTTTCATGTGATCAACCTTCAGTTAGAAGAGAAAGGTTAGTGGGATTAAAATTTTGAAAGCACTGTTTAGGAATGTGAGAAAGAGCAGAAAATAATGTTAGATGTAGAAGCAATAAGGATCTCACTAGAGAAGGGAAAAGGTTGAAAAACGTTGCACATTTTGGTCAGGAGAAAATTTTGGATAACATGGGATATATAAATATTCAAAGTGTGACTAGCACATAAATTGTGATTTGAGCACAGAACTAGAATGAGGGTAAGTGTCCAATGTGCCTCTGATTCCAGTATGTTTCTGAGATGTTTTAAGTATGTCCTCTCTCTCAAACAAATAGAGAAAAGGGCAAAGGAATTTGAGAGTATCAAATTGAAGGTAGAGGAAAGGGAAATTTTTTAAGGATTCAAATGCTCTTCACAAATTGAGACCCATTGTATGGATTCAGACACTGTTTCCATGATCATAAAGGAGATGTTGTAGTAGAGAAATCAGGAATCAACATTCTACAATAGCTAATCAGTCCCAGAAAGATTGGAATTTATCTGTTCATTTCAAATACAGGCTAATTCAGAATGACCTTGGTACACTCTTGGGACAAAGTTTTTCCCTTAAGAAAGATATCATGTCCTAAATAATGAGCCTAAGGACTGCAGTATTGTATTTTGTTTCTCAAAACTTTATACCCCTTTCAAGCCAGAGCTTCTAATAGGTATTTGCATATCTGTCAGTGAATTATCAATTCTACTGATATTGAATCTACATATTGATCTACATATTGAAGGAGTGTTGAATTATGTGGGAAAATAAAATCCTTTAAATTTGCATTTAATACCTGAGGAAAAATCGGTGAGGGCTTCCATAAACCCCTGAGACATAACAGTCCAAACACATTGTTGATTTTCCAAAGTGAAGGCAAATAGGTCTTGGGAATCAGTGGAGGGATATACTGAAGAAGCTGGAATGTAAGTCCCTAAGAGTGAAGTAATGGTAACAGGGAATATAGAAATGAAAGGGCTGTTAAATTTGGGACTAAGGGGAATCTAAGTCTTAGTATTTTATATTTGGCCTCCAGCTTTGGAACTAATGGATATTCTTTTTTGTTAGGCTTTTTCACAAGAACAATTGGGGTATTACAGAAGCTGGAGTAGGGACCAGGGATTCTTAGTTAAAAAGTCCTTCTAAAACCTTCAGTTGCTTTAAGTTTCAAAGGATACTGGGGTAGCTTAAGTAGGGACATAGTGATACCTATTTCCACTTTCAAGGGCTCTGCTTTTCAAAATATATCGTGTCTGTTGATCCTATATCCTAAAGAGACTCAATAATATGAGCAAACATTCTGAATGCAGGGACTGTCAAGGGATTGAGGAAGTGCAGTGAGAGCAAGGAGGTTGGGGTGACAAAGCTGTTAGTGAAAACGTGAGTAGGGGAGGATTTCAGGCCTTCAAGAATTAGTCCTTAATGAGGTGCCTGGGTGGCTCAGTCTGTTGAATGTCTTTCTTTGGCTTGGGTCATGATTCCGGGGTCCTGAGATCAAGCCCCACATTGGACTCCCTGCTCAGCATGGAGCCTGCTTCTCCCTCTACTTTTCCCTGCTGGGTACTCTCTCTCCTGCTCTCTCTCTCTCTCTCTCCCTCAAGTGAATAAAATCTTTAAAAAGAGTTAGTCCTTTAGAAGAACATACATAAATATCTGCCTAACAGATTAACAGTTTGTGCAATTATCTATGTTGGGTATCATGATCATGGAGTCCCAAGAAATAGAGAAATTAGTTTAGAAAGGGACAAATCATGTGTTATCTAACACCACCACCAGGATGGTTTGTGTACTCTGAGCCATCATGGTGGGGAATTATGAAGTATTAAAAGTGGAGTAAGTGGCTCCAATGTCTATGAGGAAGTTGGTTGGGGGCCCACTGGCTGGAAATTATTTTATCCAGTGTGTTTAAGAGTATTTGGAGGCAGACAGAAGCAGATCCCTTTGGGGGAATCATTGAGACTTGGATTTATTTTTCTTTTTTGGTTAATATTTAGTCCAGTATCTCTTCTTCTTATAGTATCTACAGGTGTTCTGATATATGGGAGATTGAAGGGAAGCTGAGGATGGCTTGAAGTCCTTCATATAATTACCCTCAATTGGTTTCAGTTGGATAGCCATGAGTAAATACTTTTAGATTAAGTTTTATTAGCCTGTACATATTCATGGTATTTTGCTAAAGCATGGATCTCAGAGAGGGAGGCATTTTGCCAATTAATGAAATATTTGGAAATATGTTCTCTCACTTCAGCATGGAACCCATTAACAAAACTGGCGACTAAAGTGAATGTCATGTGATCATTTAATATCATATCTGAATGATCCTTCCAAATTTTTTGTAAGCAGTGTCTACAGTTAGAAATGGATCCATCTCTTTGCTGTCGGCACTCCTGAATCTTTGACTGTTTGCTTTTAGATGGGAATAGAATCTAACGTTTTTCCTTTGATTTTCTTACCTCTGTTGTAGGTTATGGGTACATTTTAGTTTGATTGTAAGTAATCATTAATTTTGACACATTTGGCCATAAGACCATAGGACCACAAGGCCATAGGGCCATCTTCAGGTCCTTGAAGAAGTTGGATTAATTGACAGATCAGGAAGCTCAGGAAAATATACTCTTTCTAGCAGTAACTTAAATTTTATAGAAAATTCATCCCTGGGACACCTGGGTGGCTTAGTCATTAAGCATCTGCCTTCAGCTCAGGTCATGATCCCAGGGTTCTGGGATTGAGTCCCACATTGGGCTCCCTGCTCAGTGTGGAGTATACTTCTTTCTCCCTTACCCCTGCTTGTGCACTCTCTCTCTTTCTCTGAAATGAATACATAAAATCTTAAAAAAATACAGATCTCGACAGATGATCATATTTTACTGACACCTAACTTTACTAATCTGAGATTTAAAAATTATACTGAACTGATGAATCATTGAATATTATATCAAAAACCAGTGATGTACTATACCTTGGCTAATTGAATTTAAATTAAAAAAATAGAAGATCAAATAATTTAAAAGTAAATAAAATAAAAGTAATATTTTCTTAATTATGATGATACCAAATGTGTGTAGAATTAACAAGTAACTATGTAAGAAGTTTGGCATGTATAAAATTTTGTCTTCACCCATTATGTTGATAACATCAGTTTATTAGAATTGAACAAGAATAAAATACACTTGTTGCTTGTTAACTTCTTTGGCTTTTTTAGAAGAGAAGCTGTTTGTTATATAAAACTTTTAAAGTGTTCTTCACTGAAATGAACTTGGCTTGAGGAAAAAAATGTTTGTGTCAGAAAATATTTAATTAAGACCCAAAATGTAGGCTCTGTGACCTTCATTGTCCTTTTTTCTCATCTCATAAATTTATTTTTTGTACTTTGATGGCAGATTTCAATGGAAAACTAGTATAATTGCTTCAAAGCTTTGGAGAATCAGAATGCAACATCACACTGTTCAATCAATCTGACCCAAAACCCAGCTCACTATTAGATTTTCTGTATGCAGGCCACATGACAAGCCAACATTGCCAGAGCTGCCATCTTCTAGGAAGTTATAAATTGAAGCTCTTTCCACTCGATAATATTAAGATACCACATTGTTTTTCACCCCGAGTTAGTTTGTAAGCCCTAAAAAAAATTAAAATTCGTAAATTTTTGTCATTGTTCAGGGAAGAACTACTTGTGATCCATTTAGAAAAGTGACTATATTTAAGCAATGAAAAAAAATTCTTTTAAAAATATTTATTTATTTTAAAGAGAGAGAGAGAGAGAGAGAGTGATGGGAGGGAGAGAGAAACTTAAGCAGACTCCCCACTGAGCACAGAGTCTAACATGGGACTCAATCTCATGAGGAAAAGACATTCTTAATTGAGAATTTTGGCTCATATTATTAAAATACAAAATTACCCTGCTCATTGTGTTGCTGATCTTCATTATAAATGTTTCTGTCTCAAGCGTTTAATACTCTGCCTCATAGAAGTAAAGAGTGTGACATGTGCTAAAATTAGAGAGTGAGAGGGAGGATTACTCTGAAAGGCTATCCATGTGCTAAGAGGAATTAAACCATTTTGTTGTTTCTCATCATTCTTAATGTATTAAAATTCAGGATGTTATATATAGGTATATTTAAGTATGTATGTCTTAAGTTATACTGAGTCCATGATCTACTGCGCCAAAAAACCCAGCCTATTAGCCTTAAGTTTGTCTGTGTTCTGTAAGAACGCTTCTCACACTGCCGGCCACTTTATAAACACATTCTATTTGTCAAAATACAGTCATGGGACTAATATTAATCACATATGCTGAAAAAAATTGCTAAACATGGACATTCAAACCATCTGTAATACCATCTTGAAATATAAAAAAATTATGTACTAGAAAGTCATAGGGGTGCTTGGGTGGCTCAGTGTCCAATTCTTGATTTCAGCTCAGGTCATAATCTCAGGGTTGTGAGATCAAGCCCTGTGTCAGGCTTCATACTGAGTGTGGAGCCTGCTTAAGATTCCCTCTCTCCTTCAGCTCTTCCCCTCCCACTTAAGCTCTTGAGCTCTCACACCCTCTCGGGGTAGAGGGGAGAGGGGAGCCTGGGTAGTGAAGTCAGTTGGGCATCCAACTTTTGGTTTCAACTCAGGTCATGATCTCCGGGTCGTGGGTTTGAGTCCCATTTTGGGCTGTGTGCTCAGTGTGGATTCTGCTTAAGTTTCTTTCTCCCTCTGCCCCTCCCACCTGCTCACTCTTTTCTCTCAAAAAAGTCATAAAGGATTGCTTCAAGTTTGTTAATTGATTTATTTTCCTCAAGTACACTATATCCATTCTCTGAATAGAAAGAGAAAAAACTCTCTTTGACACTATCTGCCATCTGTTTCCCTAGAGTTAGCTTTGTAAACAACTTCTGGTTGTGACCCTTTACTGCATGCACTTAAAAAACTAGTATTTTTTTAAATATAGCATGTGCCAGTCTCTACATTATACACTGGGGATACAGCAGTAACCAAGGTAGGTATGGTCAAGGAATTAAATGTTACTGCAATCTAGCAACTCTGCAAGATAGTTTATAACATGTAAACACACACAAACACACACACAAATGTAGTTGACACAAAACCACAAAACAGTGAAGTGTTACTTCAGCTGGTGAGTCGAAGTTCAATCTCACAGGAAACAATTTCCTGGCTGTTTGAAGTGAGACAAGAAATAACTCTAGAAGTAAAGCAATTTGATGGGGTGACCTAGAGAAGCTCTTGGCCTGAAATAATGCAACTTGCACAAGCAAGGGAAGCACATAAATAGGAAGATGCTCTTGGTGTGCTCAACTAGACTGATGAAATAAAAACTGGGGTAGAAAAGAGATCATCTTAATCCCTCAGTAGTGAGGATTTTGCCAATACACTAGTAAAGTTTTAATAATTAACAACAAAAGCACTGAAATACAGATGGTAATTAAAATTACTCTTGTTACTTCATATTTATGTATAATTGATTCAAGTCTAATATCTCTAATTCTATGGGAAATTCACTTGCCTCCCCCCAGACTTATGTAAATATTCTAGAATTTTTTATTTTCATGATAAATTCTTGTTCCTAGTACTTGCCACTAGCAAACTCCAGATCTTACATTTTACTGCTCTTGTCTTCTTTTTGTTACCTAATGTACAGATGTGCAACTCAGCCTGTGTTCCTTGATTACTGAAAAAAAAAATCACTTGCTTACATCATCTATGTCTATAGCATATTTTTACAAAAAGTTTGGAGTTATGAGGAAGATTTATATCAAGTAATATATTTAGATATTAATTATAGTTTACAAAATATTTTTAGTACTTGAATATTTTTCTACTGGCCACCTTTCTCAGGATATAGGTTCTAAAAAATTGCTGAATGTCTTCAAAGGAAAGCTGGATATTGTATAAGCATACACATATATCAATACAAATGTTTCTTCTCCACAGACATGAATAAATTTTGTCCAGTAGAACTGTAATTGATCTCTCCTATTATAAATCACTTTTATATTTCATTGTAAATGTTTTTAAGCATTACTTATTGCTTATATATGTGTGGTTCCTTGAAATCTGTTTTAAACTAGTCCTAACATCTTACTGATTTCCTTATTAATTGAGTTAAAGAATATCTTTGACATGTGTTGTGTTCATTTTATATTTGTGTGAAAGTCATGATTATAAACTTTTTTGAAACTTAACCTTTAACAGGCTCCAGAACAATTTTCTAAATTCTTTCTTTCCCTTCAAGATAACTCATTTCCCCTTGCTCCTCCATTTTCAGGAACCCTTTGCACTTATTATCAGAAGCTCAATGATTCTTAGTACGCTTTCTGTGAGGACTCATTGTGCATCCTTTGACAAAGGGTCATAATAACTGGGCTTCAACTCTTAGCATCAGAAAACAATTTAAAGCAATTGAAAAATTCCATATATTTTTCTCTCTCCCCCATTGGTCTTTGTAATTTGAAAAGAGCAATATATATTTTTGCTTCCTATGGATATGGATTATGCCATGACTGTTAGAAATCAGAATTAGCAACCATGCAGTATGCTTTTTTTTTTAACCCTGCTGTATGCCTGTAGTGCACATTGAGGTTGAGGTTGTTAGTTATTTACATATGATTCATTCCATAAAGTGAAATAAGTACTTCTTAGTGAATTGCTTTTTAAAAATAACTTTAGAATTAAAAGAATCTCTGTCATTCTTAAGCAGATGTCCTTTAACCAGGGGGCCAAGAAATACATAACAACAATCAAAATAAAATAACACATCCTTCCCTACCTCTTTTTCTTTTCTTTTATGGAAGCCCTTTCTAGGATGACTCATGACCAATCTGATTTCAGGCATTAAGAAATCTGACTATGAAATTGAGGTTTGCATCATTCTGCAAAGCCATAAAAAGTTATGGATTAATCATAACTTTACAGTTTGGAACATTATTCATCTATGGTTAGACTCTTACACATCAAAGTTAGAGAGTATACATGCTCATAGGAAGGAACAAACTAACAGCATGGCTGAAATTCCAAATGAATTGAAAATTCCTTGTTTTGTGCAACTGCAATCATCAATGTACCTGAACCCACATCAGTCTTCACTTTGGCCATAAACACAGGAGCTATATAACAGTAATAGAAAAATACAATGGAAAAATGGAAAAAGCTAACACATGTTTAACTTTTGCAGATATTTTCTTCCTTTAAGTAATTTACTATTAAATAAAACTTAAAAGAATATAAATATGTGAACATGAAGATAATGTTAACTATAATAGTCACTTAAGAAAAAGAGGTATGTGTCTTCTTGGCTCCAGCAAATATAGTAAAAGCAAAAATGTAAATTATGTTGGCTCAAAAGAAATTTCAAAAAAATTATTTATCCACTCCTCAAACAACATGGGGAGATGCCTTAAATCTTGGATTAACCTAAGAAATGCTCTTTAAAAAATAGAGCTATTGCTTAGAAAAAAATCTAAGGAAAAAAATCCATTATTGAAGTTATAAAACCTATGATTATATTTATCTTTTTAGCTTTCACAAAAAATTGTCCTAGTGTTAATGAAAATGAGAAATTGGGATTGAAATGTTATATTATTACAGTAAAAAATGAACTGCATATAAAGCATACTGATTCAAGATTATATTAATGCAAAAATATGTAATTGGGTCATTATTATTTATAAAATACAATACCAAATGAAACTTGTAGCTTAAAATACTTACTGTATCCTCAGAGCATACAGTGAACTGGGAATTAACTGTCCATTTCTTTCATCAGTATAAATAGAAAAAACAAATAATATGGAATCCAAGGAGAAAAAGTGAATAGCACATGACTGGGTCAGTATATGTGCAGACTCAATAATTCCATCTTTAAAATCTGCACTGTTGGTCACAGCTGGACTAATCATGCAATAAACTGCACAGATCATAAAGACAGCCAAAATAATCATATGGGTCAGGAGGGTGGCCCATTGAGTTTGCATATGTGAATATGATCTGAATGAAAAGAAGTTCACCACAATGAAAGAAATTACCCAGTAATGTAGATCAAAGCAGATAATCAGCATGGATAATTCAGGCCTGAATACAGATGCAGAATATAGATTATGACTTTTTACAAAAGTTTCAGCTAACCCTTTCTTCCTTTAAGTAATTTACTATTGTCAATGTATATTGATCTTCCAAAGGATTTTATTTCACAGGGACACCTTGGAAGTTTCCAGAAAAACTGACTGTCAAAGAATACAACATCTCTTAAATCAGCATTGATCATTTTCTTTTTCTTTTAAATCATTAGAACGGAAAGTATTCTGTTTTCCTCTCCTCAGTGCTACACATAAACACACACATGTGTATCCATAATATTCCTATTCTTTGGTACCCTCTTAGAGAAGAAAGCAAGGCCCTGTGCTAGAAACAATCCTAATGTTATTATTAAAATATACAAAATATTCATGTAGATTATGAAATTTAAAATTTCAGAATTAATTTTTAAAAGACCATTTCTACTGGGCAGTTATATTTCTCAAAGTGATTTTTTTCTTTGTTGGGTCTGTGTGAAAGTCAGTATATTTTTTTAATGAGGGAAAGTTTGCCTACATTAAAATATATAGATCTTAAATGAATAGATTGATGAGCTTTGAAAATAGCTTACAATAGTAATGTATACAGCTATCAAGATATTGACAATGTTGTTTTTACCCAGGCCCTGTGTTCAGATACAATTAAGGAAATCTCCCCAATAAATTGACAGTAATACAATAATGGTAGGGGACTTTAATACCCTAGTTAGATCAATGGATAGATCATCCAGATAGAAAATCAACAGGAAACAGGAAACAGAGGCTTTGAATGACAAATTAGACCAGACATATCTATCTATCTATCTCTATCTAGATAGAGAGCTAGATATATCTCTGTCTAGGTATATCTCTATCTAGATAGAGAGATATATATATCTAGATATATAGATCTATCTATCTAGATATCTGATAGGTCCATCTTGTCTAAGGAAACAGGAAACAGAGGCTTTGAATGACAAATTAGACGATATGTATATATATATATATATATATATACATATATATATATATAAAGCTCGATCTATCTATCTAGATAGATAGATCTAGATCGATCTATATATATATCTGATAGGTCCATCTGGTCTAATTTGTCATTCAAAGCCTCTGTTTCCTGTTTCTATATATATCTATATGTATAGATATATATATAAAATATTCCATCCCCAAATAGCTGAGTATACATTCTTTGCAAGTGTACATGGAACTTTCTCCAGGACAGGTCACATGTTAGGCCATGAAATAAGTTACAACAAACTCAAGAAGACTGAAATCAACTCACAAATCTTTTCTAACAATGATGGTATGAAACTAGAAATCAATTACAAGAAAAAAAAATAGAAAAAAAATACAAACACATAGAGGTTAATACATGCTACTTAACAACCAATGGGTCAATGAAGAACTCAAAGAAGAAATAAAACATAGAGAGAAATTAAAGTGAAAACACAACAGTCTGAAATCCTTGTGATCCAGCAAAAGCAGTTCTAAGAAGGAAGTTTATAGCAATGACAGGACTAACTCAGGAAAACAAGAAAAAGCTCAAATAAAAAACCAAACCTTGCACCTACAGGAGCTAGAAAAACAAAGCTCAAAGCCAGTAAAAGGAAGGAAATAATAAAGCCTAGAGCACAAATAAATAAAGATTAAAAACCAATAGCAGAAATCAATGAAACCAACTTTAAAAAAAAGATTTTTATTTATTTATTTGACACAGTGAGAGAAGGAACATATCAGGGGGAGTAGGAGAGGGAGAAGCAGGCTTCCCACTGAGCAGGGAGCCTGGATCCTGGGCTCAATCCCAGAACCCTGGGATCATGACCTGAGCCAAAGGCAGATGTTAATGACTGAGCCACCCAGACACCACAATGAAACCAACTTTTAAGCTTTTATTTAGCTAGATGTATCAAGAAAAAAAGAAGTCTCAAATAAATAAAATCAGAAATGAAGGAGCAGAAATAAGAATCTACACCACAGAAATATAAAAAAATATGAGAATATTGTGAAAATTATATGGCAACAAATTTGACAACCTAGAAGAAATGAATAAGTTCCTACAAGTACACAATTTTCCAAAAGTAAATCTGGAAAAAGTAGAAAATTTCAACAGACTATTTACTAACAATGAAATTGGATCAGTAATTTAAAAATTCCCAACAACCAACCAATCAGGATGATATAACTTCACATGTGAATTCTACCAAACATTTAAAAGAAGAGTTAATACCTATTCTTCTCAAACTATTCAAAAAAAAAAAAAGGAAGGAAAACTTCCTAATTTATTAACAAGGCCAGCATTGCCCTGATACCAAAACCAAATAAAGTCACTATAAAAAAGAAAACCAGGGGCGCCTGGGTGGCTCGCTGGGTTAAAGCATCTGCCTTCGGCACAGGTCATGATCCCAGGGTCCTGGGATTGAGTCCCACATCGGGCTCTCTGCTCAGTAGGGAGCCTGCTTCCCTCTCTCTCTCTGCCTGCCTCTTTCCCTACTTGAGATCTGTTTCTCTGTCAAATAAATAAATAAAATCTTAAGAAAAAAAAAAGAAAACTATAGGCCAAAATCTCTGATGAACATAGATGGAAAAATCTTCAACAAAATATTAGCAAACCACATTTAACAATACATTAAAAAAATCATTCACCATATTAAGTGGGATTTAGTCCAGGGATGCAAAGGTAGTACAATATTTTCAAGTCATTGTGACATATCACATGAATAAGATGAAGGATAAAAATCATATTATCATCCCAATAGATCCAGAAAAAGCATTTGACAAAATGCATCTGTTAATGATAAAAATAAAATGGATTTAGAGGGTACATATCTCAACAAAATAAAGGCCATATATGAAAAACCCACAGCTAATATCATACCAAATGATGAAAAACTGAAATATTTTCCTTTAAGACCAGGATGTCCACTTGTACCACTTTTACTCAACATAGTACTGGAAGTCCCAGCCTGAGCAGTCAGACAACGAAAAGAAATAAAAGGCATCCAAATTAGTGAGGAGGAAGTAAAACCCACTATTTGCAGATGACATTATACCATATATGGAAAACCCTAAACACTCCACCAAAAAAACTACTAAAACTGATAAATGAATTTGATAAAGTCATAGGATACAATTTAATGTATAGAAATCTGTTGTGTTTCTATGCACTAATAAAGAAGTAGCAAAAAGAAATTGAGAAAACAGTTCCATTTACAATTGCTCCAAAAAGAATAAAATACCTAGGAATAAATTTAACAAAAAGGTGAAAGAACTATACTTTGAAAACTATAAGATACTGATGAAAGAAGCTGAAGATGATACACACAAATGGAAAAATATTTCATGCTCATGGACTGGAATAATTAATATCTTTATGATACCCATACTACCTGAAGCAATCTGTATATTCAGTGCAATCCCTGTCAAAATACCAATAGCATTTTTCACAGAACTGGAACAAATAATACTATAATTTGTGTGGAACCACAAAAAATTCTTGCATAGTCAAAGCAATCTTAAGAAAGAACAAAGCTGTAGGTATCACAATCCCAGATTTCAATATTTAATACAAAGCTATAGTCATCAAAACAGTATGGTACTGTCACAAAAAATAGACACATTTATTAATGAAACAGGATAGACACCCCAGAAATAAACCCATGCTTATATGGTCAATTAATGTATAACAAAGGAGGCAACAATGTACAATGGGGAAAAAACAGTCTTTGCAATAATGGTATTGGGAAAACTGGACAGCTATATACAAAAGAATGAAACTGGACCACTTTCTTACACCATACACAAAAATAAACTCAAAATGAGTTAAAGACCTAAATGTGAGACCTGAAACTCCTTAAAGAAAACATAGGCAGTAATCTCTTGGACATTGCCCTTAGCAACATATTTGTGGATATGTCTTCCCAGGTAAAACAATGGAAAAATAAACTAATGAGATTACACCAAAACAAAAAAAAAAATACACAGCAGAGGAAACCATCAATAAAACAAAAAGGCAACGTAGTAAATGGATGAAGATATTTTCCACTGGCATATCCAAAGGCATATAAGGAATGCAATACCAAAAAACCCCCACAAACCATCTAGTTAAAAAATGGGCAGAGGACCTGAAGAGACATTTTCCAAAGAAGACATACAGATGGTCAACAGACACACGAAAAGATGCTCATCACTCATCATCAGGGAAATGCAGATTGAAACCATAATGAGATATTACCTCAAACCAGTTAGAATGGCTAGTAACAAAAAGACAAGAAATAACAAGTGTTAATGAGAATATGGAGAAAAAGGAACTGTTAGGCACTGTTGGTAGGAATGTAAATTGGTGCAGCCACTGTGGAAAATAGTATGGAGGTTCCTCAAAAAATTAAAAATAAAATACCATATGGTCAAGTAGTTCCACTACTGGTTATTTATCCAAGGAAAATGAAAACACTAATTTGAAAAGATATATGTACCCCTATGTTTGTTGCAGTTGATTTACAATAGCCAAGATAAGAGAGGGACTCAAATGTGTACTGACAGGTGAATAGATGAAGAAGTGGTATGTATATACAATGGAAAAATACTCCTCCATAAAAAAGAATGAGATCTTGCCATTTGTGACAAAAGTGAAATGAGTCAGAGAAAGACAAATGCCATATGGTTTCACTAATGTGTGGAATCTAAAAAACAAAACAAAAAAATAAATAAAAACAAACAGACTCTTAAATACAGAAAACAAACGTGATGGCCAGAAGGGAAGTGGGTGGGCACGTGGGCAAAATAGATAAAAGGGATTAAGAGGTGCAAACTTCCAGTTATAAAATAAGTCATGGAGATGAAAAGTAGAGCATAGGGATTATAGTCAAACACTGTAATAACATGTAGTGACAGATGGTGACTACATCTATTGTGGTGAGTATAGAATTGTTAAATCACTATATTGTAGATCTAAAACCAATATAACATTGTAGGTCCATTATACTTCAATAATAAAGAAATCTTCCCACCCATTTTTGTTATAGGAAACAGCTTACCACAAAGAAACAACCTTCCCTAGATGACCTAAGACTCATAAATGCCCCCTTGTCCCTATATGATAAGGGAAAACACAGACCCTCCAAATGTCCATTCTTTGCCTTGTAAATGATTAGCTGAACTGTTTTGTCCCCACTGATCAGTCAGAACAAAATATTTGTTACATAAACTTTGGTAAAGTTTAAGTTTCTCTCCTTCCCTAGATTCCTAGACTCTGACCCACTCTTACCCTGAACCAGCATGTTGCCCCTCCTTAATGGCCCCTTCTGAAAATAGGCTGACTTCAGGGTAAAACCTTCTCTGATCTATTTTTCAATCACACCTCTCTCTCCTCCCACTTTCTTCCACCTGATCCTTTCTAGCCCTAAGCCTTGGTCACTCCTCCCTAAAAAGAAAAGCCCTTTCTGCCTAACCTTTGAGGTGATTGCACATTTTATGATCTGAAAATTCTCCCTATTGCAATAGTCCCCCTCCCCTTATTGCAGTTAAGTCTTTCAAGTACTCTCCTTACCAAAATTAGGATTTATTTTCACTTGACAATTATCGGTATCCTCCATTGGAGTCAGGGCCTCACTTATAGACTCCCACCATCTCTGTGGAAATAATGGCACCTTGTAGGTCCTTCAAACTCATCTTCTTTTCAGCAATTCAACTATTGTTTGATGAATTTCACTCTCAAACTAGTGTTCTGCATGTCTTATTTGTTGTAAGGGGTTACTTTGATTCCTTAAGGCAGAGAAACTTTTCTTTGACCCTTCTGTGTGAACTCTTCTGGTTTTTCCTTTGCTCTTAAATTTGGGGATCATTTGAACAAATTTCCTTTGCAGGGATGGGAAGCTTGGGGTGGGGATTTTTCTCTGACCAGAAAATTGTGCTGGAAAATTAATCAAGCAGGACTATTTACTGTTTCATTTAAGATCTTTTAGCTCTGATTTCATTTTCTAATCCCATGGGTACCTCTTAACTATCAATTGTCCTCTCTCTGCTACTCCCACTGACTATACTTCAACATTATGACACTAATTCAGTTAAACATATCTAAATGTAACATTATTTCACAAAGGTTAATTTGAAACTGCAAAAACTCTCTGGGATTCTTGTGATCTCCCTAAATGTGTTCATCTCTGGGGGTCCCTTGAATCCTGGCAATCCAAAACTCCCTCTGAACAATTTGCATATTTCTTATGGTATTAGGAAGGTGAATAAGTACCTTCTTTCTTGGTCCAAGCTTAATCAGTCCATTTAGTAATATCAGTCTATCTTAACTGAGTCCATTCATCTCTGAAGGATCATCTGCCAACCTCAGTGGTTGCTCTATCACCCACTACAAACACATGTTCTTCAATTCCGTCTTACATGGAACTTACGTGTTCCTCAATTCCATCTCCCTCATCCTCAGCTCCTCCAAAACTGTTTCTGTCTCCTTCAATTCCAGGTTCCACTCTTCATATATTAACCCACCTTTCCTGAATTTAACACTACTTTTCCAGCCCTCTCACTTCCTACAGTTATTCAAGACTTTGATTCTGCTTCCCCAGTGCTAGGTTCTCGTGGACAACAAGCTGCAGAACCTCAATTGCCAGCCCCCACAATATGTCTGTTATCAAGTCCATCAACCTTTCGTTACCATTATTATTTCTTCTAACATATAACCTTTTTTTTGTTATCATGTGACTACCAAATTATCCATTACAGCTCCCTATATAGGTCTTTCCTTCTTTCTGACACATTATTAAACAAATACCAGAATTGTATTGTTCTTTTGCCACTCCTTCATATGCTGTCCCTCCTTTTATTTTGTCAACTTACTTCCTAATAAATCTGATTAGCATATTTGTTATATATTATTTATGGATATTGAAGTATTAGTATATTACCCCTCCCAGCTCACTGGCATGTATTATATAGAGACCTTCTGTGTGCAACACCAAAAAATTTTTTAAAAAATGTTTCTAAATTTAAGCATTATTGCATCCAGTGAGGGATATACTTATGGGGAAAATGGGACCATTAGAAGACATAGTATACACCATATAGTCAATGTAGGTACTGAAGATTATATCACCTATATTCTATTTCTTAACAATCCCATTCTGGCACTTTCCTTTCTGTATCATACAAATTTGTACTTTTCCTGCTGTTTTTCTTTTTAAATCCATTTCTTAGCCTTAAAAAACAAAAAGTGTTGTAGTTTTTCCATGAAAAAATCTCCACCAAAAGGAAAGAATAGTCCCTCCCTACAGACACAAAAAAGACATTTTTCCTTCATCTTAAAGCTTTTCTTGCTTAAAATTTTCCATACATTTGACAAAAATATTTAGGACACCCTGAAACAAGATGGTTGCTAAAGTTTTTTAATGTTAACCTTTAAAAAGTTTGTAATTCTAATTGGATATCTAACTTACTAACTGCAGCCCCAGTAATTCTGTTTAAATTGACATCTCTGTTTGATAGCTATAAACTTACACGTTTTGTTAGGCCAGAAAAGCCTCATATGTATTTCATTTTTCTCTTACATTCATGGGAGATCCAAGTCACCATGAATTTCTTATTTAAAAAGAGTGACGCAGAGGTGCCTGGATGGCTCAGTCAGTTAAGGGTTTGACTCTTGATTTTGGCTCATGTCATGATCTCACCATTGTGAGATCAAGCCCAGCTTCAGGATCCACGGTCAGTGTGGAGTCTGCTTGAGATTCTCTCTCTCTCTCTTGCTCTTGCTTTCAAAATAAATAAATAAAATCTTTAAAAGAATTAAAAGAGTGAGTGAACTTTTTATCATTCAAATTAATAGCAGTTATAGTGGGGACATTAGCACAACTCACTAATATTTAGAGTTACTCTCTTTTTGGGCAGACTGAAGCATTGCAAGGTCCTATTTCCCTTTGAAATTGAGAGAGGCCACATGACTTGGTTTGGGTGAAAAAGAGTGAATGGAAGAAATATATACCACTTTCAGATGAAAGTAATTGAGAACTTTAACTTGGTTGACCAACCTGCTTTTTACTCTTTGATGACAGTCATGGGGGTGTCATAAAATCCATGCATTCTGGAAAGCTGAGTCAACACATGGAAGACAGCTGATGTCAGTGAGACATGCAACTTACTTTTTTTAAAGATTTATTTATTTGACAGAGAGAGAGAGATCACAAGTAGGCAGAGCAGTAGGCAGAGAGAAAGGGGGAAGCAGGCTCCCTGCTGAGTAGAGAGCCCAATGTGGGGCTCAGTCCTAGGACCCTGAGATCATGACCTGAGATGAAGGCAGAGGCTTAACCTACTGAGCCACCCAGGTGCCCCAACATGCAACATACTTTCCACAAGACACTTTTATTAGATTAAGCCACCGAGATTTGGCAGCTGCCTGTTAATACAGTAAAGCTCATCTTTTGCTGCCTTATGTCTTCTATACCTGTAAAATATCTATGGTGATTATTAGAATATGTTTGAATATAGCTGAACTTACTTCATCAAATATTAAATACTGTGTACTGATTATATGAAATTTGGTAATCTTTTAGTATGGCTTTTTAAATTAGCACAAGTATTTGAAATACAGAGAATAGTATATAAGCATGGCAGTGGTAAAACACATAATTTAGGAAGCCTGCTATACTATTTAAATAGGTGCATCTGTATGGGCACCTACCCTGCTCAGTCAGTAGAGCACGAGACTCTTGATATCAGGGTCATGAGTTCAAGCCCCACGTTGGGTATGGAGCCTACTTAAAAACATAAAATAATATAAAGTGCATCTATACAGTCTTTATTATCCTGAAATATTTAGTTCATTGAATACAATAGCATTATAGTAGAGAAAACATCATGAATAGATAAAATGTAATTATTCATTTATTTTTTATTCATGTATTCATCAGGAAAGTTTTTCAGTGGGTTTTTTTATTTGTAAACAGCTCCTTGGTAACTAAGAGACATTAAATTAAAAATTAAACTGACTTTGCCAGATGATTAAATTCTGATCCATAATACACTTTGTGTATGAATAAAAAGTACATATGTTTTTTCTATCAAAGAGATATTTCTTTACATTTCTTTAAGTATCTCAATATTCACTCCTTGTAGAATTTTTATAAGTGTATAAAGGTAAATGCGCAACAAAGTCAAAGAACTATGAGGGTATTGTGGATTATTTGCAATGATGACTAGAATTATTCTCTCCCATAACCCATTCCCCTTTGAAATGTGACTTTGTAGCTCATCCCATCAGGAGAAAAAGTCTGTTTCCCACCACACGGATCTAGGTTGTTCTTGTGACTTCTTTCACAGGGAGAATGCTGCAAGAGTGACCTGCTACTTATGAATCTAGAACTCAAGAGGCATGGTATGCTTCCACTCACTTTCTGGGCACTCTGTCATTATCAGGTAATGACCTCCAAGCTAACCTGTTGAGTGATGAATGACACATAGCTCAGTCATCCTTGTCCCTGCCACCACCTATTTTTCATAACTCCAGACATGTGAATGTGACTGTCCTCTAAGAACCAGACTATGGCCAACATATTTGCTAAATAAAGACATATGAGCAAACCATCCAGTATCAGTCATGGCTGGTCCAGAGCAGCAGAACTGCCAACTCAGTCATAGACTCATGAACAATGACGAGTTATTGCTCTAAGCAACTATTTTTTTTATTCTCAATGCATAATTATTGATACAGACCATTAACTTATATAGTTATCCTGTTTTTGTAAATGCATACACTTTTCACATACAGATTTACAAGGATCACTGGAATGACATGCAACAGTGTATGAAAATTGTGGATATAAAAATAAAAATATGTGTTCAGATTGTATATTGAATCATTAGCATCATGACTTGGTGATTGGCCAGAAAAAACAAGATATTTAAAATTAGTCTGGTATGGTATATAATATTAACAGAGATGTTTAGAAAAAGGTCAAAATTTACCTTAATTCTTGGAAAAGTGAAAAATTTAGAGTATTATTAGAAAAGCATATTTTATATATTCCTCAATTTTTTTTTCCAACAGTGTTCTTGTCCAAATATTTACTCAAAAAGAGCTAAAAACAATGGGAGTCTGGTAAAATGATATATTATTCTTTCTTTTTCTCCTCAATTAATTTAATTATCCATAGAAGATCAATAAAACATCCAAGTGGTAGGAATGTACTTGTAGACAGGAGGGCATCAAGGATATCTGTGAGCTAGGTCCTATGTAGAACTTATAAAGAGAAGTACAAAGCTAAAGACTTTGGTAACAGTGATTTACTAAATAATCTCCAGTTACCTGAAAGAAAATATAGCCAAAAAGGAATATTAAATACATCTTTGAAAGGTAACATGGAAAACACCCCATGTTAATAGTCTCAATTTAATGATGCTTCCATATAGGCAAAGCTTACTTTTTAAATGAAAAAAACAGATTGATGTTGTCCATTTTGTGTAGGAAAAATTAGAAGTATTATATACATGTCTGCCTTTTATTGTTTATTTATTTAACATATTTTTACTTGAAAATTTGATTCATTTTATTGTCAAATCCAATAATTTGAGGGTAATAATAACAGTGACATTTATATGGCTTTTTCTTTTTCATCTAATTTAAGGTTCAAAACAATCTTTTGAAATAGATATTTTGTTATTTGAGCAAACACTAAAGTACAGAGATGTTAAGTAACAGAGCTACCTCAGACTCAAGTTAGGGAACAAGGTTCTAGATTTTGTGTGTCTAACACCAACACCCTAAAGGAGATACATGGAACAGTGTGGAGAGGATGATACTATGTTCTCATTTAAGTTAAAGTGTTAAATGTTTCCATAATGGACTAGCTATGTCTTTCATGGATGAAGAAGGATGGAGTGACAGTACTTGTGTTTTTTATTTACTATTCCTCTGTGTAAAGTAATATAGTACTTACACATGTCTATTCAACTCATGTGAACATGTGGGTCATACCAGTTTTCATTTGCTTTTGAGATTTTTGTTACCTTTTTTTTTTTTTTTAACCTTTCCCCCTCTGGTTTTCACATTATCAGCAGAATCTGCTCTCGGCTGTCTGTAAACCAGATTTTAAATCTTCCTCTATTTTTCTGATCATAGTCTACCCTTCATTATGATTTATGTACATCATTAATAAAAATTGAGACAAGACATATTTTTAAATTATTTGGTGAAATGTTTATTATAATTAAGCACATTAATTGAGTTAAATAAAATAGCTAATACTCTGTGCCTACTATACTGAGCTGAGAGAATTACATATATTTATATGTAAGTACTTCACCATAGTTCACCAAGAGGATGCAGGGGAAGTTGGGGGTATATGGTAACTAGAATTAAAATGGTTGAGGAACTTAAAATTTACAGAAGACAATTTGAATTTGACACTATAGAAAACTAATTTAGCTGCCTTTCCTTAGGGTTTGAAATTGGAAAAGCTTAGGTTTGAAGGCAGGTAGCCCCCAGTTCTTCATTAGTGCATTAATTTGCCATTCAAGGATAACACAGGTTTCCTCTTTAAATATTGTATAAATATTTTGGATACTTTAAATTATTTTACTCTTCACTCATGTTTTGGGGCATCACATGTCAGAGTTTGTAGATACAAAAATCTGATTTCTGAACCAATTAGTTGTCACTTTAATAACAAAGGGGCAACATAATGGATTTGGAAACTATCTTGTTAAATTTTATATTACTATTGAGAAAAAATGGTTTCAAAAATGCAAATATTTGGAATGTTTTTCATCACAAAGAAGGAAATATAGTTTTTTGTTTGTTTGTTTGTTTGTTTGTTTTTACTACCATGGCCCTAAAGAACATCCCTTACACAGAGTAGGTGTTCAGTGTTGTGTTCATAGAACACACACAAGAGTTACATGTGCACACATATACACACTTAAGTATCTTTTTAAATATTTAAATCTATGATACAAACATGTTCTCTTTTTTGCAAATTGAGATACTCAAAGTGATTCTTTATGAGTAAAGAGATAATGTTATAGCATTGAAGGGATTAAGAAATACTTTGATTTCTGCAGAAAGAGCTATCACATACATATTTACAATAAGGTGTGTAATATAATTCAACAGACTGCCTAATGTTCATGGGAAAGAAAAAATGGAATGAATTTTTAAAGTTTGATTTAATCAAAGAGATTACAGCTGGATGTGAAGGAGTGCCACGATTGAAAACAATCTTGTTTCAGGGCACTTGAGTGGCTCAGTGGGTTAAAGCCTCTGCCTTCAGCTCTGGTCTTGATCCCAGGGTCCTGGGATTGAGCCTCACATCAGGCTCTCTGCTCAGTGGGGAGCCTGCTTCCTCCTCTCTCTCTCTCTGCCTGCCGACTTGTGATCTCTATCTGTCAAATAAATAAAATCTTAAAAAAAGAAAATAATCTTGTTTCTTAAAATGAACAATCTCTAGTAAAAAGAATATACTCAAATTAGATGAGTGTTAGATTTTGTATTCTATTAAGCAGTTTTTAGAGTAGAATCAACGGGACTCAGCCAAATAATTATTGGAAATCTATGTATGAGATAATGGTCCAGGGCCAGATAAAATTTTTTATCCTTTGTTTTATTTAAAACAGTAAAATTTTACTCTCCATGGTTAGAAATAAAAAATGGAAAACTTCCTGTAATATTAACAGTTTGAGTTGATTCGTTCTCTAAGAAATGAGACTGATCATGGATTCACTTATCTCTTTTATATCTGAAAACACATATAATTTCAGTCTGTGCAAAAATCTGTGTAAATTTTGTCTGAGTGAACTTCTAGTAATGACTTATTCACACATCCAGTTAATCCTTTTGGCATTTATAGCATTAAAATTGTATTATAATGAGGATAATAATTTTCATGTTTAATCTAGTATAGTATCTAATGAGTATAATCTCTAATATTTGTAAAATACTAGAATCCAATAAAATTTTAGAATTATGACACAGCTCCCCAGTAACATCAGTGCTTTTATTGTACATATACTGATGTAATGTCACATGTTAATGAATCCTTCTTTTTATGTGGGATATATTGACCTGAAACCTAACTAGCTAAATGATGCTGATTGGGAAAAGCCCTTTTATTTCCCTCACATAATGTTGTTTATTTATGTACTTCTGTAGGCTTTAGAAATGTTAGATATGGATATACTAAGTACAAAAAGAAATTAAACTTTTATTGATTGCATTTTCTTAAAGTCAGTAGACAAAATCTAAAGAAAAGCAGCTAAATTATTTTTCTATAGCCAATTTAAAGTTCTCCTTTTCTTAGCTATTTTGATTCTATTTACCAAGCATCCATACCTTCACCTGAATTTTAGCACTGGGTCTTCATTTAGTCATGCCTCAACTAACCCAACTATTTCTTCACACTGAGCAAACATATGAGAACCCCATGGCCATCCACTGGAACACACATGTCCTAAGTCAGATCCATTGAACTCCCTATTCCCTTCCCTACATAACAGGTTCACATTAAAAATATGTAGTAAATTGTCCTCCATGGAAGATGGTAGAGTGAGAGGACCCTAAGCTCAACTTGTCCCACAGATACAACCAGATAACACTTAGGACAGTGTAAATAACCAAGAAAATGACCTGAAGCCTGGCAGAACAGACTCTCCATAGCTAAATGTAGAGAAGAGGCCACATTAAAGAATGTAGGAAGAGAAGAGAAATGGTCGGGACCTAAACAGAACCATGGGACTGTCTGTGGGCAGGTCACTCTCATAGCAAACACATCAGGCACAGGGAACCTGCATGAAGACCAGAGGAGCATAATTTCATGGGTTTTTACAGTCAGTGAGTCTCAATACCTAGAACTTTAAACATTCAGTGGGCTTGGCTCTTGGAGAGCCAGGAGGGCAAGAGGAAACTGAGTTCCTGCCTTTAAGGGGACAGCACAACAAGCAGCCCCACTGAGGTGCAGCATAGAAACAGTAGTTTGAAAATGAAAAGCAGGGAGATTTATTTACTAATCTCAGAACACGTGCTGGGCAGACACAGTTCATTGGAAGACTTCCCCCGGAACAAAGGAGCTAGTGGGTACCATTTCCCTCCAGCCTAAACATAGGGACACCTGCCTGAACCAGCACAGAACCAAAACTCTCCACCTAACTCACAACAGGCCCACTGCTGCATTCTTCTGCAGAATCCCCCTCCAGTCAGACCCCAGCTCCAAATCCCCTCCCATCAGAGACCATGCAAAGCTTACTAACACTGTGTACCCCAACCGCATGTTCTTCTGTGGGCCCGCCCTCTCTAGTATGCCCTTGGTCAAACCCCATCTAAAACAGTGCCAGAAGCTGGTCAGTGTGTAAGCAACCCTGACAGGGGCCAACATCACTCCAAAGTGACTTGGGCCCTGGGGAGTAGGGACAATAATGACACATACCAATCTGACTATGACCCAAGCAGTGGGCTGGGGGCAGACATCTGGTATGACTTCAGGTTCCACCCACCAACTAAAGCTTCTTAGGAGACAACACAGGGAAAGTGCCCACCAGTACGGTGCTACTGTATCTCTGGAAAATGCCTAGTCTGACTCAACTTAAGCCCAAGGTGGCCCCAGACTGGCCCACCAACAATACAGGAACTAAAATCTTCCAACAACAGACAGAGAGCCATTGTAGATGACTGAACTGAAGGTAAAAGTGGCTAAGCCACAACACCAGGGTGCAAGCAACACACATAGGACATATTACCAGGTTCTAGTCAACAGGACACATTGCACTGCAGAGCAAATATTGGGGAAAATCTTAATAATGCCTATAAAAGAAAGTGGTTGAGTAGAATATGGCACATACACAGAAGTGAATACTAAAAACATATAAAAAAGATTTTTGGAGAGTTCTAGGAATTGACATGGGTTAATTTCCAGTATATATATATTGGTAAGTGAAAAAAAAAATCAAAGTACAAAGGTACCTGTAGTAGACAGTCATTCATGTAACAATGAGGATGCACACAAGCACACTCAACATAATTATGGAAAGGGCAAAATAGAATCTGATGAGACTGATTACCTATAAGAGTTGTGTGGTTGTAAGAATAGATAGAGGATGAGAATGGGATATAAAGGATAGAACAGTGACACTTCTGTGATGATACCTATTAGTATAGCTTTGACTCTAAGCTGTGTTAATGTCACACATACTCCCAAAATAAATAAAATAAAATCAAGAGTTAAAAGCAACCCAAAAAAAGGGGGACCAAAAAAATTAGAAAGCAAACAGTAATAAATGAATCTAAACCTATTATAATTGAAACTTATAGCCATAGTGAAGGGAAAGAAGAGAAGAACTAACCCAACTAACTTTGAAAAACAGTAGATGTATCCTATAAAGCAGAACAGAAAGTAAAACACAAATACTCTAGTTAATAAATTTTCTCTCAAAAGAGTATGAGTTAGAAATACTTAACTACAATATATATATAATAGATATAAGTAAATATATTTCAGATAATGAGAATTGGGTTTCTCAATGTCAGAGAAAGTTGTTACAAATAAGGAAAGAGAGAAGACTAAAATGAACCCTACGTGTTCTATTGGAATTGGACGTGTCAATATGAAATAATGGATATTATTATATATACTGATCAATAGATTTAGAAATAAGTAAAGATTATTGTGTGTGAAGATGGATGGATAGATAGATAGGTAGATAGAGATTTCTTATCTGTCTGATGAAGGATTTAGAAGTAATGACATCCCAGTAGCAGTAAATGGTCAAAGTTAGTGTTGCTGTCTTAGTTTTAAATACTATTCTCTAATTAAAGGAACCAAGGATTCTTGGAGAAATAGTTGATACCAGGGGTAGAGTAAGGAAAAGACAAGATGATCTTGTTACTTCTCATACTGCCAGAAAGTAAGAAATCACTAGAAAATGATGGGCTTGCAGTAGAATGAATGTTTATATCCCCTCAAAATTCATGTGTTGAAATCCTAACCCCCAGTGTGATGGTATTAGGAAGTGGAATCTTAGGGAGGTGATTAGGTCATGAGGGTGGAGAATTCATGACTGAGATTAGTGCCCTTGTAAAAGAGACCCCAGAGAATGGTCTCAGTTTCTTTGACCTGTGAGCATACAGTGAGAATTTAGCAATTTACAGCCTAGAAGAGGACTCTCACCAGAATTATGCCATGCTGGCACCCTGGTGTGGGACTTTCAGTCTCCAGAACTGTGAACTGTTATTTATAATGTACCCAGTCTATGGTTTTTTGGTATAGCAACCCAGACAGGGTGTATGAATAAAAGGTACACAGAAGCCAACTTCTTGGAATTCCTAATGACCTCATATGGGGAAAAATATCCATTGAGTCCATATGATATAAATAATCAGGTAAATAAATAAATAACGGGGGGGGGAGGGACAGTTCTTTCTTACAGTAGAATTATAGTTAATAAGTACAGGAAACAAATGATAGAAACAGAAAATCATAATTAGATAAATACTGCAGTAATAATTGTTATAAGCAGGAATCACTAATGGTTACTAAAATTTGTGGTTAAAAGCAGGAGGGATAGGATATTATTTTTAAAGGATTTTTATTTTATTTGTTTGACAGACAGAGATCATAAGTAGTCAGGGAGACAGGCAGAGAGAGGAAGAAGCAGGCTCCCTGCTGAGCAGAGAGCCCAATGCGGGGCTCGATCCCAAGACCCTGGTATCATGACCTGAGCCGAAGGCAGAGGCCTTATTTGTGACAAAATGCATAATCTCTGTCTAATCATTTTACAAAATAATTGGTCAGTATTCAAAAGTGTCAAGGTGTTGAAAGACAAAGTAATGCTGAGGAACTATCATTTAATAGAGGACTTGAGAATTAATGCATGTGATCCCGAATTAGAATCTAGACTACAGGGGGAGACAAGATGGCGGGGAAGTAGGAGGAGGCGCCATTACAACCAGTACCCTAAAGTCAGCTGATTACCTACCAAAGAACTCCGATCACTCATGAAATCAGCCTGAGATCAGAATTATACATGTCTGGATCTCTACAGGGGCAGAAGATGCCAGTGGGCAGGTAAAGCAGAGTGGGAATGTCGGACTGATATCGGAAGATAAACAAAAGGGGTAGGGAGCCACCAGAGGCGACCGACTGGAAAGTAATACCCCTAATACCCCTAATGCCCCTAATACCCCTAATACCCCAGGTGCCCTGCATCTGGGGACCAGCATTAACTTGGAGACTGGTTGAAAGCACTCCAAAAGAGCAAAGGATCGTGGGGGGGAAACTGTGGGAATAGGGATGGTTAGGGACAGGGGCTTAAGTCCCCAGACCCAGGTGAGGCTCCCCTGGTGCTGAGCCAGAGAGAGTGTGGCGGAGAAGCCAGGTCTTGGTCCCTGAGCCGCCAGTGTGCCCGAGAACGCATGGGGTCCGGCTCCTGTGAGGGGCTGGGAGCCTAGCCAGACAGCAGAACGCCAAGCCATGCTAACAAAGCCCGAGATGCACGTGCCCTTCACCCTCCCCTGAGAGAGGTGCACCCAAGCCCGGTGCTCTTAGACCCAGAAAGACCAGGCACTCCCAGCCCGGGCCAGCGGGAAAATCTCAGTGTGCAATCACTGCTTGGAGCCTCTCTGGCGGTCTGGAGCTGCCCAGACAGCCGCTGCTCCCGTGGTTTTGGGTACAAGCAGAAGATCCTGCATCCCCAGGGACCACGACTCAGAACCTGCTCTGCCATCGGACAAGGGGGAATTTATATGGGCTCTGCAGAACCCACAGGGGACCAGACTGAGGTTTCTCTCTGAGAGGGAGGTCGGGGTGCAGTTTGCTTTCCTCTAAATCTACAAAAACCATCAAAAGTGGTCAGGGCGAGAGAAAAAAAAGTGAACAAACATAAAAACCTCCAGAGAACAAAAGCCTGAAAAAACTGGTTTCCTCAGAGCCCACCCCCTTGAGGAGGGTGGGAGGACTTAACTCAGGGAACATCATTGACTGAAAACCCACGTGGCAGGACCCTCCCCCAGAAAACCAACCAGGAAAGGAAAAAAAAAAAAAAAGACTACAAGAGAACAACCACCACTACTTCATAGAACAACTTTTATTTTTAATTCGTTCCCACTATTCTGGCTCATTTTTTTTATATAGATAATTTTTTAACCTATTTACCATCCCAGTGAGATGTCCAGTACATCAAATTCCATAATAACCTTTTAACCTGAACTTTTTGATACATACACCTGTGTTTTTCTTTTGCATTTCTATTTTTTTAATTTTAAAAAAATATTTTAGTTTAGTTTAGTCCTTTTTTATTTTTATTTTCTAATATTCATAGAGAGTTAAACTTCAAGGTAATCCCCTTTCCCCAATCAATGCTACCCCATAGGTAAACCAATTTTTAATCCCCCTTTATCTTAGGAAACTTGAGTCCTTTAACAAACACATCAAGATACATCCAGGAAGAATCAAAACAACCTTCCTCGTCCACACTGAGAATTTATAACCACTCTCCCATCTTTTTCTTCCGCCAGTGTTTCTGTGTATTTGTGTTTCTCCTGATAGTATATAAATCTTATACTTGGGGTTCTTTTTGATGAGATTCTTCCTTTATTTGCTTATATATATATATATATTTTTTCTCTTGTCATATACTTTTATCAGTCTTTTTGTTTGTCTGTTTTTGTTTGTATACTTCATCAATCTTACATTGGGGCCCATTTGGACTGAACCTTCTCTTTTATCTTCCCTTTTTTTCCTGCCTCTCTCTCTCTTTCTTTTTCTTTTTGTTTTCTTTTTTCTCTTGTTTGAGTGGGGAATCCTGATTGCTCAGAAGCGATCCAGGGTGCACCTTGACTGCACCATGGTTGATACATCCAGCTACATCCGTTTAGTCATCTCTTACCAAAGTGAGTAGGAGGAGGAATGCCCAACAGAAGAAAAATACAGAGGATGGGCCTTCTGCAACAGAGCTAATGGCTATCAACATGGACAATATGTTGGAAAGAGAATTCAGGCTAACAATTATCCAGGCAATAGCTAGGTTGGAGAAAGCCATGGATGACCAAACGGAATTGATTAGGGCAGAACTGAAAGCCACCAGGGATGATGTTCACAATGTTAGGGCAGAACTGAAAGCCACCAGGGATGAGGTTCACAATGCTCTCAATTTGTTCCAATCTAATCTAAATTCTCTAAAAGCTAGGGTAACTGAGACAGAAGATAGAATTAGTGATCTGGAGGACAAACAGATAGAAAGGATCAGGAGGAAGCCTGGAACGAACAGCTTAGAAGCCACGAAAACAGAATCAGGGAAATAAATGATTCCACGAAACGTTCCAACCTCAGAATTCTTGGAATCCCTGAAGGGGAGGAGAAAGAAAGAAGTTTAGAAGATATAGTGGAACAAGTTCTTCATGAAAATTTTCCCAAACTCGCGAATGGAACCAGCGTTCATGTACTAGAGGCAGAACGGCCTCCCCCCAAGATTATAGATTCCAAAAAAACATCAAGGCACCTGATAGTCAAATTGAGGAATCATAATTGTAGATACAATCTCTTGAAAGCTGCTAGGACAAAGAGACTCCTTACTTACAGAGGAAAGCCCATCAGAATAACGTCAGACCTGTCCACAGAGACCTGGCAAGCCAGAAAGGGCTGGCAAGATATATTCAGGGCACTAAATGAGAAGAACATGCAGCCAAGAATACTTTATCCAGCAAGGCTGACATTCAAAATGGATGGAGAGATAAAGAGTTTCCAAGACCAGCAAGGCTTAAAAGAGTATGCGACCACCAAGCCGACACTGCAAGAAATATTAAGGGGGGTTCTATAAAAGAGGAAAAATCCTAAGAATAGCACTGAACAGAAATATAGAGACAATCTACAGAAAGAAAGACTTCAAAGGTAACACGATGTCAATAAAAACGTATCTATCAATAATCACTCTCAATGTGAATGGCCTAAATGCGCCCATAAAACAACACAGGGTTGCAGATTGGATAAAACGACAGGACCCATCCATATGTCGTCTACAAGAGACCCATTTTGAACCTTAAGATACACCCAGACTGAAAGTGAAGGGATGCAGAAGCATCTTTCATGCCAATGGGCCTCAAAAGAAGGCCAGGGTAGCGATTCTCATATCAGATAAATTAGATTTTAAACTAAAGACTGTAGTCAGAGATACAGAAGGACACTACATCATTCTTAAAGGGACTATCCACCAAGATAATCTAACAATTGTAAATATCTATGCCCGCAATATGGGAGCAGCCAATTACATAAGAAAACTGTTAATCAAGATAAAGAGTCATATTAATATGAATGCATTAATAGTAGGAGATCTTAACACACCTCTCTCAGTAATAGACAGATCATCCAAGCAGAAAATCAATAAAGAAACAAGAGCATTGAATGACACATTGGACCAGATGGACCTCATAGATATATACAGAACATTCCACCCTAAAACAACAGAATACTCATTCTTCTCAAGAGCACATGGAACCTTCTCAAGAATAGACCACATACTGGGTCACAAATCAGGACTCGACCGATACCAAAAGACTGAGATTATTCCCTGCATATTCTCAGATCACAATGCTTTGAAACTGGAGCTCAATCACAAGGAAAAGTTCGGAAGGAACTCAAACACCTGAAGCTAAAGACCACCTTACTTAAGAATGCTTGGATCAACCAGGAGATCAAAGAAGAACTGAAACAATTCATGGAAACCAATGAGAATGAAGACACTTTGGTCCAAAACCTATGGGATACAGCAGAGGCGGTCCTAAGGGGGAAATACACAGCCATCCAAGCCTCCCTCAAAAAAATGGAAAAATCCAGAATACACCAGCTGTCTCTACACCTTAAAGAACTGGAGAATCAACAACAAATCAAACCAACTCCACACATAAGAAGGGAAATGATCAAGATTAGAGCTGAGATCAATGAGGTAGAAACCAGAGATACAGTAGAATGTATCAATGAAACTAGAAGCTGGTTATTTGAAAGAATCAATAAGATCGGTAAACCATTGGCCACACTAATCCAAAAGAAAAGAGAGAAAACCCAAATTCATAAAATTATGAATGAAAAGGGAGAGATCACAATTAACACCAAGGATGTAGAAACAATCATCAGAAGTTATTATCAACAGTTATATGCCAATAAACTAAGTAACCTGGATGAAATGGATGCATTCCTGGAAAACTATAAACTCCCAAAATTGAACCAGGAAGAAATTGACAACCTGAGTAGACCAATATCTAGTAATGAGATTGAAGTAGTGATCAAAAACCTCCCATAAAACAGGAGCCCAGGACCTGACGGATTCCCTAGGGAATTCTACCAAACTTTCAAAGAAGAAATAACACCTATTCTCCTGAAGCTGTTTCAAAAAATTGAAGCAGAAGGAAAACTTCCAGACTCTTTCTATGAAGCCAGCATTACCCTGATCCCCAAACCAGGAAAAGACCCTACCAAAAAGGAGAATTTCAGACCAATATCCCTGATGAATATGGATGCTTAGATTCTCAACAAGATCGTAGCAAACAGGTTCCAACAGCACATTAAAAAGATTATCTACCATGACCAGGTGGGATTCATCCCTGGGATACAAGGAAGGTTCAACATTCGCAAATCAATCCATGTGATAGAACAAATTAATAAGAGAAGAGAGAAGAACCACATGGTCCTCTCAATTGATGCAGAAAAAGCATTTGACAAAATCCAGCATCCGTTCGTGATTTAAACGCTTCAAAGTGTAGGGATAGAGGGAACATTCCTGAACTTCATAAAATCTATCTATGAAAGACCCACAGCAAATACCGTCCTCAATGGGAAATAGCTTGCAGCCTTCCCGTTGAGATCAGGAACACGACAAGGATGCCCACTCTCACCACTCTTGTTCAACATAGTATTAGAAGTCTTACCAACAGCAATCAGACAACAAAGAGAAATAAAAGGTGTCCAAATTGGCAATGATGAAGTTAAACTCTCTCTCTTTCCAGATGACATCATTCTTCATATGGAAAGCCCAAAAGACTCCACCCCCAAACTACTAGAGCTCATACAGCAATTCAGCAACATGGCAGGTTACAAAGTCAACGTACAGAAATCAGTGGCTTTCTTCTACACTAACAATGAAAATACAGAACGGGAAATGAGAGAATCGATTCCATTTACTATAGCACCAAGAACCATAAGATACCTGGGAATAAACCTAACCAAAGAGGTAAAGGAACTGTACTCGAGGAACTACAGAACACTCATGAAAGAAATTGAAGAAGACACAAAAAGATGGAAGACCATTTCATGCTCTTGCATCGGAAGAATAAACATCATTAAAATGTCTATACTGCCTAGAGCAATCTATACTTTTAATGCCATTCCGATCAAAATTCTACCGGTATTTTTCAAAGAGCTGGAGCAAATAATCCTAGAATTTGTATGGAACCAGAAGAGACCCCAAATCGCTAAGGAAATGTTGAAAAACAAAAATAAAACTGGGGGCATCATGTTACCTGATTTCAAGCTTTACTACAAAACTGATCACCAAGACAGCATGGTACTGGCATAAAAATAGACACATAGACCAGTGGAACAGAGTAGAGAGGCCAGATATGGACCCTCAACTCTATGGGCAAATAATCTTCGACAAAACAGGAAAAAATATACAGTGGAAAAAAGTCCCTTCAATAAAGGTGCTGGGAAAACTGGACGGCTGTATGTAGAAGAATGAAACTCGACCATTCTCTTACTCTGTACACAAAGATAAATTCAAAATGGATAAAAGACCTCAACGTTGAGACAGGAATCCATCAGAATCCTAGAGGAGAACATAGGCAGTAACCCCTTCGATATCAGCCATAGCAACTTCTTTCAAGATATGTTTCCAAAGGTAAAGGAAACAAAAGCGAAAATGAACTTCTGGGACTTCATCAAAATCAAAAGCTTCTGCACAGCAAAGGAAACAGTGAACAAAACAAAGAGGCAACCCACGGAATGGGAGACGATATTTGCAAATGACAGTACAGACAAAAGGTTGATATCCAGGATCTATAAAGAACTCCTCAAACTCAACACACACAAAACAGACAATCATATCAAAAAATGGGCAGAAGACATGAGCAGACACTTCTCCAATGAAGACATACAAATGGCTATCAGACACATGAAAAAATGTTCATCATCACTAGCCATCAGGGAGATTCAAATTAAAACCACATTGAGATACCACCTTACACCAGTTAGAATGGCCAAAATTAGCAAGACAGGAAACAACATGTATTGGAGAGGATTTGGATAAAGGGGAACCCTCTTACACTATTGGTGGGAATGGAAGTTGGTGCAGCCACTTCGGAAAACAGTGTGAAGATTCCTCAAGAAATTAAAAAGAGAGCTTCCCTATGACCTTGCAATTACACTACTGGGTATTTACCCCAAAGATACAGATGTAGTGAAAAGGGCTATCTGTACCCCAATGTTTATAGCAGCAATGGCCACAGCCGCCAAACTGTGGAAAGAACCAAGATGCCCTTCAACAGATGAATGGATAAGGAAGATGTGGTCCATATACACTATGGAGTATTATGCCTCCATCAGAAGGGATGAATACCCAACTTTTGTATCAACATGGACGGGACTGGGAGAGATTATGCTGAGTGAAATAAGTCAAGCAGAGAGAGTCAATTATCATATGGTTTTACTTATATGTGGAGCATAACAAATAGCATGGAGGACATGGGGAGTTAGGAGAAGGGAGTTGGGGGAAATTGGAAGGAGAGGTGAACAATGAGAGACTATGGACTCTGAAAAACCATCTGAAGGGTTTGAAGAGGTGGGGGGGTGGGAGGTTGGGGGAACCAGGTGGTGGGTATTAGAGAGGGCACAGATGGCATGGAGCACTGGGTGTGGTACAAAAACAATGAATACTGATATGCTGAAAATAAATTAAAAAAATGATTAAAAAAAAAAAAGAAAATGATTCTCCAAAAAGAAAAAAGAAAAAAAAAAGAGAGGTGACAACCTAAACTGCAGAACTCCCAATATGTTTAGAGGTTCAGTTAAAAACACTTTCATATATATAATAAATGGTTTTGTGTGTGATCAAACTTCAAGCTTTGAGTTATACCTAACTGCAAACAAATTGTAGGGTACATCATTTTGCTAGTAAGTCTATTTTTACACTAAATGCAGATGATAAAATATTTGTAATTTCTATTTTCTTATTGGCATAACACAAAAAATTGATTTTGTATTCTAGATTTGTCATTGACCTCTTTTAATAAAAACCAGTCATATTTGTTATTTCCCAGATCTCACAGATACCTTAAAATACTTGTTTTTTTTTAATGGACATCTTTATTTTTAAGCATTGCAGACATTCAACAAGGAAAAGGAAATTAAAAGGTTAAAACAACCCTGAATATATATACACGTAAACTATAGATAACTACCAGTAAGTATGTTGCAATATAATCAGAAAAATATGAGAATATAAACATTTCACCTATGAAGTGGCCCTTACCATTTCATACATCTTGTGGAAGCAACACAACTCTAATCTCCTAGCTTCTAAAAGTTCCTAATTTGGACAATTCACTTCTAATTTAGCAAAATGTATTACATCCAAAAAAGATTTATTTACTAACACTTTTCCCAACTATATACAACTAATCTTTTGAGTCAGAAACATTGAGATTTTTTACCAACAGAAATGCAGAAAAAAATGTACTTGAATTTCTGCTCTTTTCAACATCAGAAATATATTTTATGAATTTAATTTAGTAAATATTAGCCAGCTTTACCTCTTTATTGCTAAGTTTTGAGCTATTCAGAGATTCCTTAATTTTTAGGTTTAAAAAATTATTTTCATGACTTTTTACAGCAAGGTATTGTGTTTTCTTGATCACTTAATCTTACCAAGTTCAAGGATATGATCTTGTGTGTATGTGTATGTATGTGTGTGATCTGTATATGTACCCAAGTGTTCTCTAATTAGATCATAGCAATGCAAAAGAAAGTCTAGAGTGAAACTCTTTTTTTTTCTAAAACTGTTAGTCTCTAAATTTTAAGTGGCAGCCAAGTCTAAAATGACTTGTTACATAGACCATGCCTGAAACACTCTAGAATTTCAATATTCCTAAAATTTAAAATGAAACATTTCTACATTGATGTGTCAAGCTCCTGATAAAGTCTTTCTAAGTGCAGAGTAGGCAGTGATTTCTAAAATGAAGAAAAAGATCAGAATCAAAGTGCTGTCAAATAATTCCATTCAGGGGGCACCTGGGTGGCTCAGTCGTTAAGCTTTCAGTTCTGGTCATGATCTCAGGGTCCTGGGATTGAGCCCAGGTTTCCTGCCCAGTGGGAAACCTGCTTCTCCCTCTCCCACTTCCCCTGTTTGTGTTCCCTCTCTCACTGTGTCTCTTTCTGTTAAATGAATAGATGATAGATGATAGATAGATGATAGATAGATATTCATAAAGTAGAGCCATTTGGTTTTATATATTTAATTTAGGGCCTTTCTCTAGATGTGTTCCCTTCCTCTACCAGGCAAAATGTTATTTCCCCATCAGCTTAGACCCACTAAAATAATAAAGGAGAATAACAGATTTGTTTTTCCCCCCAAATATACACTCTTTATTACTTAATTTCATTGGTGTAAAGCAATATAGTATTTATAATTCTAAATATGCTTTTGAAAAAAATCACAAAACAAATATGTATAGGATAATATTGATGCCCCTTTCAATACTCTTGGCTACTTGAATAACATTGTAGCTGAGAAAAATTCCTAGCATGTTGAAAGCTTTCATTCAAAACACCTGTGTCTATATTTTTTCTTCTCTGTCTGAAGGATTTGTCCAAGAATATAGAGCTTGCTGAGTTGCAAGCCAGTCATGTTGGGTATGTAAGCCCATCCATCTCTTCCCATACAACTCTCAGTCAGTGAGGGATGGGAAGCAATAAAGAAGTGCCTACAGCTGCTTCAGCTGTATGAGCCACCCTGGCTACCAGTGAGGTAATTCCAAGTCATGTTCTACATGGTACCTCAGAGTATCCCTTTTGGACTAAGCCCCGGTTTCTCTCAACAACAATGACAACAACAACAACAACAACAACAAAATGTATTTGTTATCAAAACCTTTTTTGACCTTTTCTTATTTTTTGCTGTATCTTCCTCATTCATTTCCTTTGATCACCTCCAAATAAATCACCTATATTCAAATCTTTGTTTCACCCTTTCCTTTTGAAATAACCCAAACTAACAAAGTGTTTACCCAATTTAGTTAGAGAGACAAATTAATACATATGGATGTTTTCACGGTAAAAAAGAAGGATGCAAGATCTTATTTGTAGTGAAATTTCAATCACCATTACCAACTCTTTGAGCCCAGTCCATGCCCTTTTCTGTTTGACTTGCTGTGTAAGAGGGATGCGTTATATATCTGGGAAGTTTGATCCAATGCTTCAAAATGCCTATGATAGTCTCTCCTGTAGTAAAGCTGGACTCATGCTGAAAACATTAAACATTTCCATCTCATAAAAGGAAGTCTTTGTAGCAAGTTTTCCAAAAGATTAATAGTTTGCAGCCCTGAGAGATTTGTGTAAGATATATTAAAATGGCTTGCATTGACAAAGAGAACAGTGAAGACCTAATAGGGGATGCACACTGTAAGGCTCTAAATGGCATTTATAACCACAGAATTGAGACTGGATTTACATGTGTCATCAAATTTCTTCATGACTTGACATTTAGCCACTTCTAAAGCAGTCATCTTACCAGGGAAATATATTTTGATAAAGGAAAATTTGAATTCATCTAAATCTCCTCAGTCTTCTCACTACACAGAAGGCCTTCCAAAATGAATGAAATCATTGGTCAGTGGTTACGTCCTGTGAAATATATATCTCTGTCTCCTGACAACCAAGTGTCTGGATCATCCCATTTAATGATACAATTTATAATGTAACTTTCATTGCCTGCTTGGCTTTTGACAAATGCTGATTTCATAACCCACTGAAGTGAAGCAAGATCATTTCTTGTTATTGCCATATTTTTTGTGTGTTCTTTCTCTTCATTTCCACTTTTTCGTCATTATGTGTATTTCTGTCTATACAACTTGCATAAGAAATTCTTCTGAGCATCACTAATACTCTGCTCTTCATAGCATAATCTTTAAGATCTAACTCAGCAGATAACTGATTTCATTTTCCATGTTACTCTTATCTAGTCTATTGCACTGAAGAAAATATACATCTTTAAGATTTTGACTGTCAGGGGCACCTGGGTGGCTCAGTGGGTTAAAGCCTCTGCCTTCAGCTCAGGTCATAATCTCAGGGTCCTGGGATCGAGCCCTGCATCGGGCTCTCTGCTCAGCAGGGAGCCTGCTTCCCCCCCACTCTCTGCCTGTCTCTCTGCCTACTTGTGATCTCTGTCTGTCGAATATATAAATAAAATCTTTAAAAAAAAAAAGATTTTGACTGTCAGATGTTGCAACACCTTGAATGTTTTGCTGCTGTACCAGGCACTTAAGACTGTCACATTAACACTAAAGTGATGTACAAACACTGCTAATGTCAAATCTCTTTTGTATTGAATATTATCCTCTGCATGTCCTACATTGCAGTCAATTATTTTCAGTCCATTGACAGTTTTAAACTCCCTTGGATTAAGCACCTTGCTACTTAGTCACACCATGGAAGTTCTACTGAAATGTGAGGGTCTGTACAATGGGATGCCTCTAACATGTTTGACACTAACCTGTCTGTTCTACTTCTCTGAAGGAAATATAGGTTTATACTGCAAAATACGCTCTTCCAATAACATTTTTCTGGCAAACTATCCCTTCGATTTTTGTGCCTCAAATTGATAGAATATATTTTTACATTGTAAAATATTTTTAGCCAGTGTTTATATGTGACTTTCCCCTGTAATTAAATGTATTTGGAAAAAATGATCATAAAGTCTTGAATTGCAGTCCTAAATCCATCGGTTCAACATCAGAATCAAGAGGAAATATTTTGAAATTCATGTGAAGTAGTGACAAGGGCAAGAGCCCATCTATTTTGTTTGACATTCCTAGATCACTAATACCTAGTTTAAAGTATGTGCCCACTACTAATGATGTACTGTATGGTGACTAACATAACATAAAAAAAAGATATATTTGTACACCCATTTAAAAATAAAGTATGTGTTCAGAAATATTTTCTAAGTAATTAATTTAAAATAGATTATTGGATCCCCCAAATTTTCATGTCCTATTCATGGTGAAAAAGCCAATTTTCCAATATTGCTTATAAATTAGGTTGATAATTTTCACATTTTAACTTAAATCCTCCCTTCATTCTTACATGGCATGGCCTATATTGTTATCACACTATAGGTCTCAAATCAATCTGTGAGTTAGCTTGAAGGTATGTGCATGATGCAATGGCCATTAACAGCATTATAATATTCAAAAGAAATAACAGAGAAGAGTTCAGAAAGGCACTGAAATTTTTATGAATGTGGTTTTCTGTAGTCAATTACTTTGTTCAGTACCATCATATAAGTGCTAAAAGCCATGTATTTTTGGATTCTGGGCTTTCTTAGAATTTTCCCAGATCTTTGGGAATCTCAGTATTGTGTTTTATGAACATTTCTCTTAATATCTGACATACCAGAACACAGACTAAAATAATAAAGACACATATCATTAAAAAAACGCTATATAACTTAAAAATGTATTTTGAATTTTATTATCTACATCCATGTTTGATGAAGCATATTGTGACATAAATGTGCTCTAATTATTTACCTGCAGAATACCTTAGAACACAACATAAAATCAGCATTATGTTCCACGGTTCATTTTGGAGAAAATTACTGGGCCATCTCACTTTATCCCAGTCTTGGTATTATCCCATTTCAATTTCTAGATCTCCCCCACTTTAACTATCATAATTTGATTTCTGCTATTTGTTTGTTTTTAGCCCCTTTGTCCAGCTTTTCTTGTTTTCATTCTCAGTGCTGTCTTGCGTTTACTTCCTGGATCTTACTTCTTCCAGCCACTGATCCTGGTAATTGCTACACTAAGGTAAGCCCAACTCTGTGAAGGTAAGGGAAAATTTTCTCTCTCTCTCTCCTCCCATCTCTCTTTCTCTGTCTTTCTCTCTCAATGTCTTTCTCACAATGTAGTTATCTTATTTTTTTTTCTTTAAAAAATTGTTTTTCAAACAAAATATGCATAATTCTGGTTCCTAAAAAAATGAATAGTAAATTCAAAATAGTAATCTTTGTCAGTTTAGGTTCACCCAGAAACAAATACCAAGATAGAAGTAAAAGTGTAAGAGATTTATTGGGGGAAATGCCTGTGAAGGAAGAAGCGGCAAGGAAACAGGAGGACGAAGAGGGAGACATAGACCATTTATCAGGTCTGACACAAATGAAAAGAGAGATGAAAGAAGGAAGATTAAATAAGAAGAGCCCCAGACCACAGTTCAGATTTTCATACTACCCACTATAGGAGTCATGTGTTGGGCAGGAATGGGCATGCTGTTGTTAGTACCTTTGTTGTGTTCAGTCATTGGCTAGAAGCAGTCCTAGGGAGATCTTGCATTCAGCATACACATTGTGGTGAATTTTGTAGGTTTTGAAGCTGGAGGCTATCAGCTAACTTTATACCTTGCAGCTTCCACATATTGAATCTTTTCTTTGTCAAATATTTTGGAAGGATCTAAAAAATGTAGTTTTAGGCACTAGGGAAACAACAGTGAACAAATCATGATATATGATATCCTTACTCTTCTGGAGATTACACTATAGTGAGGGAATAGAAACTAAACAAATGAAGAAGTACATTTATAATTTGACAGATGATATCAAGTGATATGAAAAAGCATGAAGCAGGTTAATGGTAATGAGGATATAATTTACTACTTTACATAGAGTATTGAAGAAAGCCCTTTCTGAACATGCTACATTTTAGCAGAGACATAAAAGAACCTATGGAGCCTCACAAGTATGTGAAGGGAGACCATTCGTGACAGAGGGAAAAACAACTGCAAAACCTGAGGCAAGAATATGCAGTGTTAATTGGAGGAACAGTAGGGAGACTTCTATGTCTAGGGCCTGGTGACTGACTGAAGAAAAAACTGTCACAGGGATAAGATGCAATAAGCTCAATAAGATAACTTCAGTTAGGGTGATAACATTGGGAAGAATAATAATTTGTTGGATTTTTTATTTTAATTCTTTTTGAAAGAAACCAACAAAGTTTACTGATGCATTTGATTATGAATTATTAGGAAAGAATAGTCAAGAACACCTTCAGTATTTTGTTTTGAGCAGCCAGTAGCATAGAAATACACATTCTCTGTGTTGTGGAAGAGAATGGGAGGAATAGGTTTTGCTGTTCACTTTCAAGAGCTGTGTTTTTGAGGAAATCTTGAGTGGGTCAGTCAGTTAAGCATCTGCCTTCAGCTCAGGTCCTGGTCCCACAGTCCTGAGATCCAGTCCCATCAAGCTCCTTGCTCAGTGGGGAGCTGCTTCTTCCTATGCCTGCCACTCCCCCTGCTTGTGGTCTTTCTCTGACAAATAAATAAATAAAATTGTTTAAAAAAGGAGTTGTGTTTTTGACATGTTAAGTTGAAATGTTTACTTACTATATCACTTCAATGAATAATATTGTTTTGATATATAGCCAAAAATGGCAGCAGTAAGGCTAGCCTTATAAAGACATATTTTAATTAAATATGTTTAATATTTTAGTATAATACCAGTGTTGTCATCAAATTTATTTTTGTACTTTTTCTGATTATATGTAATTACAACCTTCCTGAATCTCACAAATATGTAGTTTTTTTTTTCCACTTCTACTAGTTTGAAAATGGAACATTATAAAGGCCTAAAATTAAAAATAAGGAAATGGTGGGTGAAATTTTCTTCATTAAAGTATCTTTTAAAAAAATGTATAGCAAATATCCAATGTGTATTGTTTATACATGTTACTCTTTTTTTAAGTTTTTATTTTCATTCCAGTTAGTTTACATACAGTGTTATATTAGGTTCAGGTGTACAATATAGTGATGCAACAATTCCATACGTCACCCAATGCTCATCATGAAGAGTGCTCAACTTAATTCCCATCAGCCATCTACCCCAACCCCCACCCACCTCCCTCCATCAACCCTCAGTTTGTTCTCTGTTGTTAAGAGTCTCATATGGTTTGTTTCCCTCTCTCCTTTTTTTCTTTCCTCCCTTCTTATAGGTTCATCTGTTTTCTTTCTTAAATTGCTCATGTGAGTGAGATCATATGGTATTTGTCTTTCTCTGATGGACTTATTTCATTTAGCGTAATACTCTCTAGCTCTATCTATGTCATTGCAGATACCAAAATTTCATTTTTTTCAATAGCTGAGTAATATTCCATTATGTATATATACTACTTCTTCTTTACCCATTCATCAGTTGATGAACATTTGGGCTCTCTCCATAGTTTGGCTATTTTGATAATGCCACTGTAAACATTGGGGTGCATGTATCCCTTGGAATCTGTATTTTGGCATTCTTTGGGTAAATACCTAGTAGTGCCATTGCTGGAACACAGGGTAGTTCTATTTTTGACTTTTTGAAGAACCTCCATACTGTTCTGCAGAGTGGTACCAGTTTGCATTCCCACCAACAGTGCAAGAGTGTTCCCTTTGTCTGCATCCTGACCAACATCTGTTATTTGTTGTATTGTTAATTTTAGCCATGCTGACAGCTGTGAGGTGGTATCTCTACATGGTTTTGATTTGTATTTCCCTGATGATGAGTGATGTTGAGCATCTGTTCATGTGTTTGTTAGCCATCTGGATGTCTTTTTTGAAAAAGTGTCTATTCATATCCTCTGCCCGTTTCATAACTGAGTTATTTGTTTTTGGGTGTTGAGTTTGATAAGTTCTTGGTAGATTTTGGATATGAACCCTTCATCAGATAATGTCATTTGCAAATATCTTATCCCATCCCATAGGCTGCCTTTTAGTTTTGCTGATAATTTCTGTGCTGATAATTTTCTGTGCAGAAGCTTTTATCTTGATCAAGTTCCAATAGTTCATTTTTGCTTTTGTTTCTCTTGCCTGTCATGATATGTCTAGTAAGAAGTTGCCATGGCCAAGGCCAAAGAGATTGCTGCCTGTGTTCCCCTCTAGGATTTTGATGGTTTCCTGTCTCATATTTAGGTCTTTCATACACTTTGACTTTATTTTTGTTTTTGGTGTAAGATAGTGGCCCAGTTTCATTCTTCTACATGTTGCTGTCCAGTCTTCCCAACATCATTTGTTGAGAAGACTATCTTTTTCCCATTGGGTATTCTTTCCTGCTTTGTTGAGGATTAATTGATTGTATAGTTGTGGGTTCATTTCTCCATTTTCTGTTTTGTTCTATTGATCTATGTGTCTAATTTTGTGCCAATACCATACTCCCTTGATCACTACAGCTTTGTAATATACCTTGAAGTCTGGAATTATGATACCTCCAGCTTTGTTTTGTTTTTTCAAGGTTTCTTTCCCATTCAGGGTCTTTTATGATTGCATAATATTTTAGTATTGTTTGTCCTAGATCTGTGAAAAATGTTTTTGGTATTTTGATAGGAATTGCAATAAATGTATGGATTACTTTGGGTAGTATAGACATTTAAGCAATATTTTTTCTTCCAATCCATGCACATGTAATGTTTCTCCATCTCGTTGTGTCATCTTCAATTTCTTTCATCAGTGTGTTATGGTTTTCAGAGTATAGGTATTTAACCTCTTTAGTTAGATTTATTCCCAGGTATTTTATTGGTTTTGGTGCAATTGTAAATGGGATACTTTTTTTAGTATATTTTAAAAACATTTTAATTTTTATTAATTATTTTTATTAACATATAATGTATTATTTGCCCCAGGGGTACAGGTCTGTGAATCATCAGGCTTACATACTTCACAGCACTCACCATATCATATACCCTTCCCAATGTCCATAACCCAACCACCCTCTCCATAAACCCTCTCCTCACAGAAACCCTCAGTTTGTTTTGTGAGATTGAGAGTTTCTTACGGTTTGTCTCCATCCTGATCCCATCATGTTTCATTTTTTCCTTCCCTACCCCCCAAACCCCCTACTCTGCCTCTCAAATTCCTCATATTGGGGAGATCATATGATAATTTTCTTTCTCTGATTGACTTATTTCACTCAGCGTAATACCTTCTAGTTCCATTCATGCTGTTGCAGATGGCAAGATTTCATTTCTTTTGATGGCTGCATAGTATTCCATTATATATATAATATATATATGACATATATTATAATATATATGCATATTTATATTATATATAGAAGAGGTGATATATACCACTTCTTCTTTATCCATTCATCTGTTGTTGGACATCTAAGTTCTTTCCATAGTTTGGCTATTGTGGACATTGCTGCTATAAACATTGGGGTGCACATGCCCCTTCGGATCACTACATTTGTATCTTTAGGGTAAATACCCTGTAGTGTGATTGCTAGGTTGTAGGGTAGCTCTATTTCCAACCTTTTGAGGAACCTCCATGCTGTTTTTCCAGCATGGTTGCACCAGCTTACATTCCCACCAACAGTGTAGGAGGGTTCCCCTTTCTCCACATCCTCACCAATTCCTTGACAGGAATTCCTGACTGGTTAATTTTAGCCATTCTGACTGGTGGGCTATTTGGATATCTTCTTTGCAGAAATGTCTGTTCATGTCTTCTGCCCATTTCTTGATTGGATTATTTGTTCTTTGGGTGTTGAGTTTGAAAAGTTCTTTATAGATTTTGGATACTAGCCCTTTATCTGATATGTCGTTTGCGACTATCTTCTCCCATTCTGTCAGTTGTCTTTTGGTTTTGTTGACTGTTTCATATGCTGTGCAAAAGCTTTTGATCTTGATGAAGTCCCAATAGCTCATTTTTTGCCCTTGCTTCCCTTGGGCGATGTTTCTAGGAAGAAGTTGCTGCGGCTGAGGTCGAAGAGGTTGCTGCCTGTGTTCTCCTCAAAGATTTTGATGGACTCCTGTCTCACATTGAGGTCTTTCATCCATTTTGAGTCTACTTTTGTGCATGGTGTAAGGAAATGGTCCAGTTTCATTTTTCTGCATGTGGCTGTCCAATTATTCCAACACCATTTGTTGAAGAGACTGTCTTTTTTCCATTGGACATTCTTTCCTGCTTTGTCGAAGATGAGTTGACCATAGAGTTGAGGGTCTACTTCTGGGCTCTCTATTCTGTTCCATTGATCTATGTGTCTGTTTTTGTGCCAGTACCATACTGTCTTGATGATGACAGGTTTGTAATTGAGCTTGAAGTCTGGAATTGTGATGCCACCAACTTTGGCTTTCTTTTTTAACATTCCTCTGGCTATTCAGGGTCTTTTCTCATTCCATATAAATTTTAGGATTATTTTTTTCCATTTCTTTGAAAAAAAAAAAGATTGTATTTTGATAGGGATTGCATTAAATGTGTAGATTGCTTTAGGTAGCATGGACATTTTCACAATATTTATTCTTCCAATCCATGAGCATGGAATGCTTTTCCATTTCTTTATGTCTTCCTCAATTGCTTTTGTGAGTAGTTTATAGTTTGCTGAGTACAGGTTCTTAGTCTCTTTGGTTAGGTTAATTCCTAGTATCTTATGGTTTTGGGTGCAATTGTAAATGGGGTAGGCTCCTTAATTTCTCTTTCTTCTGTCTTCCTGTTGGTGTATAGAAATGCAAGTGATTGCTATACGTTGATTTAGTATGCTGACACTTTACTGAATTCCTGTAGAAGTTCTAGCAGACTTGGAGCAGAATCTTTTGGATTTTTCTCAAAAAGTATCATATCATCTGCAGAGAGTGAGTTTGACTTATTTGCTGATTCGGATGCCTTTAATTTCTTTTTGGTGTGTAATTGCTGAGGATAGGACTTCTAGTACTATGTTGAATAGCAGTGGTGATAGTGGACATCCCTGCTCTGTTCCTGATCTTAGGAGAAAAGCTCTCAGTTTTTCCCCATTGAGAATGATATTCACTGTGTGTTTTTCATAGATGGCTTTGATGATATTGAGGAATGTACCCTTTATCCCTACACTTTGAAGAGTTTTGACCAAGAAAGGATGCTGAGCTTTGTCAAATGCTTTTCAGTGTCTATTGAGAGTATCATATGGTTTTTATTCTTTCTTTTATTAATACATTGCATCACATTGATTGATATGCAGATGTTGAACCAAACTTGCAGCCCAGGAATAAATCCTACTTGGTCATGGTGAATAATCCTTTTAATGTACTGTTGGAGCCTATTGGCTAGTATTTTGTTGAGAATTTTTGCATCTGTGTTCATCAAGGATATTGGTCTGTAATTCTCTTTTTTTTGATGGGGTCTTTGTCTCGTTTGGGGATCAAGGTAATGCAGGCCTCATAAAATGAGTTTGGAAGTTTTCCTTCCATTTCTATATTTTGGAACAGTTTCAGGAGAATAGGTATAAATTTTTCTTTAAATGTTTGGTAGAATTTTCCTGGAAAGCAATCTGGCCCTGGGCTCTTTTTTGTTGGGCGATTTTTGATGACTGCTTCAATCTCCTTACTGGTTATGGGTCTGTTCAGGTTTCCTCTTTCTTCCTGGTTCAGTTTTGGTAGTTTATAGGTCTCTAGGAATGCATCCATTTCTTCCAGATTGCCCAATTTGCTGACATATTGTTGCTCATAATATGTTCTTGTAATTGTTTGTATTTCCTTGTTGTTGGTTTTCATCTCTCCTCTATCATTCATTATTTTATTCATTTGTATACTTTCTCTTTTCTTTTTGATAAGTCTGGCCAGGGGTTTATCAATCTTATTAATTCTTTCACAGAAGCAGATTCCAGTTTTGTTGATTTGTTCACCTGTTCCTTTGGTTTCTATTTCATTGATTTTTGCTCTGATCTTTATGATTTCTCTTCTCCTGCTGGGTTTAGACTTTCTTTGCTCTTCTTTCTCCAACTCCTTTAGGTGTGGGGTTAGGTGGTATAATTGAGACCTTTCTTGTTTCTTGAGAAAGGCTTGTATGGCTATATACTTTCCTCTCAGGACTGCCTTTGCTGTGTCCCAAAGATTTTGAACAGTTGTGTTTTCATTATCCTTTGTTTCCATGAACTTTTTCAATTCTTCTTTAATTTCCTGGTTGACCCATTCATTCTTTAGTAGGATGCTCTTTAGCATCCATGTATTTGAGTTCTTTCCAACTTTCCTCTTGTGATTGGGTTCTAGCTTCAGACCATTGTGGTCTGAAAATATGCAGGGAATAATCCCAGTCTTTTGGTACCATTGAGACCTGATTTGTGACCCAGGATGTGATCTATTCTGGAGAATGTTCCATGTGCCCTAGAGAAGAATGTGTGTTCCATTGCTTTGGGATGGAATGTTCTGAATATATTTATGATGTCCATCTGGTCCATTGTGTTATTTAAGGCCTTTATTTCCTTGTGGATCTTTTGCTTGGATGATCTATCCATTTCAGTGAGGGGGGTGTTAAAGTCCCCTACTATTATTGTATGATTGTTGATGAGTTTCTTTGATTTTGTTGTCAATTAGTTTATATAGTTGGCTGCACCGATGTTAGGGCCATAGATATTTACAATTGTTAGATCTTCTTGTTGCACAGACCCTTTGAATATTATATAGTGTCCTTCCTCATCTCTGATTATGGTTTTTGGCTTAAAATCTAATGTATCTGATATAAGGATTGCCACCTGAGCTTTCTTTTGATGCCCATTAGCATGGTAAATTGTTTTCCACCCTTCACTTTAAATCTGGAGGTGCCTTTGGGTCTAAAATTAGTTTCTTGTAGAGAGCATATTGATTGGTTTTGTGTTTTTTTAATCCATCCTGATACCTGTGTCTTTTGATTGGGATATTAAGCCCATTTACACTCAGGGTAACTATTGAAAGATATGAATTTAGTGCCATTTTATTGCTTGTAAGGTGACTATTACTGTATATTGTTTATGTTCCTTTCTGGTCTACTACTTTTAGGCTCTCTCTTTGCTTAGAGGATCCCTTCCAATATTTCCTGTAGGGCTGGTTTGGTGTTTGCAAATTCTTTTCATTTTTGTTTGTCCTGGAAGGTTTTTATCTCTCCTTCTATTTTCAGTGATAGCCTATCTGGGCATAGTATTCTTGGGTGCATATATTTCTCATTTAGTTCTCTGAATATATCATGCCAGTCCTTTCTGGCCTGCCAGGTCTCTGTGGATAAGTCTGCTGCCAATCTAATATTTCTACCATTGTATGTTACAGACTTCTTGTCCTGAGCTGCTTTCAGGATTTTCTTTGTCACTAAGACTAGTAAGTTTTACTATTAGATGATGGGATGCAGACCTATGTTTATTGGTTTTGAGGGGGGGTTCTCTGTGCCCCCTGGATTTTGATGCTTGCTCCCTTTGCCATATTAGGGAAAATCTCTGTTATAATTTGCTCCAATATACCTTCTTCCCCCCTATCTCTTTCTTCTTCTGGAATCCCAATTATTCTAATATTATTTCATCTTTTGGTATCCCTTATCTCTTCAATTCTCCCCTCATGGTCCAGTAGTTGTTTGTCTCTCTTTTGCCCAGCTTCTTTATTCTCTGTCATTTGATCTTCTGTATCACCAATTCTCTCTTCTGACTCATTTATCCTAGCAGTAAGAGCCTCCATTCTTCATTGGCTCTCATTAATACCTTTTTTTGATTTCTTCTTGGTTAGAATTTAGTTCTGTTATTTCTCCAGAAAAGGATTTTATTTCTACAGACAGGGTTTCTCTGATATTCTCTATGTCTTTTCGAACCAGCTAGCACTTGGGGGGCTTGGAGGCAGAGGCAGAAGGAGGAGCAGGTTTCTGACAGAGGAGGGATCCCAGTGTGGGACTCAATCTCAGGACCCTGGGATCAGGAGCTGAACTGAAGGCAAATGCTTAACTGACTGAGCCATGCAGGCATCCCAGGCTGCTATATTTTTAAGGGTGATAACACAGCTATTATTGACCCTCAGATTTGCTCAGTGCTCAGTCAGCTGAGTTTCAAAGTTCCAAGCTCCAAGACCCAAACTCATGGAATTCACCCCATCTAGTTTTAAAAACCAAATGTTATGGGAATTAGTCTTCTCTTTGTGAGCTCCCTGCTACTAGGGCCTGTTTTTCTGCCCTCTCCCAGCACACAGCTCCCTCCCTCCTGAAGGAGACTCCCTCTTCTTTTCTGACCTGCCGAACCTTTTAGATGCAACTTCTTCTCTATATTTAGTTGTGGAGTTTGTTCTGCCAGTCTTTGGATTGTTCTTCTGTTTATTTACTGTCATGTGGATGATATATAGCTGTAAACATGGGATGAGGTAAGCTCAGGGTCCTCCTACTCTCCCATCTTCCCAAGGTCCAGTCTCATCAAAGATCTTTTTTATTTCATCATCAGAAAATATGCTAGGGAAACTTTTTGTTAAAAGGTATTTTATTTGTTTAGTGGCACTAATGGATGTTAATGGGAGTTTGTTGCCAGATTTATAATATTTTAAAATTTCTTGAGATATTAGAATTATGGGGCCTTGAGTCAGGAAGTATCTGTTAATATTTATCCTTTATAATGTTTTGCTTCTACTCCTAAAAACAATGAAACATTTATAGGTTGAAACCAAAATAGTTTAATATTAATTAACAAATTAATATTAATTAATTAACCAATTAATATGGTCAGTCTTTGGTGAATAATGTAGATCTTGGTTAATAATATTGGAAGTGGGATAGTGGACTTTGAGTCATATCTGAGCATCTGGCCATAATGCATTGGACTTTTAGTTTTAACCTTCTGATCTCTAGATCATGATGTTCTTCAAGATAAGATCTGTATTCTGTTCCCCTTATTCTAGTACCTACCATAGAACATTGTCCCCATGTTTAATGAATAAATTATTTTAAAATTACCTAATTTTCTTCTCTATAAACTTGCACTTATTTTTTATTAGCCATCATTTCATTTCCTGCCAATTTGGTAACCTCTCTTTGTTTGTTTATTTGGATTTTGTCCTCCGCAGTTTGCTACACAGTTTTTCCATGTCCTTTTGCTTAGAAGTCTAATTAAATGCTGTTATTTTCCACAAATGTCGAAATGTCTGAGAAAAAAAAAGGATATAGAAAATGTTATGGAGGTTATTTAATCAATGATACTTACTTGTGTGTTTTGTTGTCTATAGATGTTTGCATATTTATGGACCAGAACAGAAAGGAATTTAAGTTAGGGCATTGGTGTTATAGTCTTTGCTCAAAAAATGTAATGGAATAAAATGCAGATATCCTATGAGTTTTTTAGTATTTTAAGTAGATCATAATAAATAAATATAATTAATGTTACAACTTAGAACAATATGTAGAGAGTAATAACTCTCACCAATAAATCTGTATTAATATAACCAAGAATTATCTTTTTTAAGAAAGAAAAGAGGGTAATTCAGAAGCCACTTAAACACAGGTTTAACGATCTTAGTAGCTCTTAAAGATCATGATGAAAGTAGAAGGAATATAAAAAACAAAACCAAAGTAAAACATTGCATGAAACATTTCAGATATAGTGTGGCAAGACACTAATCAACTAACCAACCAACCAGCCTACCAATAAGCCAAAACTTTAAAATACCAAATAAGTGGAGGTTTGTGATAAAATATTATGACAACAGAATAGAGTTATTTCAATTATGCTTAGACGATAGAAGAAAATAACTATGGGGGGGTTAATGTTACCAGAGAACTAAGAGAATAAAAAAGAGAAAGTTAAACTGCATAGGTCATAATTCTTTCCCTCTTCCCTGCCATAGGAAATAGAGGATGCCAGTAAGAAGACATTGAGTTCCAAAATAATCAAGGTGATTTTATAGAGATTGCTAAAAAGTTTCTAGATTTTTTAAAAATGGAAGATACTGTAGCCTTTTGGTTGATATTAACCTAAGATATAAATTTGTAGTAGATTATTAAACAGATCATCAGTATTTTATTTTATTTTATTTTATTTAAGATTTTATTTATTTATTTGAAAGACAGAGATCACAAGTAGGCAGAGAGGCAGGCAGAGAGAGAGAGAGAGAGAGGAGGAGGAAGCAGGCTGCCTGCTGAGCAGAGAGCCCGATGTGGGGCTTGATCCCAGGACCCTGAGATCATGACCTGAGCCGAAGGCAGAGGCTTTAGCCCACTGAGCCACCCAGGTGCCCCAGATTATCAGTATTTTAAAACATAGGGAGTCTTGCCTAAGATGTAAGATATGTTTAATAAGAATAACCAAAACAAGGGGAGCCTGGGTGGCTCAGTAAGTTAAGCATATGACTCTTGGTTTTGGCTTAGGTCATTATCTAATGAGTCCTGAGATCAAGCTCCTTGCATCAAGCTCTGTGCTCAGTGGGAAGAGTCTGCTTGAAGATTCTTTTCCTGTGCTCCCCCTTCTCAAATAAATAAATAAGTCTTTAAAATAAGAATAACCAAGATGAGGGTAAACATATTTGTTTTTAAATACTTTTTGTATCAAGATATAATCACTAGACATATATTATTGATTTCAAATATATTTAATACAATTTAAAAAATTAGGTTATATTATAGGAAAGTAAACTAGGTACATCAAGAATTAATTGAAATATATTGTTAGTACATAAGCATAAAATTATGACACTTAAACATTTGGGAACATTATTTCTTACTATAAAAATGTAGAATAAATAAGGACAGTATGTAATATTTAAGAATTTCCATTTGTAGAAGCATTCCAAACTTAGCTAATAATCCTTAAACTAATTATTTCATAGTAATGGTATATAAATGATCTATTGTTTTGTAACATATTATCTCAAAATGTAGGGTCTTAGAACAATAAATATTTATTATTGCACAATTTCTGTGAGTCAGGAATCTGGTCATGGCTTAGCTCAATGCCTCTCTCCTCAAGGCATCTCATGAAAATCCTTAATGTTGGCCAGGGCTGTGGTCTTATATGAACATGTGAATAAAGGAAGAACTGCTTACAAGCTCACTTACATAGCTTTGTCAGGCCTCAGTTTTGCCAGAGACATTAGTTCATTGTCATATGCATCTCTTCATAGGGTGATCCATAATAGGACATCTTTTTTCTCCCAGAATGAAGGGAAGAACAGGAATGGAAACTACAGTCTTTTTGTAACCTAAACTTGTGAGTGATAGCTTTTCATCTTTGTCACATTCTTTCTGTTTGAAGGAAGTCTTATAATCCAGCCCAGATTCAAGAGGTGGAGGATTCATATGGGTGTAAGGACAATAATACCAGGAGGTGAGGATCATAAGGGGACATCTTAGCTACTGCCTACTAATCTCAAATTATTCACATCCCCCACATGCAAAATATACTAATCCCCTCTCCATCTTCACAAAAGTCTTATCCTATTACAGTATCATCTCAGAGTCTGAAATCTCATCATAAAAATTAGGTTCAGGAATAGACAAACCTTTTGGCTGTTGTTCAGCTATTCCTGCACAATTCTTGATTTGTACACCTGTGAAACTAGAGACAAGTCATCTGCTCCTCACATACCATATATACATTTGTGAGATAGGTATAAGTCCTTATAGACATTACTGTTAATAAAGGGGCAAAAAGGGGAGTCATAAACTTCATTGCTCCATGAAAATTGTCAAATCAACCTGGATAAATGTTGGAAGTTCCTTAATATTCGTCCACGGCTCTCACCTCCACCCTCTCAACTCTACCTTATGTATAGGTAGGAGCTGGTTAAGCAGTATCTGAGAACCTGTTGTTTTTAAATCTGATGGTGGTAGAGCTAGAAATGCAGGGCAGGCTGTCAGGTAAAAAAAAACAGGTACAAAATGCTGACACCAAGAATTAATTGGAACCCAAGAGCACAGCATAAAGGCAATGAGGACAAAACCAAGCCAATATCAATTCTTGTTTCCCCTGAGCTTGGGGGTGTGAATATCCTGCTGAAGCTATGATTCTTTGTCATGGAGATTAACATTCACGTGGAGAAGCTGATGAATTGCAAGGAAATAAATTTTTGTTGATTTTAGTCACCAAGTGTGTGATAATTTTTTGTACCAGCTTCTGTAAACTAATACAAAAACCAGTGGTTCTGTATGGCCCCTTATAAAATTGTACCAGTATCTCTATTGGTCATATTCAGTCTTATTATCGTCTATATACTTTTCAGTGGTTTTAACAGGGGTCAGAATTACATTTCTGAGTGTTAAAAGCTGAGAGTTTCTCAATAATTTTAGATAATAGAGGGGATTTCAACCTTATCTACCAGCACTTTGATTTTTTTTTTTTTTTGTATACCACAACTACTAGCACATGCACTACTAAGCTTATATTCAAATAATTTGATTGGTGTTACCAGATCCAGAAAAACTTCTCACAAATTGATAGTAATATTTAATAACTTATAATTACTTATGTCCAAGATTCAGCTGAAAAATACAATACAAAAAGACATGACCTAATAAAAGGGGTAAAATTATTCAGTTTTTTTAAAGGACTCAAAGTAAATATGAGTCATTATGGTGACTGAATTAAATAAAAATGGTGATGGTAAGGGGGTGAGACATAGATTACAATGACTGCATGATTATGTTTTCTATCCAGGGCATCTCCTTCCAGTAATAAGGCCTTTGAGATATCAAGTGAAAAATCAGGAAGTCTCTTGGTGACCAAGAAAAGGATAACCTTGAGAGATATTTCATCTAGGACGTTTCTGTACCATTCCTACAACCCAAATCCAATGTCTGATAAAACTGGAAAATTCTTCATACTCTTTTCAAAATTCCATACTGACTACTCCCTTAAATTAGTACAATTTTTACTCACTTGGGTACAATGTAATTTATTTTTTTTCATTTTTCTTAGCTAAAATGGCATTCTTCCTCTGCCTCTCTGAGATTTCACTGATAAAATGTTAAGGAGAGATTCAGAGGCTGATAGTAATCTACTTCTGCCTCAAAGTTCTTGACAATTACATAGGTGAGATCCTAATTTTTTTTATTATATTTGATCCTTTCTAATTTCATCCATTCTTAAAAACTGGGATTTGGGAGGAAAAGAGGACCAATTCCCCATTATCAGCTTTTGATTCCACACAGTAAGGAAAACCAACTTTTATTTTATCAAATCACATGAACACTTCTCTTTGGTTACTACAATTTAAGGAGAACATTTTCAAATTAGAATACTCAGAGGAAAGCAATCAGAATTTTTAACAACTTGCAAAATCAGGATTTATGAGGATTTATTGAAGGTTTGGCCTAAACAAAAGGAAACCTAAGAAGGTTATTATAACTATATGTTATGTTTTAAGGCTATCACATGGAAAGGAATAACTAAGTAGTAGTGAATAAAATTGTAAAAAATTCAGATTTCAGGTAAATAGAAGGAAGAATATTTTTTGAAACAATTACATATATCCAAAAAATCGAATATATTGTAGTGATTTTGCTGACACTAGAGATATTCAAGAATGATCAGATCATCATTTATGTATGTGATAAAGCTGATTAATTCACGTTATAAAATATATGGACTGGCTGAATCTAAGGCAGGGGTTTTTAACCTGGAATATATGATCCCTTAGAGATCTTCAGAATTTCTTTAAACTACCTATAGTGAAGCAAGATTTTAAGTACACTTCAGGTGTACGTTTTTCTAAAGAGAGGGTTCATAGCATTAATCAGATGCATGAAAGAGTCTTGTCTCTTGAAAAAGTTAGAAATCCTTGCTGCAAATTTTCTTGTAACTCTAGAGTTTCAAGATCATACTCAAGGTAATAATATGCCTTTAGGTATATAGCTCTGTGGTAATTATTTTTTTCTTGATCTTTTATGAGTGTAGGAAAATTCTAGCTTCTTTTACTCACATTGTTGTTAGTTCCTTTTAGCCTCTGCCCAGCGTTTATTTTTTAATTTTATTTGTTTTTTTAAAAGATTTTATGTATTTATTTGAAAGAGAGAGTGAGAGAAAGAGAGAGAGAGAGAGAAGGAGCGGGGGCGGGGGCAGACGGAAAAAAAGAAGCAGACTCCCTGCTGATTAGGGAGCCTGGTGTGGGGCAGGATTCTGGGACTCAATCCTGAGATTTGATCCTGGGATTCTAGGATCATGACGTGAGCCAAAAGCAGATGCTTAACCAACTGAGCCACCTGGGCGCCGCTCTGCCAAAGTAAGTGTTTAATTTGATGTTCATTACTTTATTTGCCATAGAAAAGTAAATAGTTTCTACTTATAATTACTTTAAGAATATCAGTTGTTTATTTTTGAGGTTATGAGGCATCTGTTGCACCAGAAAGATATAGAATGAGTTCACATAATATACTCTGTATCTCTGGAGCTTTGAAACTATTAAATAAAAATGATGAATAATTGTCATGATGTACAAATTCATGGGAGATAGATTTCTGAACTGTTAAATATAGCTGAGAGACTATTAAAAATGGCAATTGGAATGAGTTCAAATAAATTGAAAGATCTTTTTATGAATTTGTATATGGAAGAAAATGTGTCTCTAAGGGCAAAATTGTTCCCCAGAGTACCCAATATCAAGAACTCTAGTGCACTTTGTATTTCTTTGTAATTATTGCTAGGAGTTGAAGTGTTCTGATTTCTGCTAGCCACTGGGGAAATCAGATGAAAATGACCTTTAAATAAATAATTATAAACTAGGTTTCACTGCAAACTTCAATCACTTCTCTCCTTTTAAATATACTTTTAATATGTTTTTCTGATTATTCTGAAGAATGGATTTTGAATACATTTGGGCTTTGAAGTACTTTAGAAAGATTTCTATCCAGATTCCTCAAATATGTAAAAGAGAGAGGAATATAAACTGATGCAGTAGCTTAAGTACATCAAGAATAACCAAGAAAGAAACACATTAATTAGGACAAAAAAGAGGCCTTTATCTCATACTTACATGGGTGAAAAAATGATTCTAAATTATAACTTTTCTTCCAGTAAATTAGCCAAATGTATATCCAGGGAGATACGGTTTTTCAGCCAGAGATTTCCAGACCACTTGGCTATTTATCTTATCTCCATCAAGATAAGTGGGTATGCTGGGGCTTAGAGGTGGGCTGTTGCTTCTTTCCCCTTTCATCAAAAATAAGAACATCTGTAATCATCACAGCTGGTTGCTGACCTGTGCCTCTTGGATGGTGTCCAACATAGACCTCCACTGGGCAAGGTTTGGATAGCCTCACATGTAGAGAATAGACAATTATTGAGAATGGCTGAGAAAAAGAAAATTCTGAGTTTGTAAAACAAAAATGGCCCACACTGTACAATAGACTAGAATGTGCAAGATGAATAGCAGCATCGAAATGAGGTATACTTAAGGATAAACTTAGAGAGGTATTTTATAAGAAATGCATTTTAAAAGTTCAGAGGTTATCATGATAATTTCCATGATTGTTACTTAACAGTGTAGTAAGTAGTAATACATTCATGTCTAAGCTGTAGCTTAGTGTTTACACACAGGGGAATGGTTTCGGAGAGGAGAGGGAATGGCATGGAGGTGGGCTTAGTTCATATTTTATAATGAGATAAAGTGATAGGCATTTAGTAACTGCATTCATGTTTCAAAACAGACCGTATTATTATGTGACAGGGAATGGAATGACAGACAAACCCAGGGAGAGAGATATGAAGAAAGAGGAAGCAAATTATGGAAGAGAATGTAACTAAAGAGTATTTAAAAAAAACAGAAAAGAAAGAGAGGAAAGAAATGAAAGATAATAGAGGCATTAAAAAAAGAATGAAAAAAAGTAATTATTTTTATGCTTGTTTTGTATCTGCACTGATGTGTTTCTCATATTGCACCTGCAACCCTAATTTCCTTATTAGATTACCTGCACTAGTGTCAACTATTCCTTTGGGGAGAAAACAGGCAATGAATTCTTTTTTAAGGATAATTTTAGCTAGGCTTCCACTGTACTCTCAAATTATAAACACAAGCTATAATTTACATGGGATAAAAGATATATTTTCTTTTAAAGTTCCAACAGAGAAAACCTGCAAAAAGAAAAAAAATATATATATATTGTTCAACCATAGCTATGTTCCAATCAATCCTAGAGATTTGGCTGTAATGTTTTCTCTTAAGCAGCATTAAAATTCACAAGTAGATGACCCCTGAATTACTTGCCCAGATCCTTTACTCTAAGTGGGTTTTCCCTAAGTCTTCTATGTATCCACCTGGACTCACAAAATATACAGTTAAGATAGGGTCCTTCATCTTTTGTCTCATACTCCAGATTCTGAACTGACACTAAGGTTTACTTTTTCTCCTGATACATACCATAGAGGTAATGACATGAAAGTTAGAAAAAGATCTGAATATGAATCCCAGTTCTGCCTCTCATTAGCTCTGTGATCTTAGAAATTTATTCAATCTCCCTATAAAATGCCAAGAATATGAGATAACTTGAGGTATTGTTTTGATTATTAAACACTTAAAGAACATACCAGTAGCACAATGTGTGACATATAAGTGTTTAATATATATAGACCATTGTTGTTTTTATTCTTAATGGTACTCTGTATTCTCTAGCTAATCTTAATAGATTGTTCCTTCACTCTGGCCATCAGGGTCATCATATTTTTTCTCAAAGACACTTTTAACTGTTTGTAGAATTGGTGGTGGAAGACAGGTATCTGTCTATTGTGTTCAATATCTGGAAGAAATAAGCAAAATATAGGGAGGCCTTCTACATAATACTTCAATACTTCCAACAACATCTGTTTCAGTTTACCCCTAAATTATTATAGCAGGCAATAATATGAAATCAAATGGAACATAATCCTTAAAAATGCCCAGTTATATTATTTTTAAAATTTTAAATGGTATGTTTCATGGAGATAGTTGTAAATTCACATGAGGTTGTAATAAATAATAAAAAGAGGTTCCATATACCCTTTATCCAGTTTCCCCTCATGGTAACACTTATAAAAACTATGGTACAATATTAAAACCAGGATAGTAGCATTGATGCAATCCATGTATCTTATTTATATTTCCTCAGTTTTATTTGGTCTCATATGTATGTGTGTTTGTATGTGTGTATTTGCTCATGTTTGTATGTTTATTTAGTTTTATACAGTTTTACCTATGTGTACATTTTTCTATCTAGGACTACAGTCAAGAAACTAAATAATTATATATCACCTCAAGACTTCTTTGTATTGACTTTTGACAAACACAATCTGTCTTCTCACTGACTACACTTTTTTTTTTGCTAGAAAGCACTAATCTCTTCTCCATTTCAAAAAGTTTATCATTGTTTCCTCTTTACACATTAGTGAGAATTTTTACAATGAAGTAGAAACTGGGAATATATATAAATAAAGTAAGACTCTTTCCCTTTAGAGGAAGAGTCCTGGCTACAAGAAGGAATGATTATAACACTCATGCATTATTAATATTTGCCCAGTTTACCATAAATAATATTTGACTCTACTATATATGTAAAATAATTATATGGCCTCTGACACATAGTTATCATTGGTTCTCTTTACTTGGGTCATTATCATATTATTATTACTATAAATAATAAATATTATGTATAATTTTTTCTTGCACTTCCTTAAATACATGACTACTTTCATGCTACTGTGACTTTGCTTTCTTGAGTATCTGTTTGTTATTATTCAATGGCATAACTTTTATCTTCAAGACCTAGATTTTAAAAGCCCTCTCTGAACTTTTTCCTTTCTCCTTATAGTGGATATAGTGGGTTATAGTGGATGACATCAGATAGAGTCCATATCATTCCTAAAGGATGGACTCACTCATTCTCCCAGCTGCTCATAGTCTTCAGCTGTGGTGAATATTTCACTCATTATAAATCAGTGAAGTATTTAGTAACACACCAGTCTCAGGTGAAAAGACAGCCCAGCTTGTATAAAAAAAGATGTACCCTCAAATATGAAATAATTTTTACAAAACCATTAAATACATTAATTTTGTTAAATGCTTGAAAGTTCTTATCTACTTAAACTGAACACTTGGTAAAATAATGGATCCCTAATTTCTTGGTTGGCCTTGAAATATCTGAATATTTTTGGTCTTATTTATCTCCTTTTTGTTAAATATCCATGTGGTGAAAAACTGACTTGTACACATTAAAAAATTCTTTTGTATTATTTTACATAGACTTTTATCTTCAAAGAGTATACTTGTAATAAGAAAGATTTTAGTGCTGTTTTATGAAATACGACTTTTAAAAAAGTTTGTGTTGTTATGATTAAAACTTTAAAAAAAATTTATGATTATTATGATTAAAAATTTAGGGGACACCTGGGTGGCTCAGTCGGTTAAGTGTCTGCCTTCAGCTCAGGACATGATGCCAGGGTCCTGAGATGGAGCACCATTTAAGGCTACCCACTCAGTGGGGCCCTGATTCTCCATCTCCCTCTGCCCCTTCCACCACGTGTGTGCTCTCTCTTGAGCTCTGCTCTCTCTCTCAAATAAAAAGAAAATCTTTTTTTTTTTTAAATTAGAATCTACTAAACCTTCAGCTTTTGGGAGAGGGACTTTGTCCAAACACAAAATTTAACATTTTGTAACCATTAATAACAGATGACAATAGTGTTTTTCTATAGACAGTTTCTTTGGACTTATGAAATACAGGATCTTGAATAGCCTTTGGAGTACATCCTCTCTGTATTCTGCTGCTCATTATGATGGATCTGCTCCCTCATTCACTGTTTGGTACTGTATTGCCAAAACGGCTAAGTTCAAGAGAATAATACAAAGTCATATAATTAAAATAATTTTAGATGGACAGTAAGGTGCAAGTTAATTTTAAACTATTCTCTGTATAACTGACTAGATTTTGAAAAGACACATGAATATTTTCTAGATTTCCTAGTGTCCTGAGTGAACTTGGTGAGAAACTGTTGTAGAAACTGATACGGAACTGGAAGAACTTTAGAGATCACCATGATAGGATGACTTTTCCTTTTTAAATATACTAACATATTTTTCAAACTATGGTCAAATCAAAGAAAGTTTAAGATAGAGGCAAAGTCTTTTTCAACATCAGAATCATAAGGAAACTAATCCAATATATCTTATCATTTTTTATACCATAGCATTTTCTCCCAGATGCTTAAAATTGCATTCCATTAATTTGTTTCTTCTTACTGAATCCTTGAGTGATGCTACATGAAACAGGGAGAATAAAATATGACCAATTTCATAATGGCACACCACTCCAGGAATGATTGGACTACATATAAGAGCTTCAATGTGAACATCTATAAGATGGTGATATATGGCTTACATATGAATACACAATTTTAGTTAAGAATCTGACATGATGTAGCATTGTGTTATATCTTTTAGATAGGATGTTCACCTTAGCATTTCCCCTTCATAGTCATTTTCTGTCTTCCATTCTCAATAAAGCATTTCCTTAAATAACACATTGTCAAGCTTTTATGATACATCTACTTGACATCACATTTTCCAACCACTCACTTTGTTCTTTCCTAATATAAATGTTTTCTTTTAGCTTCTACATACCCAATATTTTCTAAATTACTCTAATAATGTAGTAAAAATTTTTCTGGATTGGAGTTAGAATATCCATGCCAAATTCTACCTTAACTAGGGTTTGAGAGAACATGGGCAATTCACTTAAACCTTGAGTTTTTGTATCCTCATTTGTAAAATAAAGATGATATCAATATACCTTACAGAATTATTATATTAAAATGTGAACTCATATAAAAGTAATTTGTACAATAATGCTAAAATGATATACTCAAAATACATGTATTACAGGTGTGTCTTACAATCAATGTAAAAAAATCATTATATTGTATACCTGAAAAAAATAAGGATAAAAAAGTAATTCTGATATTGGGCCTTTGTTCTTGTGCCCAGTTATAGCTATCATTAATTCTGTGATGCTTTCTACCATCAAATGTTTCATAGAATCAAGGAATTACAATATATGTGTATCTGAGATAAAACGCTATTTAAAGTCACAGCTGACACAGACATGTTTGCTTCCTAAACTTTCAGCATAATCTCACTCTCAGGTATATGGCCTTTTGTTAAAGAAAATACCTTGATAGACTATTATGAACACGATAAAAAAAATCTTTAGGGCACTCTCTGGAAGCCCTTAAAGAGAACTAAATTACTCTGTGTAATGAAGTATCAATTTTGAGCTACCCAAATTGTCCAGGAAAAGACAGTTATGGACTTCAGTGGGTGAAAGGATGGCTTATACAAAAGGTGAGACACAAAGGAGAGATTCAGGATCAAAGTGGCAAGAAAATGAAGCCAGAGATAAGAGAAATGTAAGATATCCAGGGATCCTCGAGAATAATATGTACACTAGATTTTATACTGTGTAAAGTATGATCAGTTTTATTTCAATCTTAAAGTTCAAAGTGACTCCAGCAGGCTACAGGACACAGAGCATCTTGGCAGTACATACCTGTGTCACATTGGACTCTATCATTCAGGAGATTTATAATTGTATTCCATTTCTGTAGCACCATATTCAAATGGATACTAAGAAATATGTTTTGAATGTTTCCCTTGCTGTGCAAACGCTTTTGATCTTGATGAAGTCCCAAAAGTTCATTTTAGCTTTTGTTTCCTTTCCCTTTGGAGACATATCTTGAAAGAAGTTGCTGTGGCTGATATCGAAGAGGTTACTGCCTATGTTCTCCTCTAGGATTCTGATGGATTCCTGTCTCGCGTTGAGGTCTTTTATCCATTTCAAGTTTATCTTTGGTATGATGTAAGAGAATGGTCGAGTTTCATTCTTCTACATATAGCTGTCCAATTTTCCCAGCACCATTTATTGAAGAGACTGCCTTTTTTCCACTGTATATTTTTTCCTGTTTTGTCGAAGATTATTTGCCCATAGAGTTGAGGGTCCCTATCTGGGCTCTCTACTCTGTTCCACTGGTCTATGTGTCTGTTTTTATGCCAGTACCATGCTGTCTTGGTGATCACAGCTTTGTAGTAAAGCTTGAAATCAGGTAACATGATGCCGCCAGTTTCGTTTTTGTTTTTCAACATTTCCTTAGCAATTCAGGGTCTCTTCTAATTCCATACAAATTTTAGGATTATTTGCTCCAGCTCTTTGAAAAATACCGGTGGAATTTTGATCGGAATGGCATTAAAAGTATAGATTGCTCTAGGCAGTATAGACATTTTAACGATGTTTATTCTTCCAATGCAAGAGCATGGAATGGTCTTCCATCTTTTTGTGTCTTCTTCATTTTCTTTCATGAGTGTTCTGTAGTTCCCTGAGTACAGTTCCTTTACCTCTTTGGTTAGGTTTATTCCCAGGTATCTTATGGTTCTTGGTGCTATAGTAAATGGAATCGATTCTCTAATTTCCTGTCTGTATTTTCATTGTTAGTGTAGAAGAAAGCCACTGATTTCTGTACATTGACTTTGTATCCTGCCATGTTGCTGAATTGCTGTATGAGTTCTAGTAGTTTGGGGGTGGAGTCTTTTAGGCTTTCCATATAAAGAATCATGTCATCTGTGAAGAGAGAGAGTTTGACTTCGTCATTGCCAATTTGGACACCTTTTATTTCTCTTTGTTGTCTGATTGCTGTTGCTAAGACTTCTAATACATGTTGAACAAGAGTGGTGAGAGTGGGCATCCTTGTCGTGTTCCTGATCTCAACGGGAAGGCTGCAAGCTATTTCCCATTGAGGATGATATTTGCTGTGGGTTTTTCATAGATAGATTTTATGAAGTTCAGGAATGTTCCCTCTATCCCTATACTTTGAAGCGTTTTAATCAGGAACGGATGCTGGATTTTGTCAAATGCTTTTTCTGCATCAATTGAGAGGACCATGTAGTTATTCTCTCTTCTATTATTGATTTGTTCTATCACATTGATTAATTTATGAACATTGAACCATCCTTGTAACCCAGGGATGAATCTCACCTTGGTGCAGCCACTTTGGAGAACAGTGTGGAGATTCCTCAAGAAATTAAAAATAGAGCTTCTGTATGACCCTGCAATTGCACTACTGGGTGTTTACCCCAAAGATACAGGTGTAGTGAAAAGAAGGGCCATCTGGACCCCAATGTTTATAGCAGCAATGGCCACGGTCACCAAACTGTGGAAAGAACCAAGATGACCTTCAACAGATGAATGGATAAGGAAGATATGGTCCATATACACTATGGAGTATTATGCCTCCATCAGAAAGGATGAATACCCAACTTTTGTATCAACATGGATGGGACTGGAAGAGATTATGCTGAGTGAAATAAGTCAAGCAGAGAGAGTCAATTATCATATGGTTTCACTTATTTGTGGAGCATAACAAATAACATGGAGGTCATAGGGAGATGGAGAGGAGAAGGGAGTTGAGGGAAATTGGAAGGGGAGATGAACCATGAGAGACTATGGACTCTGAAGAACAACCTGAGGGTTTTTAAGGGGCGGGGGCTGGGAGGTAGGGGGAGCCAGGTGGTGGGTATTATGGAGGGCACGTATTGCATGGAGCACTGGGTGTGGTGCATAAACAATGAATTCTGTTATGTTGAAAATAAATTAAGAAAAAAACCAAAAAAATAAAATATAATTGACATTTATTAATAAAAATGACTGGTATAAACATTAAAGAGAAAAGATTTGTTATTTATGTGTCCTGAAGTGAAAAGTGGAAATATTTAGATATAAAGGCCATATTTTCATGAAATTATTTGTCCTTAATTTGATGGCTCTTTTTAATATTTTTCTGTTTATGATAGCAGTATATTTTATAAAATCTTATTTAGGAAAATATAACTTAATACTGATATTTAATCTCAGTATTTAAAAATTGAGTTTTTGAGTGAAAACATTGGAAAAAGTTTTTTCTAACATATCACACAAAATATACACAATATTGCAAATATTAAAATGAATTTAGTGTCACTGTTCTCCTTTGTGTTACTATATTTAATTCTGAAAACAATAGTTCTTGAGATTGGCAAATACAAGATTTATTATATATCTCCCAAGTACATTATTTTAAATAAGAATTTTCATTTTTTTATCTCAAAATTCTTTTCTTTTAAAAATTATGTTCAATTAGCCAACATGTAGTACATCATTAGTTTTTGGTGTAGTGTTCAATGATTCATTAGTTGCATATAAAACCCAGTGCACATCACATCATGTGCCCTCCTTAATACTCATCACCCAGTTCATATATACAAAGTAATATTACTCAGTCATCAGAGAAAATGAATACCTTCCATTTGCATCAGCATTGATGGAAGTGGAGAGAATTAGGCCAAGTGAAATAAGTCAAGTGGAGAAAGACAATTACCATATGGTTTCACTCATATGTGCAATATAAGGAATAGCACAAAGGACCATAGGGGAAGGGAGGGAAAACTGAATGGGAAGAAATCAGAGAGGGAGACGAACCATGAGAGTCTCTGGACTCTGGAAATCAAGATCCCTTTTAATTAAAGTTTCACAACATACTTATGAAAAAAGTAAATGTAGGCAATACCTTCCTCATTTAGAGAAGAAACATTGAAGCTTAGTGAGATTAAGTGATTTTTGATATGGTGCTTTTCAAATTTCTCTGGATTTGCAGCACAGAAATTCCTACCATTGTTTTCTCATTAAGTTGCATTGACTAGTAATTCTTACTCTAATGACCTACAATTCCTGTTTTCACATACTCCCAACTCCATAACATTCTGGGAAGCCTCTATTTCTCACCAACATATTCTAAGGAACATGAAGAAGATGGTACTGAGATAGTTCTTCTACCTAAACATGGGTTTGACATTCAGTGCTGTTTTTCTTTTAAGACTTATTTATTTATTTTAGAGAGAGTGCATGGAGGGGGAGGGGCAGAGGGAAGGAGGGGAAAGGGATTCCCCACTGATCATGAAGCCTGTTGCAAGGCTCAAGGTGGAGCGCTCAACCCCACATCCCTGAGATCATGACCTGAGCAGAAACCAAGTGAAACATGAGAGACTATGGACTCTGAAAAACAATCTGAGGGTTTTGTAGGGGTGGGGGTGGGAAGTTGGGCCAGCCCAGTGGTGGGTATTGTGGAAGGCACGTATTGCATGGAGCACTGGGTGTGGTGCATAAACAATGAATTCTAGTACACTAAAAAGTAATAAAAAAATAAAAATTAAAAAAAAATAAGAAAAGTTAGACTCTTAAAAAAAAAAACAACCCAAGAGTCCAACACTGAACTGACTGAGCCACCCAGGCACCCCTCAATGTTATTTCTATTTTGAATTGACAATGTTAGAAACAGTGGCTATTTCCTCCTAAGTACCAAGATTGCAGTTAATCTGAGCTACCCAGGCATGAGCCCAAGTGCATATTAAATTAAAGCAAATGTGAAAGTAAGCTATTTTCACATTCTGTGGAAGAGAACACTTAAGTAAAATAGTGACCTCTAACACCTACTAGAATTATTTTAATCCTGAAAGCAGAATGTAGTATTTGATAGAACTAACTTCATTTCAGTTGCTTACTTTATGTAGCATGTATAAGAAACTTAGTTTTGGCAGATCCAGTTTATTCATTTTAATTATTGTATCAGCCCTATTCAGAGTATCTCCTTAGGTTAAGTAGGATTTTATTCTGTTTATATGCTGTTATTTCAGCAGTGTACTATACCAAAAAACTTAAAATCATCATCATCATCACTCTCGTTTGACAGAGTTTTAAGACTGAGATTTGGAGATACTGAATAACTTGACTTCTTGAAGCACATGCAAAAAATATGCAGCATATTTAAGTTAAAAGCTCAGTTCCCAAATATAAAAATACATGTTTTTTCCCTACCATAAAATCCAACCCAAGAATGACTTGATAAATTTTTAAACAATTCAAAACTTTTACAAGCATTTATTCTGTGTCAAATGCTATATAAGGTTCTAAGTGTAAAAAAAATAAGAGCCTATTACCTGTTTTCAAGTTGCTTATAACCTAGTGAGAAATACCAAATATTCAACAGATCACACTGTATTAAATAAAAACTACAGAGAAAGAAGAAACAGACTGATTAATTACATACAATTGACCCTTGAACAATATGTATTTGAATTGTGCAGGTTCACTTAGATGCAGATTGTTTTTATGGTATAGTACTATAAATGTATTTTCTCTGTCTTGTGATTTTCTTACTAACATTTTCTTTTCTCTAGCTTACTTTATTGTAAAAATACAGTATATAATATATATAACATACAAAATATGTGTTAATTTGCTATTTACATTATCAGTAAGGCTTCTGGTCAATGGTAGGCTATTAGTAGTTAAGTTTTTGATGAATGAAATGTTAGATATAGGTTTTTGACTGCACAGGGGGTTGCCCCCTCAAATCCCCATGTAGTTCAGGGTCAACTGTAATGTACTTGTTGTTAGTATTGATTTTGGAGTCCTTAGTCTGCCATTGTATGATTTTGGACAAGTGATTTAAAGTCAAAATCTCCATTCCCCAAGTTTCATATTCAGTAAATGAAGAGAGTTCTGCATCATAGTGTTGAAAATTAAGCATTAGTAAGATAACTGATATGTTTGACATAATCAATAAAAGTATAGAAAAGTTGGGATATGAAGAAAAGGGGAACATTTGATCCTTTGAGATATATATGGAGAGAGAGAGAGTTCAACAAATAGAACAAAAGTCCATATACCATGGCTACAACAAAGGATATAAGGAATTGGGGGACACGGAGAACATGGGCTGGGGAGGAAGATCAATCTGGAAAGGTAGCATGGAATCAGCTGACTAATTAAAATAAATAAGATAGAGGAGTTGAGGATATCCCCTAGATTTCCATTTTGTTTATCAGGATAGACAGTGATGGCATTACCATATTTTGTCAAGTTTAGGTACTATGTATTTCAGGCTAATAGCAGTAATTTAGTCACACTGTTTATGAGGAAGAAAAGTACATATTACATTTTTCCATTCACCAAAATCACTGATGTTTACAAATATAATTATAAATTATTACATATTTATAATATATACTTAAATTACTAAATTTATCAAATCAATTTATTAAATTTATTAATTAAATTAAAGTATTAAGTAAATTATTACAAATTTACAAATATAATTACAAATTATTACAAATTACAAAACATTACAAATATACTGTTTTCAAAGTATTTTAAGATGTGAGGACAAAGGCACTATTCTTCAGTTGAATACATTTTTTGAGCAAAAATTTATAATAACAGATATTTATTGAGTGTTTACAATGTGTAAAAAATTGCCTAAGGGTGTCATTTCTTTATTTCTTAAAACTTTAATTCAGCTCTACAAGTAGTATTAGCTCATTTACAATGACAAAATTCATGAAGCACTACCACAATTATAATCTTCTAACATTGATTTTATAATGCCTTAGACTTAGAGAATAGAATGATTCAGTAGGATTAACAAGTCAAAGAATTATGATTATTCTGCAAAAGAGTCAAACAAGGAAGTGAGGTGGTCCAAGATGGTTGGGAAGTGCCAATGGATATGGCATTCTCCCATTCCCTTGCTAAAACCAACAAGGACAGACTATTGCAGCACTCTCACCAATTCCCTAGCTAGGACTGATAAGTTTGAGTGGTCGAAGTATTTTCCTTCTTCCTTGCTAAATTTGGCAGATATGCACAGACAAAGCGCTCTTCCACTGCATTGCTGAAGCTGACAGGCATGTGCAGTCAAGGTATTTTCCTGCTGCCTTTCTCAAGCCAGTGAGTAAACCACATGCCCTACACTTTCCAGCTGGCTTACTAAAGCTGATCAGTATGTGCATTTTACACAGAGTACATATCTTGATTGCATGGCCCATGTGACTAAGAGATTTGGTGTTCCAGAGCTCCACAGGACTGTAACAACTGAATAGACAGTTCTTGGCAGGGCACCACCCCAGGGCACTGCAGACACCAGACTGAAGCACAATCTTTCTGAGAAGAAGTCTTTCTGAGAAGAAGGCCTATTAACTTGTCCCAGAGCTTCAGCCTAAGTGACAAGCTTCAAATTTGTCAAATATATAGAGGCTAAAGAGGTGCTCCCAGGGAATGTCAGCAGGAAGACCCCAACCTTGCTCACTTCCTTGATGTCACTACAGCTCAACAATACCTACCAGAAAGGAGTTTGCAACTGTTGCACAAGGGCAACTCCAGATTTCTTGGTCTGGAGGTCAGCAGGGATTATAATTGTAGGCCCACAAGACTGTATATATTTGCATATTTTAAAATTCATTGCTTGAGGCTCTGGCTTTCATCAGCCTGAAACAAAGTCCTAAATGATATCCCTCCCCCTGGAACACTGACAGGTCTTAGAACCCTCAAAAATGGGAGCATATGAAGAATAAATTTGAATGCTTAGGGCACCTGGGTGGCTCAGTGGGTTAAGTAGCTGCCTTCGGCTCAGGTCATGATTCCAGGATCCTGGGATCGAATCCCACATCGGGCTCCCTGCTCAGTGGAGAGTCTGCATCTCCTTTTCCCTCTGCCTGATGCTCTTCCTACTTGTGCTCTCTATCTCTCTGTCAAATAAATAAAATCTTTAAAAAAATTGAATGCTTAGACAATCACAAGAGTTTAAGAGACAACCAAGAACTAGTATAAGGTTGAACAATAAGGTTCATCACCTACACAAGGCAACTTCTTGAGGACTGATAGAGGTAGCTGCTTCACATAATAAATAAAAACAAACACACAGAATCAAGCAAAATGAGGAAACAGGAGTATGTTTAGATAGAGCAAGGTAAAACCTCAAAAACAGATCATAATGAAAAGGAGATAAGTACTTTACCTGATAAAGAGTTCAAAGCAGTGGTCATAAAGATTCTCACTGTATATGGAAGAAGAATGGGTAAACACATTGAGAATTTCACAAAGAAATAGAAAATATGAGTAAGTACTAAACAGAATTTACAGAGTTGAAGAATAAAATAACTGAACTGAAAATATGCACTACAGGAGTTCAAGGGCAGGCTAGATAAAGTAGAGGAAAAGATCAGCAAGCTGTAAGACAGGACAATGGAACTCACCTAACCAGATCAGTGAGAAGAATTTTAAAAACTGAAGATAACTTAAGAGGTCCAACATCAAGCAAAATAACATTCATATTATATTGGTCCCAGAAGGAAAAAAGAGAGAGAAAGAGGCAGAAAACTTATTTGGATAAATAATGGCAGTAAACTTCACTAACCTGGGGAATGAAATAGCCAGGTACAGGAAGCCCAGAGAGTTTCAAACAAGATGAAACCAAAGCAATCCCTATCAAGACAGTAAAGTCACAGTTATCTGTGTAACATGTCAAAAGTATCAGTAAGGTATCAAAAGTTAAGAGAGAATCTTAAAAGCAGCAAGAGAAAAACAGCTTGTCCTGTACAAGGGAACTACCATAAGGCTGTCTGCAGATTTTTCAGCAGAAACTTTGTAGGCCGGAAGAGAATGACATGATATATTCAAAGTTCTAGAAAGAAGTAACTTCCGACCAAGAATATTCTACCCAGGAAAGTTATCATTCAGAATTAAAGGAGAAATAGTTTTCCAGATAAACAAGCTGAAGAAATTCTCACCACTAAACTAGCTTTACAAAAAAAAAAAAAATGTGAAAGGGACTTCTTTAAGCTGAAAAGAAATAGGACTGATTAATAACATAAAAACATACCAAAGTAAAAATCTCATTCGTAAAGGGAATATGTAGTACAGGTAGTGGATTAATGACTTATAAAGCCAGTATAAAAGTTAAAAGACAAAAGTGATAAAAAGAGCTAAAACTATAATAATTAGTTAAGGGTTACATAAAATGAAAAGATGTAAAGTATGACATCAAAATATGTGTGGTGAGGAGCAAATATGTAAAGTTTTTGAGTGTGTTCAAATTTAACTCCCTATCTATTTAAAACTGACCATATGACATAGGGCATTATATATGTGAGTCTCATGGAAATTACACAGCAAAAACAAAACAAACAAACAAAAAACCCACCATCATAAGAACAAAAAAAGAACACAACTCATACATTTTATTTTATTTTACTATCTGCAATTATATATTCTCAAAACTGGTCATGCCTTAATAGGTAACATAAAAATCTCCTATAGTCTCATATTTTCCAGTGTAATTTCCTTCAATTGATTTTTGTACTAAAATCTAGCTTTTCCCTTTTGAGACTACTTCTGTTTCAGTTTTTATAAGTTATGACTGTTTTTCCCATATCCTCCTGGAACTAAACCTAGAAGAAGCCTCAGTGTTCTCTGTTTCCTTTTTGACTTCCAAAGTATTCCCTCACCTCTCCATAAAAGTTTTCAACTTTGAAGTTTTCAATCTCCTTATTAGAATATAAAACCTGAGTTCAGTATTGTTTTTCTTCGTGTGGTATTCACCAATTCAGAAGGAGCAGTTAATTGACACAGAAGTAAGAAGAATGTGACAGCTAGTAAACTAAGAATTTAAGAAAGTCTTTCAAAAGTTTTGTGGGGTTGAGGAAAAGTGGGAGTCCAGTGTTCCTAGTAGAGCAACCCAACTAGCACCGTAAACTTTCTGTTGATATTCCAAAAGGCTATGCTGTAAGAGTAAGAGAGAACCAGAAATAGCCCAACCTCAGGAAGGACTAAAGCCCAATTTCCAATTATAAGGTCATTCCCATTTGATAGAAGCAATATTCCATCAGCATAATTGTCAAAGAGAAGCAAAAATAAATCTAAGTGAATAATATTAAATAGAGCTTCAAAGTTTTAGTATACTTTTTATGCATACTCTCCTATTCTCAATAGAAAGTAATAAGACACAGGAAAAGATACAACTTAAGGAAAAATGAAGAGGGAAAAATGACAATTGTAGCTAATCTACAATATAGTCCAATAATGGAGATATTAGAAAAAGACTAAAATTACTAATACTAAAGACATGTTGGAAAATTTTAGCATAAAACTGAAACTCTTTTTTAAAAAATTGATCGTGAAGAAAGGTGCCCGGGTGACTCAGTTGGTTAAGTGTCTGACTCTTGGTTTTGGCTCAGGTCATGATCTCATGGGTCATGAGGTGGAGCCCTCTGTCGAACTCTGTTCTCAGTGGGGAGTCTGCATGAGATTCTCTCCCTCTGGCTTTCCTCTGATTCTCTCCCTTTCTCTCAAAATAAATAAAATCATTTTTTTAAACGATCCTCTAGAGCTAAAATATACAATAAATAATCAGAAGTACTCAGTGAATGAGTTTAATACCAGGTTCAATAGCTTAAGAGAAAATCCATAGCCTGGAATGTAAACTGGAAGAAAATATCCAAAATGAATTTTTCATTGAAAAATGGGATATACACAGGGAAGTCAATGTAGGGGATATTTGAGACATGGTGAAAAGGTATAACAAATGTATATTTAGACTTCTAGGAGAATAGAGGGAAAGATTGTATAGCAACATTTGAGAAAATGACAGAATTTTCCAAAGCTGGAGAACATTACTGACACAGATTCAAGAAATGTTACATAGTACAAGAAGGATAAGTAGAAAGAAAGCCACACCTATGCACATCATATTAAAACTTCTGAAACCAAACATAAAAATGAATATCTTAATATATTTATCTTAATATCAGCAGAGAACAAAACATTGATGAAAGAAAAACAAAGTAAGTGGAGAGATATTATGTACATGAACTAGAAAATTCAAAATAATAAAAATATCAGTTCTCCACAAATTGCTAATAGGTTTAAACTGATTCCTATAAAAATACCACTCATATTTTTGGATATAAAGATAAGGTTATTCTTAAATTTTTATGGAAAGTTAAATATACAATTTTGAGAAAGAAGAAAAAGTGGGATGATTTACTCTTCCTTTTTGGTAGATTCATATGAGTCTACACTGTAGTAACAGTAAATAAGATTGTGGTATCAGCAGAGATCAATGAATACATAGATCAATACATAGAATACATAGATCAATGAATAAGATTAGAGAAGATTAGAGAAGCTTAGCATATATATGTACAAGGATGGACAACTGATTAATAACCTCAAATGACACTGTAATGCTACCTCAAAATGCCTTAATTCCTCCAATTTGGGGGATAACCATTTTATATCTCTTCTTATCAAACCTCCAACACCTCCTGTAACTTGACCTAGAGGTGATGATGTTGCTTTCCATATGACAAAATAGGTGGAATCTATTGATAAGTACTTCATTCTCCCATTACTCCATCTGCCAACTAAATTGCTCTTGTGCATATATACTCTGTCTTGCCTCTTGTCGTGTGGAATGAACTTTCCATAAGCCTATCTAAGTTCAAGAACTCCTTTTTATTTTATTTTATATTTTTTTAGTGTCCCATAATTCATTGATTATGAACTACACCCAGTGTTCCATGCAATACACGCCCTCCATAATAACCACCACCAGGCTCACCCAATCCCTCACAACCATACGCTCCAAAACCTTTAGTTTGTTTTGCAGAGTCCACAGTCTTTCATGGTTTGTCTCCCCCTCCAATTTCCCCCAACTCACTTCTCTCCATCTCCCAATGTCTTCCATGTTAATCCTTTGCTCCACAAGTAAGTGAAACCATATGATAACTGACTCTCTCTGCATGACTTACTCAGCATAATCTCTTCCAGTCCCGTCCATATTGATACAAAAGTTGGGTATTCATCCTTTCTCATAGAGGCATAATACTCCACTGTATTTATGGACCATATCTTCTTTATCCATTTGTCCGTTGAAGGGCATCTTGGTTCTTTCCACAGTTTGGCAACTGTGGCCATTGCTGCTATGAACATTGGGGTACAGATGGTCCTTCTTTTCAGTACATCTGTATCTTTGAGGTAAATACCCAGTAGTGCAATTGCAGGGTCATAGGGTAACTCTATTTTTAATTTTTGAGGAATCTCCACACTGTTTTCCAAAGTGGCTGCACCAACTTGCATTCCCACCAACAGTGTAAGAGGGTTCCCCTTTCTCCACATCCTCTCCAACACTTGTTATTTACAGTGTTTTTTATTTTGGCCATTCTAACTTGTGTAAGGTGGTATCTCAGTGTGGTTTTGATTTGAATCTCCCTGATGACTAATGATGATGAACATTTTTTCAAGTGTCTATAAGCCATTTGTATGTCTTCTTTGGAGAATTGTCTGTTCCTGTCTTCTGCCCATTTTTTGACAGGATTATCTGTTTTGTGTGTGTTGCATTTGAGAAGTTCTTTATAGATCTTGGATATCAACTCTTTGTCTGTAGTGTCATTTGTGAATATCTTCTCCCATTCCGTAGGCTGCCTCTTTGTTTTGTTGACTGTTTCCTTTGCTGCACAGAAGCTTTTGATCTTGATGAAGTCCCAAAAGTTCATTTTCACTTTTGTTTCCTTTGCCTTTGAAGACATATCTTGGAAGAAGTTGCTGTGGCAGATATTGAGGAGGTTACTGCCTATTTTCTCCTCTAGGGTTTTGATAGTTTCCTGCTTCACATTGAGGTCTTTACCCATTTCAAGTATATCTTTGTGTATAGTGTAAGAGAATGGTCGAGATTCATTCTTCTACACATAGCTGTCCAATTTTCCCAGCACCATTTGTTGAAGAGACTGTCTTTTTTTCCACTGTATATATTTTCCTGCTTTGTTGAAGATTAGTTGACCTAGAGTTGAGGGTCCATATCTGGGCTCTCTACTCTGTTCCACTGGCCTATGTTTCTGTTTTTGTTCTAGTGCCATGCTGTCTTGGTGATCACAGCTTTGTAGTAAAGCTTGAAATCAGGCAATGGGATGCCCTCCCCCAGTTTTCTTTTTCTATTTCAACATTTCCTTAGCAATTTGGGGTCTCTTCTGGTTCCATACAAATTTTAGGATTGTTTCTTCCAGCTCTTTGAAAAATGCCTGTGGAATTTTGATCAGGATGGGATTGAAAGTATAGATTGCTCTAGGCAGTATAGACATTTAAAAAATGTTTATTCTTCTGATCCATGAGCATGGAATGGTCTTCCATCTCTTTGTGTCTTCTTCAGTTTCTTTCATGAGTATTCTGTAGTTCCTTGAGTACAGATCCTTTACCTCATTGGTTAGGTTTATTCCCAGATATCTTATGGTTCTTGGTGTTAAGGTAAATGGAATCAATTCTCTCATTTCCCTTTCTATATATTTTCATTGTTAGTGTATACGAAAGCAACTGATTTCTGTGCATTGATTTTGTATTCTGCCACATTACTGAATTGCTGTATGAGTTCTAACAGTTTGGGGATGGAATCTTTTGGGTTTTCCATATAAAGTATCATGTCATCTGTGAAGAGAGTTTGACTTCTTTGCCCATTTGAATACCTTTTGTTGTCTGATTGCTGTTGCTAGGACTTCTAGTACTATGTTGAACAACAGTGGTGAGAGTGGACATCCATGTCATGTTCCTGATCTCAAAGGGAAGACTGTCAGCTTTTCCCCATTGAGGATGATATTCACTCTGGGTTTTTCCATAGATCGTTTTTATGAAGTTGAGGAATGTTCCCTCTATACTTATACTTTGAAGTGTTTCAATCCGAAAGAGATGCTGTATTTTGTCAAATGCTTTTTCTGCATCAAGAGGACCATGTGTTTCTTGTCTCTTCTCTTATTGATTTGTTCTATCACATTGATTGATTTGCAAATGTTGAACCACCCTTGCATCCCATGGATAAATCCCACCTGGTCATGGTGGATAATCTTTTTAAACTACTGTTGGATCCTATTAGCTAGGGTCTTCTTGAGAATCTTGGCATCTATATTCATCAGGGATATTGGTCTGAAATTATGCTTTTGGGTGGGGTCTTTGCCTGGTTTGGGGATCAGGGTAATGCTATCTTCATAAAAAGAGTCTGGAAGTTTTCCTTTTGTTTCTATTTTTTGAAACAGCTTCAGGAGAATAGGTATTATTTCTTCTTTGAATGTTTGGTAGAATTCTCCAGGGAATCCATCAGGTCCTGGGCTCTTGTTTTTTGGGAGGTTTTTGATCACTGCTCCAATCTCGTTACCAGATATTGGTCTATTCAGGTTGTCAGTTTCTTCCTGATTCAGTTTTGGAAGTTTATAGATTTCCAGGAATGCATCCCTTTCATCTAGGTTGCTTAAATTACTGGCATATAACTGTTGATAATAATTTCTGATGATTGTTTCTATTTCCTTGGTGCTAGTCATAATCTCTCCCTTTTCATTCATAATTTTATTAATTTGTGTCCTCTCTCTTTTCTTTTGGATTAGTTTGGCCAACGGTTTATTGATCTTACTGATTTTTTCAAAAAAAACAGCTTCTAGTTTTGTTGATGTGTTCTACTGTATCTCTTATTTCTATTTCATTGATCTCTGCTCTGATCTTGATTATTTACCTTCTTGTGTGTGGGGTTGACTTAATTTGTTGTTGATTCTCCAGTTCTTTAAGGTGTAAAGAGAGCTGGTATATTCCGGATTTTTCAATTTTTTTGAGAGGGGCTTGGATGGCTATGTATTTTTCCCTTAGGACTGCCTTTGCCATATCCCATAAGTTTTGGACTGAAGTGTCTTCATTCTCATTGGTTTCCAGGAATTGTTTAAGTTCTTCTTTGATTTCCTGGTTGATCCAGTCACCAAAATGTGGAAAGAACCAAGATGTCCTTCAACAGACAAATAGATATAGAAGATATGGTCCATATATACAATGGAGTATTATGCCTCCATCAGAAAGGATGAATACTCAACTTTTGTATGAACATGGATGGGACTGGAAGGGATTATGCTGAGTCACATAAGTCAAGCAGAGTCAATTATCATATGGTTTTACTTTCTTGTGGAGCATAAGGAATAACACAGTAAACATGAGAGATGGAGAGGAGAAGTGAGTTGGGGGAAATTGGAGGGGGAGACAAACCATGAGAGATTGTGGACTCTGAGAGACAAACTGAGGGTTTTGGAGGGGAGGTCAATGGGGGGTTGGAGGAGTCTGTTGGTGGGTATTATCCTGTCTTCACTATAATACAAATTCCTGGTGGATTTCTTCTTTTGACTGCTGTAAGTCTGTAACTTAATTGCCCTTGACATGTATGTGTTCCTCAATAAATATTTCTTGATAAAGTCAATGAATTAATTCAACTTTAAAAAAAAGATTTTATTTATTTCTTTGACAGGGAGAAAGAGAGAAATCACAAGTAGGCAGAGAAGCAGGCAGAGAGAGGGAGAAGTGGGATCCCTGCTGAGCAGAGAACCCGATGGGAGGCTCGATCCCAGGACCCTGAGATCATGACTGGAGCCGAAGGTAGGGGCCCAACCCACTGAGCCACCCAGGCACCCCTGAATTAATTCAACCTTGAGAAACATTTTTTTCTGTGTAGCACTGTGATAACTACTATAAAAGTCTTAAGAAAAAGTCCAATAGAATTGAAAATGAGAGAGTAGCAAGTCATCTTTTGTCTCTCTTTTACTTACTATTGGATGAATCTAGGATATGTATGTGATTGATGCTTTATTAACTGGAATCCAAATTCCTGCTGCCAATTTCTTTTGGAAAGTAAACTTTATAAAGATGTATTATAAATTTTCTTTCCTGTTTAGAAGTTTCTTTATCTTATTACACAAAATTGTACAAATTGAAGCTGTTAAGAATTTTATAGAGCTGTCTGGTCTGGATTGAAACAGTTTTCCCTCATCACTCCTGGACTCCTGATCCACCATGTGACTCACAAGGCAAATTGAACAGAAGAGCAGGTGGAGTTACAACCTGTAGATGTTTCATTAATGTCTTCATTATTCAGAGGCACTCATTTATATTATTCCAGACAGAGTCCTTTCTATGATGCATTGAAGATGGTTGGCTAAATCTGATAATATACTCAAATCTTGTCATGTATCTCTGAATTTCTTTTTTGCCCTTAGAGTATTTTGTACATTTTAGTTCTTGATTTAAAGACAAGAGGATAGCAGTGGGCAGGAAAAAATTGCCTTCTATACAATAATTTGAAATTCTCAAGGTTTCAGTATTACAGAAATGTTAAGCATATTACTCCATAACATCATTATGGCATCAAGCCATTGACTGGAAGATTGCATTTGTTCATGCTTAAAAATTGCTCTTGCACAGACAATCCTACTCTCCTCCTACTAGTTGCAGTTATTTTCCATAATTCTCTGTGTACATATTCATTGTGATTTTTCATTACTTTAAATGTACACATTATACATTAACATTTAGACTATACATCTGACTTCTATAAAACAAAAAATAGGTTTTAAAAATAAGATTTTATTTATTTAATTTACAGAGAGAAAGAGAGAGAGAGAGAACATGCACAGCAGGGAGAGGGGCAGGCAGAAGCAGAGGAAGAAGCAGGCTCTGTGCTGAGCAGAGATCCTGACATTAGGGTCCACTCTAGGGCCCTGGGATCATGTCCTAAGGCAAAGGCAGACACTTAATCAACTGAGCCACCCAGGCACGCTAAAACAAAAATAGCTTTTATTTATTTTTTCAAAGATTTTAATTATTTAATTATTTATTATTTGAAATAGAGAGTAAGAGAGAGCACACAAGTAGCAGGGGAGGAGGGATGAGGGAGAGGAAGAAACAGGCTCCCCATGTCCCCCTCCTTTCTGAAACCCTTAGTTTGTTTCCTGGAGTCCATAGTCTCTCATTGTTCATCTCCCTCTCTGATTTCTCCCTCTTCAGATTTCCCTCCCTTCCCCAATGTTCACCCGTGCTATTGCTGATGTTCCATATGTGAGTGAAACCATATGATGACTGTCTTTTTCTGACTTACTTCACTTAGCATAATCCCTTCCAGTTCCATCCATGTCAATGCAAATGGTGGGTTTTCATCTTTTCTTATGGCTGAATAATATTCCATTGTATATATGTACCACATCTTCATTATCTATTCATCTTTTGAAGGGCTCCTTCCAATTTGGTTATTGTGGACATTGCTGGTATGAACGTTGGACTGCATGTACCCCTTCCCTTTTTTAAAAAAATTTGCATATAATGCATTATTTGCTCCAGGGGGACATGTCTGTGAATCATCAGGCTTACACATTTCATAGTACTCACCATAGCACGTAACCCAGCACCCAATTCCTAACACCTCCATCAACCCTCAGTTTGTTTCATGAGATTTCCTCATGATATCTCTATCATTGATAAGGTCCACGCAGTCTAACAGAGTGGTTGTATGAATTCTAATAATTTATGAATTCTAATAATTTGGGAGTGGACTCTTTTGTGTTCTCCACATAAAATATCATATCATTTGCAAAGAGAGAGAGTTTGAGTTCTTCTTTGCCAATTTGGATGCCTTTTATTTCTTCTTCTTGTCTGATTGCTGAGGCTAGGACTTCTAGCACTATGTTGAAACAATAGTGGTGAGAGTGGGCATCCCTGTCATATTCCTCACCTTAAGGGAAAAGGTCTCAGCTTTTCCCCATTGATAACAATATTCACTGTGGGCTTTTCCAAGATTGTTTTTATGATATTCAGGAATGTTCCCTCTATCCCTATACTCTGAAGAGTTTTAATCAGGGGCTGATGTTGTATTTTGTCACATGGTTTTTCTGCATCAGTTGAAAGGATCATATGGTTCTTGTCTTTTCTCTTATTAATGTGCTCTATCACATTGATTGATTTGCAAATATTGAACCACCCTTGCATCCCAGGAATAAATCCCACTTGGTCATGATGAATAATCCTTTTAATATACTGTTGGATCCTATTGGCTAGGATCTTGTTGAGTATTTTGGTCTGTAATTTTCCTTTATGTTGGGGTCTTTGATTGGTTTTGGGATCAGGGTAATGCTGGCCTCAGAGAAGGAGTTTGGAAGTTTTCCTTCTGTTTCTATTTTTTTTTTGAAACAGCTTCAGGAGAATAGGTATTATTTCTTCTTTAAATATTTGGTAGAATTTTGGTAGAAATTTTGTAGAATTTCCCAAGGAAGCCATCTGGCCCTTGACTTTTATTTTTTGGGAGGTTTTTGATTACTGCTTCAATTTAATTACTGGTTATTGGTTGTTCATTTCTTTACTGACATTTCCATGTGGCTTTGAATATTGCTTTTTGGTCTGAAAATTTCTTCACAGTTTCTTGCAAGTATGAAAACAACTGTTTACTAGGATTAGATATTTTGTAGGAAACAATAAACTAATTTATGAAATCTTACATACTACAATATCAAGAGATTTTATGTACTACAATGGTTTCTGTGTTTCTACTACATTTTTTTTCTATTATGGCATTTACCTTAATTATGTAGTTATTAACATATTAATCTCATATCTTTTATGCTTGAGACTATGCTTGATCTTAGAACCTAGTCTTGCAGGTTCTTAAATTATATTCTTGTTAGTGAATATGTGATTGTTCTATTTCATGCTAAGGATTTTCTTTGTAAACTTCATGTTAGGTTTTACCATCTATACATAGTTTTGTTCTGAGAGATACACACTTACTTATTTTGTAATGTTCCCTTTATTTCTAGCTTCAAACTTTAATTTTATACCCGAAACATAGTACAGAATTATTAAACATCTCTCCATAATATAATGTATTGGATTAACCCACAATGGATGTTTGAATTCCTGTAATAAAATACATTTGAGTTGTAATATAAAATCCAGATGTCAGCCTTCTAGCAAAGAAAAACAGTTAAACTTGTGTATTCTTAGATATTTTCTTGGTTATGAATTATTATCATTTCCCTTGAGTTTAAGGGCCTAAAAAAGAGACAAATTATGCCAAATACTTTTTTTGAGGTGTCATTTTTTTTAGTATCCTAAATGAGAAGAAACTTGAAATTTCTCACATAGGGTGAAACACAAATTTAATTTATATGCATTATAATCTCTCATAACTCTGGGAGGAAAATACACTGATATACATTTTAAGTGCCTAGAGGTGTAGGGCAACAATATCTTTAAAGTCAACATGAGTGGGTGTAAAATAAATATTGCATGCTTTGTTAACATTGCAGTCATTGATGCCAATGTAAGTATATTCAGTAGACTAAATGTACTTAAAATTTGATTTTGGAAAAGAAGAGAAATAGAAGACTTAACTACATAAAGTCTAAATGTAGTTCAAAAATATGTCCTTAATGATTTTTGGTAAGTAAAAATCATGGTGAATTAGTGATGTTATTACACATCATTACTCACTCAGCCTTTCTCCTCCAACATCCACCAGAAATGCAAAGGAAATGGGAAGGAAACCAATGTACCACACTTTGCTGGCTTATTTTGGAAGCTAAACCCAAATGCAAAAAACTTTTGGTTAAGGAAGTGCTTTCTCTAGACGTGTAAAATCTCTAGAAATAATACATACATACAATTCTATTTAATTAGCGTTAGAAACAAGTACACCAAATATATGAAAAATCTCTATGAGAGATTATTTTAGTTTTTGAATTTTAGTATCTTCTTCCTACTGCATTGGAATGCCAACTTTGTCATAATTCAAGCAACCATATATGAGTGCATATCTTCCTGGACTTTCTATTACACTCCATTTTTCTCTTTTGCTATCTTTATATGAATAACACAACTATCTTTATCACTGTAACTGTCTATTAAATTCATATTTGATATTGTTAGTGTGCTAGCTTTACTTTTATTCTTTAAAATTGTCTTAGATACATATTCCCTTTGAATTTTCATATATATTTTATAAGATGCTTGTTAATTTACACACAGCCATAATTTATACATGCTGTTATGATTTTGACTGGGAATGTATTGAATTTACAGACCAGTTTTTAGGGAGAATTACATCTATACCATATTAAGTCTTCTAGTTGACAAATGGGATATATCCCTCCATTTATTTAGGTTCTCCTTGATTATTCTGATTACTGTTTTACATTTTTCATTGTATAGATACTGCACAAAGTTTGCTTTTTAATTTATAATATTGGCTTTTGTTTCTATTACACATGATATCGTTTTTAAAATCATTTTTTCTTTGTTGCTGTCATACAAAAATATAATTACTGTATATTGACATTATATTTAGTGATTTTATAAAGTTTACTAATTAATATAAAATATTTGTGGACTCAGATTTTCTGCATTCACAGTTATGTTTTCTGCAGGTAATGAGTGTTTTGTTTCTTCCTTTCTGATTATGAAATATTTTTCTCTATCTACTGAATAGAAGTAAATATAAAAAACATAAAATATATTCTGGTCTTGATATTTTTATTCGAAGAAAATTATCAACTTATATTTATGATGCATGCTTAATTTTTTGGTTTAATTTTTTTGAATATAAGAAAACTTTCATTATTCTTGCCTTGCTAATAGTTTTTTGTCATGAGTGGATATTCATAAGTAGATATTGAGTTTTATAAAATGCTTTTTCATGAAACTGTTTGATAATCATAGGATATACATACTTTTGAAATTTTTCTTTTAATGTGAATTGTATTGAATAATTTTCAATTTATTGATATTTATTTAGACTTCTGCATTTGTGGTCATGAGAAAAATTTCTGCTCTTACCTTTTCTTTCAATATCTTTGTCAGGTTTTGTTATCTAGGTTATATAGATCTCATTAAATGATTTGAAATATGATCCTCCTGTCTCATACTTTTGGATAACCTGGATGAGTCTGAATAGTTTGGTATTTTTTTTCATAAATATTTGAGAGAATTAACCAACGAAGCCATATATTCAAAAGTTTGTGTCTGTGCATGTGTGTGCAAAAGGCTCCAAGTACAGATTAAAATAATGTAATAGATATAACACTGCTCTGTTTTTTTTTTTTTCCTTGTGCCAGTCTTAGTAAATTGTGTGTTTCTGGGGATATTTCCTCATGTAAATTTTCATATTTATCAGTATAAATATATTCATAAAATATTCTTATTTTCTTTTTTAAATCTTAAAATCTTCATTTATGCTCTCTTTTTCATCTTGATAATGGTTATTTGTCCCTTCTACTTATTTTTATTTTCTTTCTTGAAGTCAATATTTCTATTTTCTCTGACCTTGAATTTTCTCTTTGACTTTGTTTATCAATTTCATTGTGCTAGGACTATAGGTTGGCTTTTATATTTACCCTACTTAGGGTGTAGAATTTCTTGAACTTGTATTTTGATGCCGTTAATCAATTTGGGAGAAAACTCAGTCCTAATCTTTTGCATTACTACCCTACACATTCCTCTCTCTTTCATGACTCTAACTGCTTTATCTTAATCATTTTCATATTCCTTATATGTCTCTTATGCTCGTTTCTATATTTGTCACTGTTTTTGCTGTTGTCTGTTTTATTTGACTTTTGATCTTTTTTTGATATACTGGAAATTTTTCTTATGAATTCTACACATTGTGTTAAGTCTAAGTCTCTACACAATGCCATTTTCCTCTAGAGTGGCTTTACTCCACCATATCCTAATAAACTAAGTACAGGATGATCTTAATTTGAACAAGGACTCAGAAGACTAAGACTGGGTTACAGTTTCTGACAGGTTTATTCTATTTTCATTTCCCATCTCTCCCTCATGATAGTATTCTTACAGTTCCAACTAACCCCCTAGGGCATTTTTTAGGACTCCTTTTTCCATGGTATGTTCTGATTACCATTTGTGCCTTCTTAACATCAAGAGATTGTTGAAACCTCTACTTGAATTTTAGCCACTTTTAGCTTAGTTTATCTACCTTTTGTCCCCAAACAGCTTAATTATTAAGCCATATTTCAAGTGAAACTTGACTTCATATTCTGCCTCTTCTTTCTTATTAGGTATGTTAGTCCCTCAGGTCCTGGAAGTCTTAGTAGTCCCAAACTTACATGTTTTTCCTCTCTTTTTGAGGCTGCCAAAAGCTCTCCTGGCTCTACTGCCTCAAAGGAAAAAAAAAGTGGTAGTTGAGTAGATTTGCAGCATCTTGCTCCATGCCAAGAATTAGCAAATGTTCCCTAAAAAAATTCAGTTCACAGAATATCTGCTCACTTATCTGCAGTTGACTTATTACTAGGGATTTGGTTCCTCAGTTTCTATCGGATTCAGTAGTAATCTGATGAGATGCCATTGAAGATACATGTTTGAATATATCTTTTTAAAAATCTGGCTTTTTTTACGTGTTTTGTAGCAGGAACACTGGGTTCTCACAAGCTATTTTTTTTTTTTAAATAACACACAATTTATTATTTTCCCCAGGGGTACAGATCTATGAATCATCAGGCTTATACATTTCATACCACTTACCATAGCACACACTCTCCCCAATGCTCATAACCCAACCACCCTATCCCTACTGCCCCACCCGCCAGCAACCCTCAGTTTGTTTTGTGAGATTAAGATTCTCCTATGGTTTGACTACTTCCTGACTCCCAGCACTGCCTGTCAAATTCCTCATATCTGAGAGATAATATGATAATTGTCTTTCTCTGATTGACTTATTTTGCTTAGTGTGGTACCCTCTAGTTACATGCACATCACTGCAAATGGCAAGATTTTATTTCTTTTGATGGCTGCATGATATATATATATATATATATATATATATATATATATATATATATATATATTTATTCACATCTTCTTTGTCCATTCATCTGTTCATCTGTTGATGGACATCTAGGTTCTTTCCATAGTTTGGCTATTGCGGACATTGCTGCTATAAACATTCAGGTGCATGTGCTCCTTCATATCACTACATGTATATCTTTAGGGTAAATACCCAGTAGTGTGATTGCTGGGTTGTAGAGTAGCTCTATTTTTAACTTTTTGAGGCACCGCCATACTGTTTTCCAGAGTGGCTACACCAGCTTGCATTCCCAACAACAGTGTAAGAGGGTACCCCTCTCTCTACATCCTCAGCAACATCTGTTGTTTCCTGACTGGTTAATTTTAGCTATTATGACTGGTGTGAGGTGGTATATCACTGTGGTTTTTATTTGTATTCCCTGATTCCAAGTGATGTTGAGCACTTTTTCATGTGTATGCTGGCCATCTGGATGTCTTCTTTGGAGAAATGTCTGTTCATGTCTTCTGCCTGTTTCTTGATTGCATTATTTGTTCTCTTCTTTGGGTATTGAGTTTGATACTTTCTTTATAGATTTTGGATACTAGCCCTTTATCTGGCATGTCATTTGCAAATATCTTCTCCCATTCTGTCAGTTCTCTTTTGGTTTTGTTGACTGTTTCCTTTGCTGTGCCAAAGCTTTAGATCTTGATGAAGTCCCAATAGTTCATTTTTTGCCCTTAATTCTCTTACCTTTGGCAATGTTTCTAGGAAGAATTTGCTGCAGCTGAGGTTGAAGAGGTTGCTGCCTGTGTTCTCCTCAAGGATGTGGATGGATTCTTGTCTCACGTTGAGGTCTTTCAACCATTTTGAGTCTACTTTTGTGTGTGGTGGAAGGAAATGGTCCAGTTCATCCTTCTGCATGTGGCTGTCCAATTTTCCCAACACCATTTGTTGAAGAGGCTGTCTTTTATCCATTGGATATTCTTTCCTGCTATGTTGAAGATTAGTTGACCATGGAGTTGAGCGTTCTTTCCTGGGCTCTCTATTCTGTTCCATGGATCTATGTGTCTGTTTTTGTATCAGTACCATACTGTCTTGATGATGACAGGTTTGTAATAGAGCTTGAAGTCAGGAATTGTGATGCCACCAACTCAGGTTTTCTTTTTCAACATTCCTCTGGGTATTTGGGGTCTTTTCTCGTTTCATATAAATTTTAGGACTATTTGTACCATTTCTGAGGAAAAAAAAATTCGTGGTACTTTGATCGGGATTGCATTAAATGTGTAGATTGCTTTAGGTAGCCTAGACATTTTCACAATATTTGTTCTTCCAATCCATGAACATGGAACATTTTTCCATTTCTTTGTGTCTTCCTCAATTTCTTTCATGAATACTTTATAGTTTTTTGAGTACAGATTCTTTGCCTCTTTCATTAGGTTTATTCCTAGGTACCTTCTGGTTTTGGGTGCAACTGTAAATGGGATGGACTCCTTAATTTCTCTTTCTTCTGTCTTGCTGTTGGTGAATAGAAATGCAAGTGATTTCTGTGCATTGATTCTATATCCTGACACCTTACTGAATTCCTGTATGAGTTCTAGCAGTTTGGGAGTGGGGTCTTTTGGGTTTTCCACGTAAAGTGTCATATCATCTGCAGAGTGAGAGTTTGACTTCTTTGCCGATTCGGATGCCTTTTATTTATTTTTGTTGCCTGATTGCCGAGGCTAGGACTTCTGGTACTGTGTTGAATAGCAGTGGTGATAGTGGACATCCTTAGCAGAAAAACTCTCAGTTTTTCCCCATTGAGAATGATATTCACTGTGGGTTTTTCGTAGATGCCTTTGATGATATTGAGATATGTGCCCTCTATCCCTACACTTTGAAGAGTTTTGATCAGGAAGGAATGCTGTACTTTGTCAAGTGCTTTTTTCAGCATCTATTGAGAGTACCATATGGCTCTTGTTCATTCTTTTATTGATGTATTGTATCACATTGATTGATTTGTGGATGTTGAACCAACCTTGCAGCCCGGGATAAATCCCACTTGGTCGTGGTTGGTGAATAATCCTTTTAAAGTACTGTTGGATCCTACTGGCTAGTAGTTTGGTGAAAATATTTGCATCTGTGTTTGTCAGGGATATTGGTCTGTAATTCTCCTTTTCGATGGGGTCTTTGTCTGGTTTTGGGATCAAGGTAATGCTGGCCTCATAAAATGGCTGTGGAAGTTTTCCTTCCAATTTCATTTTTGGGAACAGTTTCAGGAGAATAGGTATTAGTTCTTCTTTAAGTGTTTGGTAGAATTCCCCTGGGGTGCCATCTGGCTCTAGGCTCTTGTTTGTTGGGAGATTTTTGATGACTGCTTCAATCTGCTTACTGGTTATAGGTCTTTTTAGGTTTCCTATTTCTTCCTGGTTCAGTTTTGGTAGTTTATAGGTCTCTAGGAATGCATCCATTTCTTCCAGGTTGTCCAGTTTGCTGGTGTATAGTTGCTCATAATATGTGTTGTTATGATTGTTTGTATTCCTTTAGTGTTGGTTGTGATCTCTCCTCTTTCATTCATAATTTTATTAATTTGCGTCCTTTCTCTTTTCTTTTTAATAAGTTTTGTCAGGGGTTTATCAATCTTATTAATTCTTTCAAAGGACCAGCTCCTAGTTTCATTGATTTGTTCAACTGTTCTTTTGGTTTCTCTTTCATTGATTTCTGCTCTGATCTTTATGATTTCTCTTCTCCTGCTCAGTTATTATTTCTCTTCTCCTGCTCGGTTATTATTTCTCTTCTTTGCTGTTCTTTCTCCAGCTCTTTTAGGTGTAGGGTTAGGTTGTGTACTTGAGCTCTTCCTTGTTTCTTGAGAAAGGCTTGTATTGCTATACCCTTTCCTCTCAGGACCGCCTTTGTGGTGCCCCACAGATTTTGAACAGCTATGTTTTCATTTTCATTTGTTTGCATGAATTTTTTAATGCTTCTTAATATCCTGGTTGACCCGTTCATTTTTTAGTAGGATGCTCTTTTGCCTCCATGTATTTGAGTTCTTTCCAACTTTCCTCTTGTGATTTAGTTCTATTTTCAGAGCATTGTGGTCTGATTATGCAATGAATGATCCCGATCTTTTGGTAGCGGTTGAGACCTGATTTGTGACCCAGGATGTGATCTATTCTGGAGAATGTTCCATGTGCACTAGAGAAGAATGTGTACCCTGTTGATTGGGATGGATTGTTCTGAATATACCCGTGATGTCCATCTGGTCCAGTGTGTCATTTAAAGCCTTTATTTCCTTATGGATCTTTTGCTTGGATGACCTGTCCCTTTCAGTGAGGGGGGTGTTAAAAAGTCCCCAACTATTATTGTATCGTTGTCTACGTGTTGCTTTGATTTTATTATTAAATTGTTTATATACTTGGCTGTTCCCATGTGAGGGGTACGAATTTAAATTTGTTATATATTTAATTTGTAGATATTTAAATTTGTTAGATCTTCTTGTTGGACAGACCCTTTAATTATAATATAGTGTCCTTCCTCATCTCTTATTTTGGTCTTTGGCTTAAAATCTCATTTATCTGATATAAGTATTGCCACCCAAACTTTCTTTAAATGTCCATTAGCATGGTAAATTGTTTTCAACCCCCTCACTTTAAATCTGGAAGTGTCTTTGGGTCTACAATGAGTTTCTTGTAGACAGCATATCAATGGGTCTTTTTTTTTTTATCCATTCTGATACCTGTGTCTTTTGTTTAGGGACATTTAGCCCATTTACATTCAGGGTAACTATAGAGCGTTATGAATTTAGCAGCATTATATTATGTGTAAGGTGCCGGTTACTGTATATCATCCCTGTTCCTTTCCAGTTTATGTTACTTTTATACTCTGTCTTTGCTTAGAGGGCCCCTTTCTATATTTTCTGTAGGGCTGGTTTGGTGTTTGCCAATTCTTTTAGTTTTGTTTTTCCTGGAAGCTTTTTATCTGTCCATTTTCAGTGACAGCCTAGCTGGATGTAGTATGCTTGGCTGCATATTTTTCTCATTTAGTGCTTTGAATATATCATGTCAGTCCTTTCTGGCCTGCTGGGTCTTTGTGGATAGGTCTGTTGCCAACCTAATATTTCTACCATTGTATGTTACGGACTTCTTGTTGAGCTACTTTTAGGATTTTTTCTTTGTCCCTGAGACTTGTAAGTTTTACTATTGGATGATGGGGTGTGGACCTATTTTTATTGATTTTGAGGGTGTTCTCTGTGCCTCCTAGATTTTGATACTTTTTCCCTTCACCAAATTAGGGAAATTCTCTGCTATAATTTGCTCCAGTATACCTTCTGCCCCTCTCTCTCTTTCTGCATCTTCTGGGATACCAATTATTCTAATATTGTTTCATCTTACGGTATCACATATCTCTCAAATTCTTCCCCATGTCTAGTAGTTATTTGTCTCTCTTTTGCTCAGCTTCTTTATTCTCTATCATTTGGTCTTCTGTATCACTAATTCTTCTTCCTCATTTGTACTAGCAATAAGAGCCTCCATTTTTTATTGTGCCACATTAATGGCTTTTTTAAAAAATTTCAACTTGGTTTGATTTTAGTTCTTTTATTTCTCCAGAAAGGGATTCTCTAATATCTTACATGCATTTTTCAAGCCCAGCTAGCACCTTGATAATCATCATTCTGAGCTCTAGTTCTGACATATTACTAATATCTGTATTGATTAAGTCCCTAGCCATTGGTACTGCCTCTAGTTCTTTTTTTTTTTTTTTTTTTTTGTGGTGAGTTTTTCTGCCTTGTCATTTCATCCAGATAAGAATAGATGAAGAAGAAAACAAAATACTGAAAGGGTAGCAACGACCTCAGAAAAATATACAGTAATGAAATCAGAAGGGACCTGAAATTGAGGGGAGAAGATATGGGGAGAAAAGAAAAAAAAATATGTATATATATACATATTAGACTGGTGAATAGAATGAACCAGACAGTTGATTTTGGATGTATTTTGGTTTGTTAGATGACACTGCCTCCCATTTTTTTTAAAGATTTTATTTATTTATTTGACAGACAGAGATCACAAGTAGGCAGAGAGGCAGGCAGAGAGAGAGAGCCTGATCTGGAGCTCGATCCCAGGACCCTGGGATCATGACCTGAGCTGAAGGCAGAGGTTTTAACCCACTGAGCTACCCAGTGCCTCCCAAACTTTTAAAAAAAGAAAAAAAATATATATATACATATATATATGTATATATATATAATATATGAAATATATAAAAGTATCTACATATACATATTTATACACAAAATTTAGGGTAAATATGATGGAAGAATAAAATGTGACTGTAAAGATTAAAATTAAAGAAGATTCTAAAAAAGGAATTGATAAGATAACAAGACGGTTGAAAAAAGAAAAACAAAGAGGAAAGAATGTGATCAGGTTGGAGACTAAAACAAAACCATGTGGTACATTTAGGGTATATTTTGATCTATTAGAAGAAACTGTATCCCAAAATTTTAAGGAAAAATAATACCTATATATATATATATAACAAAAAATAAGGTTGAATACAATGAAGAGAAAAATATGAGTATAACAATGAAAATTTAAAAAGATTTTCAAAGAGTTATTGATAAGATAAAGTAGTTAAAAACATTAAACTAGAAAAGAGGAAAATTTTAAAAAAATAGAATAAGAAAAAATGAAGTAAAAATAATTAACCTTGAAAGACTAAAGGATCATTGGAAAAAAGCCATGAATTCGATGTGTTGCTTTCTCCTAGATCTGGAGTTCAACATTTCTCATTGATTGGTGAACTTGGTCTTGGCTGGATGTTCTTGCTGATCTTCTGCAGGAGGGGTCTGTTGCAGTGATTCTCAAATGTCTTTTCCCATGGCAGAATTGCAATGCCCTTGCCAGCAGCCATGTTAAGCAATCCCCTTGGGTTCACTCTCGGTAGCTTTTGTTCCCTGAACACTTTAATGTACAGCTTTGGAGGATGGGAATGAAAATGGTGGCCTCCCAATCTCCAGTCCCATAGGAACCGAAAGCTCAGGGCCCCACTCCTCAGTGCATCCTCAGAAGAAAGCAGTCAATCCCTCCTGTCTCCCTGGTCTCTGGCCGCACTCAGAGCTCACCCAGCCTGTGACTGAGTGTTTCTATCTCTGGCGCATGGCCCCGTTGGAGTCTCCAAACCCAGCAGATTCCTGCAGCATGCTACCCCCCCACTCTCCCAGGATCTGCTTCTTGTGGGGTCCCTGCTCAAAGAGCAGTGGCCTGACTGTGCCTTGGATCACAGTTTAAGGTAATCCCAAGATGAGAGCCCACTCCTTGGCTCCATCTTTGTAGCTGGCTTTCCTACTCTGATACTCTGATTCCTACTCTGATATCTGCAACACTTAGACACCCCTGGTCTTTTTGTGTCCCCTCAGGTCCTTAGACCACCCTGTCCCTGTGAGGGTTCCAGCCTCCGCTTAGTCTCTGGAGCGATGTCCCTCAGTGGAGCAGACTTCTAAAAGTTCTGATTTTGTGCTCTGTTGCTCCACCCCTTACCAGGAGCTGGCCCCTCCCACTGTGGTTTCCCTTCTTGTATATTGCCTCAGATTCACCTCTCTGCATGTCCTACCTTCTGGCAAGTAGTCAATTTTCTGTTCCTAGAATTGCTGCTCTTTTTCTCTTCTATTTCCTGTTGAGTTTGTAGGTGTTCAGAATGGTTTGATAACTATCTAGCTGAATTCCTGGGACCTGATCATATTTAGATCTCATACTCTGCCATTTTGCTCCTTCCCTCCTTGTCTCTTGCTCTTTTCTCTCAGTTTGCTGGCTTCCTTCACTAATATGCTTGGGTTCCTTTCTCTTTATTTTTTGCATATCTTTTACTGGTTTTTGATGGGTGATACCTTTAGATTTGTATATAACATCTTCTGCATACAGCAGTCTATATTATGTTGATGGTTCCTTACATTTGACCCCATTCTTTGTTCCTTTTCCCACCATGTTTTTGGCATATGGTGTCATAATTTACAACCTTTTATTTTGTGAGTCCTTTGACTTATTTTTATAGATAGACTTATTTTTACTGCTTTTGTGCTTCCTACTTTTCTTACTCTTATTTATGGTCTTTCCTTTCCCCTCAAAGAATCCTCTTTAACATTTCCTATAGGGTTGGTTTAGTGATCATGAACTCCTTTAGCTACTGTTTGTCTGGGAAACTCTATCTCTCTTATTCTGAATGAGAGCCTTGCTGAATAGAGTATTCTTGGCTGTATATATATTTTTTTCCTGTTCAGCTCTTTGTATATATCATACCATTACCTTCTGGCCTGCAAAGTTTCCACTAAAAAAAAAAAAAATCTGACAGCCTTATGGGGATTCCCTTATATGTAACTGTCTTATTTTTTCTTGGTGGTTTTAAAATTTTCTCTTTATCACTACTTATTGCCATTTTAATTACTATGTGTGTTGGTGTGGGTCTACTTGAGTTGATTTTGTTAGGGGCTGTCTGTGCTTCCTGGATCTGGATATCTATTTCCTTCTCCTGATTAAAGAAGTTTTCAGCTTTTATTTTTTTCTGCCCCGTTTTCTCTCTCTTCAGCTTCTGGGATTCCTATAATATGAATGTGATTGAATGTGATTACACTTGATAGATTTGCTGAGTTCCTTAAATCTATTCGCATTTTGCATAATTTTTTTTTTCCTTACCTGCTCAGTTTGATTACTGTCCATTACTCTGTCTTCTAGGTCACTAATCCATTTCTCTGCTTCCTCTAGTCTTCTATTTGTTCCATTTAATATATTTTTAATTACATTTATTGTGTTATTCATCTCTGACCGGTACTTTTCTTATGTTTCCTATCTCTTTGAGGGGTCTCACTGATGTTCTCCACTCTTTTCTCAAGCTCAGTATCTTTATGACCATTACTTTGAATTGTTATCAGGCATATTGCACATATCTGTTTCACTTTAGTCTCCTGCTGTGGTTTTGTCCTGTTCTTTCATTTGGGACATACCCCTCTGTCTCCTCATTTTGTCTAAATCTTTATGCCTATTTCCACGTGTTAGGGAAGTTAGCTATGTCCCCTGCTCTGTCCTGTAGTGCTCTGCAGTACCATGCCCCCTGTTCACCAAAGCCTGTCACTTCAGGGGTGTCCCCCATATGTGTTGTGTGTACCCTGCTCTTGTGTTCTGCCTGCTTTTTCCTTCAGTCCACCTCTTCTGGGACCTTGGCTGTGTGGGCAGGGCATGAACTTTTAACAGCTGCACCCTTAGATAATGTGTGGGTTGGCAGGTGTGGTGTTGGCAAGATTTGTGGCAGTGTTGTAGGGGAGAGAACACAGAGCACAGTGACTGAGGCAAAGGTGACTAGGAAGGATAGGTCTGCCAAAGCTCAAAGAGTTGGGGCTTGGTGTAATTAAGTTAAGGAGAATAAATGTGGGTACTGTGCTATTTCCCACAGGTGGTCATGTGTTTAGTTGGAGGGTTGGGGAAGAATATGATGTCTGCCAGCTCCTTTGTTCCTGGAGAAGTCCCTCAATGAACCCTGGCCCTGTGGGACATGTTGTGAGATGTATAGATAATGTTCCCTCCCCTGTGCCCCAGATGTTTCTCAAACTCTTGCTTCTATGCTGTAACTCTATAAGCTGTTTGTAGTGCTGTCTCTTTAAGTGTTGGGACTCAACTTCCTGTTGTTCTCTGGGCTCTCCCAGAGCCAAGGCCTTTGATTTTTAAGATTCCAGGGTTTAAGTCTTGCCGTTTATAAGAACTCATGAAACTCAGCCCCTCTAGTTTTCTATGTCATGTGTTCTGGGGATTCATCTTCTCTGTCTGGGCTCCCCCATGTGAAAATCTGTTTCTCTCCCTTCTTTCTGTTTGTGGCTCCCTCCCATGCATTGATGGCTATAGTCCATTTAGCTCCCCACCTCATCTCTGCCCTCCTTACCCTCTTCACTGTGGCCTTTTCTCTACCTTAACTGTGGAGTTTGTTCTGCCAGACTATGGGTCATCTTCTGTTTTATTTACACTACTCTGAATGTTATCTAGTTGTATCTGTAGGACAAGGTGAACTTAGGGTCCTCTTATTCTGTGATCTTCATCCCCCTTCCTCCTGTTTATTTAAATACTAATTTGGCTTGATCTGGCTGGCTAAATATTTTTCTCTTCTCTACTGCAAGTTTTTGTGTTTTTCCTGAAATTATTTATTCAAGAAAGACCTCTCTGAAAATAAAAATATTTTCTTTCAATGACCTCTGGGGAAGGGCCATGTCAACATTTCAGTAAAGGTAGAGAATGCATACTTCTGGTTTGGAAAAAGAATTAGCAGTTGAACTTAAACCATGTATTGCCATACTCTTACACCTATCATTGGTCTGGATTGTCACCACTCAAACTTTGAAGTTATTGGTGCTATGTGTCACCAATGGCTAGGTTGAGGGGATATAAGGTCATATGTATGTAGTGATCCCAAAAACCAAATGCATTTTTTAAAAGTTCAAACTTTGGGGGGATTGATGATATCCTAAACTGAAGTAGTGACACTTTTATTAAACTTCTTAACACAATTTATCTCCCACTTCAGTGATTAGCATTACCCCAATACAAAATCATGCATCTTTTTCTGACTTCTCCAGCCTTCTAGAAATACAGATCCATAAAATACCCCAATGCTAATGTGAGCCCTCATGTGACTTTACTTTGGAATTTCAGACATTTACCAGATTCTTTTTGCAGTGTTATTCTAGGAATTCTAAAGTTATTCTTGCATGTTCCACAAAGAAGTCCTGATTTTGGATTGTTACTTTTTGGACTCCTACTTCCCTATATTGGGGAATCACTTCTTGCCTTGATACTGATTTTCCCTAGTCTATTATTGCTCCACTCCTATGGACACATGCTTTTCTCCATACATGGACATATGTCCAGACTTTTATTTCCCAAAGCAGAGCTATAAAATTTAGCAGTCTGTGAAACCTTACTGAAACCTTGGAGATATCAAACACTGTCACCATCAACAACAACAGAGCCAACTTAAGACTATGTAAGGAATAACTGCTTCCCAAGTGCATTGGCCAAGGAACCCCACACATTTCCTAAATAAATCTATCTATCCTTAGCTTTAGGTGTGACATAATACTGTAGAAGCCATCTTGTTTCCTCCACATGAAGGATCAGACTTCAGACCTAATTTTAGAGGAAACCAAAGGCAGGAAAAAAAGTCATTTATTTTTCAAAAGAGAAAGATGCCTTCAAGGGCCTCAGAAATGTTTACTTTGCAAGTAATGAAGATAAAATTTTATTTGGAATTTTTCATAAATTTTGATATCAACTTGAAGTATCAGAGTAGTTTTTCTTTGTTTAGATCAAATATCTGGTCTCAGTCCCTATATAATGAATCAGAATTCCAGGTTGTCAGTATTTCTGACATATTATCCATATTATTCTCATGTAGAACACATTTGAGAGCTGCTACAGATTACTGTGCAGAATAGCAGACTCTCTGTTGCCTGGGTCTTCACTAGAGACTATTTGTCTAATATATGTATAAATATTTTACCCAACATAGGAGCCTCTACATCTTAATCTCCAAATAAATGCACAATTGCTGGTAGGGTTTAACTGGATGATTTCCACCTGGAAATGGTAACTACAGGAAGTATCTCTATCTTCATAATATATGTTACATGTCTTAAAGGGTTTGAATGACCAGCAAAAGGGTGTTTTTGACCAGATGGGAAGACTGATTCACTTGTCTCTATTATTAAATATATCCTCTTCTTTTTTACAGACTGCACTAAACTTAGATTTATTTCCATGAATGGAATTAAAAAAATGTTTGTTCTTCTCAAGGGACACTCCTTTTTGAACCTTGCTCCTTTCTGAAAGACATGGTATATAATCATTTTCATACTATGACTCTCATTTAGAGAACAATATCTGAGCATTAAGATCTTAGAGTCTTGTTAGCTTCTGGTTCAAGGGTCTTCCTAGATTTTCTATCCTCTCCATCCAGAATCCTTCAGGTCTTTAAGACAGAAGTAACTGTGTTAAATCAATCTGTTGGCTTGGGTAGTTAGGGTGGCTTATTTCTCCAGTTGCTACTTTTCGTTCTTGTTTCAGCCTCTAGCATTTCACTGAGCATACAAAAATGGTCACAAAGTAGAGTCTTCAAGATAATTAACAAGATTTACCTGACAACTCATTGTTATCACATACAAAACATCATCTCTGATTTACCTATGTATAATCAAAACATTTATTAAAACATTTGTTTTATGTGTCCTTCAACAGAATTAAGGAGTAGTTGAACATCTAGAGAAATAAAAGAGCATTTAAATCAACACGCTGTTGGCATTTCCCACAACCCCCACCCTGTTATAAGCATAACAACTAAACATATTTTTATTTGTCAAAACTAGAGTAATTTATGGTGTTTTTAAAAATTTTCCTATGTGTATAATTCCCCACACCCTTATTTTACTAACAGTTTAAATCATTCTAATCCAATAGGGTCAAAAATCTATCTCAAGTGTGATCTTCATTCGTGGAATTATAAATGCTTTTCCCATAACTTATGGTTTACAATACTATTGAGATTATTAAATGAAGTAACCTTCATTAGCTTTATTCTCTATTATTATTTGAAATCTATAATGAATACAGGAATTGTCATGTTAGCAAGAGGGTTGACTCTAGCATAGACTTCAAAGACCAGAGTGAGGGAGTGAATATACGATGTAGTGAAAGGTAGAAAAATGACTAAATTTTTCATAAGTTCATTGGGCATGTATATTGATTTGGTTGATCCTACCAACTCTATTTGTCTTAAGTGAATGCCCATTTACCTTCACAGTTTAACTTCTGTTTCTGTTCTGAAATATGGTGTCTAATATCAGTTACGGTATTCTAACCAAGACTAATGATTTTCTAGATCAAATTCTCACACATCAGCTTTCTAGAGCTGATTTTTGTCTTTTCTCTTCAAGAAAACACCTTCATTCTTTTCGTAATCTTGATTTACAAGGCCACCATATGTAATTATGGAAGTTGGGTTTTATGAAAATCCAGAAGATGTCATTCACAAGGACTCTTAAGTGAGTGGAAACACACAGAATTGTGGAACAAAAAGTTACTCAACCATAATATTGCTTTCAAGGTCTTTCAACTAGAACTATTTGCCACCATACTGTCTAGTTTGTCTGTAAAACTATAATGAGTTAAAATATACTTGAGTGACACTCAGACTATATCATTAAGTCCAATATATTAACTCATCATCCCAGTAAATTTATTTCTAATTAAACTTATCCAGTATTTGAGTCATGTTAGTTGTTACAAAAAAAAAATTCTTTTACCATCCATTAGAGGACTACAGGATAGAAAGAATTACAGTGCATGTTTATGTGACTCCTAACACAGGAATCCTCTCTTTTTCACTAGGAATTTTACTTATAGTTGACAATCTGTGGGGGTTGGGAAAAAACAGTGGTAGACCTCACCTGACTTAACCCCTACTCCTTCCTTAAAAATGTTAACTTAGATCTGTATTGTCAGCTTGTTCCTTTGACAAGACTTTGAAAGCTGCTCTTCTATGACCTCCTGTGTGCTGCACTCATTCATCTTCAACTGATAATTCAGCTCTCACCTACACACACACACACAGATAGCACCTAGCAACATCCAAATACATATTTCCTACTGAAAAGTGAGTTTCACGTGATGGGCAGAATTCTAAAAATGGTCCCCACAAGAGTCCCATCCCCAAGTTGTTCAGTAGCTTCAGGTTTTGTACACAACTGATGAATCATTGAACACTACATCTAGAACTAATGATGTACTATGCATTGGCTAATTGAATTTAAATTAAAAAAAAACCTAGTCTAAGTACTTTCATGAAAGGATTTTTTTAAACTTAATTCTAGTCAGTTGTCTTTAAAACATGGAGATTCTAGGGTTAGGCCTCACCTAAATGCCTTTAAAAGAAAAACCTCCTCCAGCTGGTGGCAAGGAGGAAATCAGAGAAATTTGCAGGCATGAGAAGGATTTGATAAGCTGTTATTTGCTTTGAAGGCAAAGGAGGCCATAGCCAAGGGTTAGAGAGCAATGCTCAGGTAAAAAGCAAATGGGAAACTCAACCCTATAAGGATAGGACTGAATTATTCCAATTGTAGGACTGAGATTGAGAGAAGAACCCAAGAACCAAATGAAAAGACAGCCTGACCAACATCTTTGAACTCTTGTGGGACCCTGAGATAAGCAGTACATGAATTTCTGATCTGTAGAAATTGTGAGAAAATAAATGACTATATTTTAAGCTCTGAGTTTGTGGTAACTTGTTATGCAGTGTAGTTAACTAATGTACCTATGAATAGGTTGCCCTAACATGATACATGATAACATGATTTGTTATGAAATATGTGTAATCTATTTTTTTCTTTCTTTTCTCTTTCTTTCTCTCTTTTAAAAAAAATTATTTTCTGTTTTCAGTATAGGACAGCTTCTCTATCCTCTCACTGCTTTGAATATGCTCATATGATTGTGTCATATGTTATGCATGGTAAACTATGTTACATCCTTCATTTATAGCACAATATTTGTGCATCATTTTCTGAGTGCCTGATATATGTAAGAAACAAAAATGAACTTAAAAAGAGAAAAAAACCCACTTTATTGTCTTCCAAATAAACACATCAATTTGTTTAAATCTTTCTCTAGGTCAACAGATTAGCATAAGAAATGAGGTCTAGAGATTATTTATTAAATGATAATTCAGAGCATGTGTTTGGTAAACAATATAAATTTGTTAATTAGCATAATTCCATCACTTAGACCTAGAGATGCAAAAGGGCTGATGGTGAATAAGTGAAAATTTCTAAAAGTTGTTTATTCCTGATTTTATGCCTCATAGAAAATTTGAATGAAACATTCAGTGAACAATTATTCTTACCATTCTGAAACAAAATACTGCCATATCCTAGGCATCTGCTGTCTTTGAGGAAGAGCCATGTCTGTTACTACCTTTGGCCCAATCTTCAGTGAGAGAAACAACTGGCTAAAATTACATTGTTATATAATTCAATGATCTGAAAAGGCCAGTATACTTGTTATTGAAAGAGAGTCTGTGACAATTCTTAGAGTGTATTAAATTGCAGATGACCATGGATAAAAATGTGTAATTTGAAGAACTTGTTGAAAAATTATATATAGATCATATGAGAGAATTATTCAAATGTAATGTGCATGGAAGGATAATGGATTATAGGACATTTATATGGATTTAGAATTTAAATAGTAAATTATCTTTCTACAATTTTCTTCCCTACCTGTAAAATGAGAGGCTAGATTTTGTGAGGGTCCCTTCAACTTCCAAAATTGAAAGATTCTATAAAAAAATGAACAAAAATAAAAGAAAAAAAAAATCCAAATTAAAAAGAAAATGTAAATCACTTACATATGGTGCTTTAAATGTAATAATTTAATCAAGCACTCAACAAATATTTATGGCTTTATTATAAATTATTTAAAATGTCTTTGGTTATCCTGCCTAATGATTCCTGTTTATAAAGCAATCATAGTGCCCCAGTCCACTACTGAAGAATAAAGAGTGTTATCCCCTTACTTAACACTAATTAAACAGGCCTTAAGTTCTTAGACTCTCACAAGTTTGTCATTCCACTTCTTGCCCTGACTCTGTAATTAAGATTTTTAAAACTTTATACTTTTCCTGAGGATATTACCTAATGAACTTGTTCCAACCTGCATTTTTCTAGTGCTAAAAAGCCATTTCTACTCATTCCTTTATCTATTTTAGTGTTATGTTAAATTCATTCATTCATTAATTCATTAATTTGTGTTTTGCTAATCAAACAAATGAAGAGACAAACATATTGAATGCCTAACAATTGCCATTGGTCTTATCTTGCTTTCCTCAGAAGTAGACTGAGGTAGGGCTTCAGGTACATGTGTTTTACTGAGAAGTTTCCTGAGGGAAAACTTACAAAAGGGATTTAAAAACCAGGCCCATCAAAGATGCAGGTTCACCTAAAATCTGGGGTTCACCAGATCCACTAAAGTGGGGGTAACAGGGGAGCTCTGGAACAGAAATTATACCACAGGGTTTTCCTGCCTTGAGACAAAGAGGTCAGCTTTGTGTATCCTTGTATCAGTTAATCACTGTTGATGTGCAAGGGGGAGGGATTAAGGAGGGGCATAACCTCCCAGATGAAAGATTAGCCCCTACCAGCTGAGGGGTATTCTCTGGCAAAGGTTATATATATAAGAAATTAATTAAAGCCAACACTCACAGGAGCGATGGTATATTAGTCTAGCAATGTAACTCTGGGTAGGGCTCCAGAGGGCATCTATTACAGTCTACCCTTTGCCCTTGCATTGCACAGATCCATCTGTTTTTCAATTTAAATTTACTCCATCCAGGCATTGCCCTTACAAATTCTATAGTCACAATTCCTGGAGATATGATTCTTAAGATGAAGTTTAGTGGGATGAGCTATCTCCATCACTCCTGTAGTTGGTCCTGAGCCCATAACAAATAAATCTTCCCCTTCCACATGTTCTAGATTTTCTTTTCACTGCTACGAGGAGACTTGCCTCATTTGGTAATCTAGACTATCCTTGAGGAAGGTGAACCGCTGGTTATATGCCATTTTCAGGTCTTACCTGCTGTACTTGTCTATTTACTTTTATTATTTTTTTAAAATTTTTAATTTTTTAAATTTCTTCTCAGTGTACCAGAATTCATTATTTATGCAACACACGAGTGCTCCATGCAATACGTGCCCTCCATAATAACCACCACCAGGCTTGCCCAACCTCTCACTCCCAGCCACTTCAAAACCCTCAGAATGTTTTTCAGAGTCCATAGTCTCTCATGGTTTGTCTCCCCCTCCAATTTGCCCCAACTCCCTTCTCCTCTCCATCTGCCTATGTCCTCCATGTTATTTGTTATGCTCCACAAATAAGTGAAACCATATGATAATTGACTCTCTCTGCTTGACTTATTTCACTCAGCATAATCTCTTCCAGTCCCGTCCATGTTGATACAAAAGTTGGGTATTCATCCTTTCTGATGGAGGCATAATACTCCATAGTGTATATGGACCACATCTTCCTTATCCATTCTTCCGTTGAGAGGCATCTTGGTTCTTCCCACAGTTTGACGAATATGGCCATTGTTGCTATGAACACTGGGGTACAGATGGCCCTTCTTTTCACTACATCTGTATCTTTGGGGTAAATACCCAGTAGTGCAATTGCAGGGTCATAGGGAAGCTCTATTTTTAACTTCTTAAGGAATCTCCACACTGTTTCCCAAAGTGGCTACACCAACTTGCATTCCCACCAATGTCTAAGAGGGTTTCCCTTTCTCCACATCCTCTCCAACACACGTTGTTTACTGTCTTGTTAATTTTGGCCATTCTAACTGGTGTAAGGTGGTGTCTCAATAATGTTTTGATTTGAATCTCCCTGATGACTAGTGATGATGAAGATTTTTTCATGTGTCTGATAGCCATTTGTATGTCTTCATTGGAGAAGTGTCTGTTCATGTCATCTGCCCATTTTTTGACATGATTATCTGTTTTGTGTGTGTTGAGTTTGAGGAGTTCTTTATAGATCTTGGATATCAGCCCTTTGTCTATAGTGTCATTTGCGAATATCTTCTCCCGTTCTGTGGGTTGCCTCTTTGTTTTGCTAATCTCTGCTGATATCGAAAAGGTTACTGCCTATGTTCTCCTCTATGATTCTGATGGATTCCTGCCTCACGTTGAGGTCTTTTATCCATTTCGAATTTATCTTTGTGTATGGTGTAAGAGAATGGTTGAGTTTCATTCTTCTACATATAGCTGTCCAATTTTCCCAGCACCATTTATTGAAGAGACTGTCTTTTTTCCACTGTGTATTTTTTCCTGCTTTGTTGAAGATTATTTGACCATAAAGGGTCCATATCTGGGCTCTCTACTCTGTTCCACTAGTCTGTGTGTCTGTTTTCGTGCCAGTACCATGCTGTCTTGGTCATCACAGCTTTGTAGTAAAGCTTAAAATCAGGAAACATGATACCCTAGTTTTGTTTTTCTTTTTCAACATTTCCTTAGCAATTTGGGATCTCTTCTGATTCCATACAAATTTTAGGATTGTTTGCTCCAGCTCTTTGAAAAATGCCAGTGGAATTTTGATCAGAATGGCATTGAAAGTATAGATTGCTCTAGGCAGTATAGACATTTTAACGATGTTTATTCTTCCGATCCATGAGCATGGGATGCTCTTCCATCTTTTTGTGTCTTCTTCAATTTCTTTCATGAGTGTTCTGTAGTTCCTCGAGTACAGTTCCTTTACCTCTTTGGTTAGGTTTATTCCCAGGTATCTTATGGCTCTTGGTGCTATAGTAAATGGAATCAACTCTCTAATTCCCATTTCTATATATTTTTATTGTTAGTGTATAAGAAAGCAACTGATTTCTGTACATTGACTTTGTATCCTGCCACATTACTGAATTGCTGTATGAGTTCTAGTAGTTTGGGGATGGAGTGTTTTGGGTTTTCCATATAAAGTATCATGTCATCTGTGAAGAGAAAGACTTTGACTTCTTCATTGCCAATTTGAATACCTTTTATTTTTCTTTGATGTCCAATTGCTGTTGCTAGGACTTCTAATACTATGTTGAACAAGAGTGGTGAGAGTGGGCATCCTTGTCGTGTTCCTGATCTCCATGGGAAGGCTGTGAGCTTTTTCCCATTTAGGATGACATTTGCTGTGGGTTTTTCATAGATAGACTTTATGAAGTTTAGGAATGCTCGCTCTATCCCTATACTTTGAAGCGTTTTAATCAGGAACGGATGCTGGATTTTCTTAAATGCTTTTTCTGCATCAATTGAGAGGACCATGTGTTTCTTCTCTCTTCTCTTATTGATTTGTTGTATCACATTAATTGATTTGTGAATGTTGAACCATCCTTGCAACCCAGGGATGAATCCCACCTGGTCATGGTGGATAATCTTTTTAATGTACTGTTGGATCCTATTAGCTAGGGTCTTCTTGAGAATCTTGGCATCTATATTCATCAGGGATATTGTTCTGAAATTTTCCTTTTTGGTGGGTTATTTGCCTGGTTTGGGGATCAGAGTAATGCTGGCTTCATAAAAATATTCTGGAAGTTTTCCTTCTGCTTCAATTTTTTGAATCAGTATCAGGAGAATAGGTGTTATTTCTTCTTTGAAAGTTTGGTAGAATTCCCCAGGGAATCTGTCAGGTCCTGGGCTCTTGTGTTTTGGGAGGTTTTTGATCACTGCTTCAATCTCATTACTAGATACTGGTCTATTCAGGTTGTCTATTTCTTCCTGGTTCAATTTTGGAAGTTTATAGTTTTCCAGGAATGCATCCATCTCATCTAGGTTGCTTAACTTATTAGCATATAACTGTTGATAATAATTTCTGATGATTGTTTCTATTTCCTTGGTGTTAGTTGTGATCTCTCCCTTTTCATTCATAATTTTATTAATTTGGGCCTTCTCTCTTTTCTTTTGGATTAGTTTGGCCAATGGTTTATCAATTTTATTGATTCTTTCAAAAAACCAGCTTTGAGTTTCATTGATGCATTTCACTATATCTCTAGTTTCTATCTCATTGATCTCTTCTCTAATCTTGATTATTTCCCTTCTTGTGTGTGGGGTTGGCTTAATTTGTTGTTGATTCTCCAGTTCTTAAGGTGTAGAGACAGCTGGTGTATTCTGGATTTTTCAGTTTATTTTGAGGGAGGCTTGGATGGCTATGTATTTCCGCCTTAAGACCACCTTTGCTGTATCCCATAGGTTTTGGACCAAAGTGTCTTCATTCTCATTGGTTCCTGTGAATTGTCTAAGTTCTTGTTTGATTTCTGGTTGATCCAAGCATTTTTAAGCAAGGTGAACTTTAGCTTCCAGGTATTTGAATTCCTTCCAAATTTTTCCTTGTGGTTGAGCTCCAGTTTCAAAGCATTGTGATCTGAGAATATGCAGGAATAATCTCAGTCTTTTGGTATCGGTTGAGTCTTGATTTGTGACCCAGTATGTGGTCTGTTCTGGAGAAGGTTCCATGTACACTTGAGAAGAATGAGTATTCTGTTGTTTTAGGGTGGAATGTTCTATATATATCTATGAGGTCCATCTTGTCCAATGTGTCATTCAATGCTTCTATTTCTTTATTGATTTTCTGCTTGGATGATCTATTACTCAGAGTGGTGTGTTAAGATACCCTACTATTAATGTATTCATATCAATATGACTCTTTATCTTGATTAACAGTTTTCTTATGTATTTGGTTGCTCCCATATTGGTGGCATAAATATTTACAATTGTCAGATCTTCTTGGTGTATAGTCCCTTTAAGAATTATGTAGTGTCCTGACAGGATCTGCTCTCCGGGCAGAAGTGGTCCGGCAAGATGCCCATCCCAGTGGAACGCCCCACCCCCATCCACCCTCTCTGCGCCATGGAGCCTGAACTGGTGGCCCAGAAGCAGCCCCGCCCATGGAGGCGAAGCCGCTGGGCCTCTGGGCTCAATGAAGGCGGCTCCAGGGGACCGTGAGCAGACTCCCCCAGGCCTGAGCCGGTTGGCCAATATTCCCTTTGGAGAGGTAGCTCCTTCACATTTTTAACACCTGGCTCCCATTGCGACTTCAATTTAAAAAGAAAGCAGAGAGCGAAAGATGATGATGTCATAAGCCTTAACAGCGTTAATTTAAAGAGAGAGAGAGAGTGTGAATGGGAGGGACAGAAGAAGAGAGAAAGAGAGAATCCTCAAGCAGACTCCCCGATGAGTGTGGAGCCCAGCGTTGGGCTCAATCCCAGGACACTGAGAGTTACAAAACCTGGTCAGTAAGAAATAGACAAGATGCATGGCCCTAGAAGATGAAATCATCCACTGAGAGAACATGCAGGCATCCTTCATTGCTGATTTCAAGTTTTGGATATTGTGTTTTATTGTTAATTCTTTCCTTAATTTTGCCACCTTTCTAATTTTGATTTATGCTCTTTTATAAGCAAGTCTTGTAATATTGTAGTTTTTTTGTTAGCATGTTTTTCTACCATGCTTTTATTTTTTGTAGGGATATTACATTTTCCCTTATAACTTTTTCCTTTTGAAAATTTCAGATGGGATTTGACTGTGATTCTTTTCTGTTGGCCATTACCACATGAAAGTGGCTTTAGAAAGGGGGAGTGAGTCAGGAGAACTTTTCTAGCTTTATAACACTAAACTTTTTCTTCTGTTGTCTTTAACAAATAATAAGGGTAGATACACTTAGAGTTCTCCAGGACCTGTTTTCCTCCTCAACTTTTATCGGAACTTTCTCTTTTCCTGGGTGTCTGTCACCTCTATTCCACTTGACTTGAATCTGTTCCTAGAACTTGCACCACAGGGTAGGGCTTTGTCCTAGAAGAGAGCTTTGAATGTCCTAAACTCATTTGTTCCTGCCATGAACCCCTTACTGCTACTCTTTAGTAGATACAACCCTTTTCATTTTCAACAGCTATGGTCACAATGACCTGCCTTACTCTGCAGCTGCAGCAAGTAGCTGTCAGTGGTTTCCAGATTCTTCTCTAGTCAGATGTGGCAGATATTTTATTTTTCTCCTTTCTTTTCTGATGCTATATAAGTCTTAGAGTTGTTGGCAGTTTATCCACATTAACTTGTATTTTGGAATTCGTGGGGATGTGTACCTTGTCACATGGTGCTTTACATATTGACCTTGGGGTTTTGATTTTGCTGTCCTTGTTCTGTGTGTTTTCATGGAAGGATTTGGAAAAATTGTAAAACTATGTTGCTGCCATCACCTTAGTCTCAGAATTATGACTCCTGCATTTTATTCCCAATGGTGAAAAGCAAATTTAGCTTTCTTCTGAACCCAATATAATTTTAGCAGATTTTATTGACATTGAATTTACTGGAATTATTTGAATTGCTATAATTTTTAGCATAGATTGTATATTATGCACTGATACTAATACTCATCAACTAGCCAAAGAAAAACTTTTCACTGTCCTTCAAAATATGTCAAGTTCAGGGCAGTGGTTATACATTTGCATATACTGTTGTTATGTTCTTCAAACTGTGGAGTTATACTAAAAAAAAAAAATTATGAAAGTTTGGTTACAGGGAGCCTGCGTGGCTCAGTCATTAAGTGTCTGCCTTCAGCTCAGGTCATGACCCCAGGGTCCTGGGATCAAGGCCCACATTGGGCTCCCTGCTCGGCGGGAGGCCTGTTTCTGCCTCTCCCACTTCCCCTGCTGGTGTTCCCACTCTCTCTGTGTCTCTCTCTGTCAAATAAATAAAATCTTAAAAGAAAAAGAATTATGTAGTGTCCTTCTGTATCTCAGATTACAGTCTTTAGTTTAAAATCTAATTTATCAGATATGAGAATTGCTACCCCAGCTTTCTTTTGAGGCCATTGGCATGAAAGATGCTTCTCCATCCCTTCACTCTCAGTCTGGACATATCCTTAGGTTCAAAATGGGTCTCTTGTAGCAATATATGGATGGGTCCTGTCGTTTTATCGAATCTGCAACCCTGTGTTTTTTTTTTTTTTCTTTTCAGCGTAACAGAATTTATTGTTTATGCACCACACCCAGTGCTCCATGCAATATGTGTCCTCCATAATACCCACCACCTGGCTTCCCCAACCTCCCACCCCCCGCCCCTTCAAAATCCTCAGATTGTTTTTCAGAGTCCATCATCTCTCATGGTTTATCTCCCCTTCCAATTTCCCTCAACTTCCTTCTCCTAACCCTGTGTTGTTTTTATGGGCACGTTTAAGCCATTCACGTTGAGAATGATTATTGAGAGATACGTTTTTATTGACCTTGTGTTACCTGTGAAGTCTTTGTTTCTATTCTATAGTCCCCATATATTTCTGTTCAGTGATACTCTTGGGTTTTTTCCTCTTTTATAGAATGCCCCCTTAATATTTCTTGCAGTGTCAGCTTTGTGGTCACATACTCTTTTAAACCTTGCCGGTCTTGGAAGCTCTTTATCTCTCCATCCATTTTGAATGTCAGTCTTGCTGAATAAAGTATTCTTGGCTGCATGTTCTTCTCATTTAGTACCCTGAATATATCTTGCCAGCCCTTTCTGGCTTGCCAGGTTTCTGTGGACAGGTCTGACGTTATTCTGATGGGCTTTACTCTGTATGTAAGGGATTTCTTTCCCCTAGATGCTTTCAAGAGCTCCTGTCTAAAATTATGATTCATCATTTTCACAATCAGTTGTCTTGAGGTCTTTCTAGAGTCTATGATCTTGAGGCAAGACCTTTCTGCCTCTAGTACATGAATGCTAGTTCCATTCACCAGGCTGGGAAAATTTTCATGGAGAATTTGTTCAATTATATTTTCTAGTCTGTCTTTCTTTCTTTCTGTCTTTCTTTCTTTCTTTCTTTCTTTCTTTCTTTCTTTCTTTCTTTCTTTTCTCCTCTCCCTCAGGGATTCCAATAATTCTGATATTGGAACATTTCATTGCATCATTTATTTCCCTAATTCTGTTTTCATGGCTTCTAAGCTGTTTGTTCCAGGCTTCCTCCTGATCCTTTTTCTCTGTTTGTCCTCCAGATCACTAATTCTATCTTCTGCCTCAGTTACTCTAGCTTTTAGAGAATTTAGATTAGATTGGAACTCATTGAGAGCACTGTTAACATCATCCCTGGTGGCTTTTACTTCTGCCCTAATCAATTCCATTTTGTCATCAAAGGCTTTCTCCCTTAGCTATTGCCTGGATAATTGTTAGCCTGAATTCCCTTTCTGACATACTATGTCTATATCCAGTAGCTCTGATGGAGAGGGCCCAGTCTCTGAATTTTTCTTCTGTTGGGAATTCCTCCTCCTACTCATTTTGGTGAAAGATGGCTGAACAGATGTGTAGCTGAATATATCAACCGTGGTGCAGGCAAGGTGCACCCTGGAATGCTGTCCACTGGCGTCTTCTGCCCCCATAGAGATGCAGAAGTATATAATTCTAATCTCAGGCTGATTTCATGGTTGATCAGAGTTCTTTGGTAGGTAATCAGCTCGCTTTAGGGGACAGGTAGAAACAGTGCCTCCTACTTCTATACCATCTTGTCTCCTCTGTCTATTTACTTTTAAAATTGGACAGGGAAACATCAGGAGACTGCCAGAAAAATCACCTGAGTCCTACTCAGTGTATTATTACTTGCACACACTGATGTAGCAGCAATCCTTTCCCTTCCTGATGATCATGGTGATTTCCCTTGCCAGTACCATGACTACTGTCTTTTATCAAAAGAACCAGAAGTGTTTAGGCAGGAATCATAGCTATATGTTCAATGAGTTTCTTATTGTGCCATCTGCTAAAAATGCTTGAACCTCTGGGAACTAGGATTTTCAGACTGACTATGGCTATTTCTTTCCTGCCTGCAGATCCTCAACCATCACTACTATCTGAAAATTCAGATTATTTGATTTCCAGAAATGTTATTCTACAGAACTTGACCTTGGAAAAGCATACCTGGGGTAAGTGATACCTGATAAATTGGACTAATGCAGTGATTTACAGAATGCTTAAATGGTCCAAGTCCCTTTAATCTATACAGTGTTACTTAAGGAAGCCCAGTTTACCTAAAACCCAGGGCAAGGCTGATAATGTAAACTTATGCAAGTCTCATCTGAATATGAACTGCTTCTGATGTGCCTTTGTGATAGGGATGGAAAAGAACATATTCACCAGAGTAGGAGCCCACAACATATACCAGAGGCTGTGCTAATTTTCTTTAGCAAAGATGCCATGTTAGTAGAACAGATGCAGTTAAGTTTCCTATTTGCTTTAATTTATAATTAGTCCAGTGTTTGTAGGGGTTATGTCTATTAATTAAGTTGTATTTGAGTATGCCACTAGTTTTAACTTTTTCCCCTAGAATGAGGTATTTTTGAATAATCATATTGTCTGATATGGTTGATCATATTAGAGATTCTCACTTCACCATTCTCACTATAAAATGTCTTACCTCACATATCAAGGAACTGATATAAGATTTCTCCCAACTATCAAATAAACTCATTTCAGTTATACATTTTAAAACTGGGAAAATAACTATCAAGGGGGTCCATGGACTCCTTTAATTATCTAGCTCCCATAATGCCCCATTCTAAATGGGCTGTGACTTTTTAAAAAATAATGTCCATTTATTATTTTAAACTTTTCCAAAAGTTACAGTATAGTTCCTCTCTGTTTGAATATTGGACTTAGTGAATTGCTTTGAACAAAAAGAATGTGGTGGAAGTGATGGTGTGTGACTTCTGAACCTGGGCCATAAAGACATTCATACCTTGCTCACTTGGATCACTCACTCTGGGTAAAGGCACCAAGTATCACATAAGGACACTCAAGCAGTCTTGGGATCGATCTGTATGAGAAATATTTGAGGCCTTCCAGCAACACCCAACAACAATGTGCCAGTCATATGAGTTACTCACCTTAGAAGGGGATCCTTCAGATCCAGTTATGCCTTGAAATGACTGCATCCCTTGCTAATCTCTTAAATGAAACCTTAGGGGAAACCCTGAGCCAAACCACTCACCTAAGCTTCCTATAAATTCTTAAGCCAGAGAAACCATGAGGTAATAAATGATTATTGTTTTAAGCCATTGAGTTCATGGGTGATTTAGTAGGCTAAAAGACAGAGTTGTCTGATGGAGTAATTTGGGCCCCTGTGTATCATCCTATTTCCAACCATCCTTGAAAGATCTTGGTATCTTCCTTTCCCCACTGCTTGACCTTACTACATGGTCATAGGTAGCATTAGGGAGGGACTGGGGAAATTGCTAATAAATCCACTTAAGGTGGTGCAAGTTCATTTTACATGGGGACACAGTCTCTCTATCAGCAGTAAGTACCAAATCTGAGAACTGGTTCAGTCCCAGAAACTGCAAGGGACTATGACTTTTGGAAAGGGCAGTTTTCCTTAGCCTCCTGATAATCCATCTTGGATTTCTTTTGATTGTGGGTGTTTACTGATAATCTTGTTGGTTGCTATGTATCTTCACACTAGGAATGTCATAGTTTATTAAATATTTCCTTAGCTTTGTTGGCAGCCAGTTTGACTTTGTTATTCATTGCTATAATTGTGCCTAACTGTGAGATAAGAATCTCAACCTGGCCTCTAATATCTTGGAATCCTACCTTCACCCTTCTTATCAGGGGCCTAGTTTTGTAACAGAACATTCTACTGTCATCCCTGCCTTACGAGAATAGCCAATACTGAACTTCTCAGTAATGGCTTTGCCCCCATACTGGTACACTTTTTATCTCTTTGGTAAATGGATTATACTCCAGGCTTTCCCCTAGAGTATAGTTACCTGGTGGTTTTTCCAGCATTAGGATATTTATCTAGCATGCCCTCTTCTCTGAAACTTTTGCTCTCTCTCTCTCTTTTTTTTTTTTAAAGATTTCATTTATTTATTTGACAGAGATCACAGGTAGGCAGAGAGGCAGGCAGAGAGAGGAAGGGAAGCAGGCTCCCTGCTGAGCAGAGAGCCCAATGCGGGGCTTGATCCCAGGACCCTGGGATCATGACTTGAGCCGAAGGCAGAGGCCTTAACCCACTGAGCCACCCAGGCGCCCCAACTTTTGCTCTCTTGACCCACTGTCTATCACAGCATTTCAGGAATTTCTACTTTGTTTATTGTGTTCCTTCATTTTTTCCAAGATTCCAGAAGCCATCTGCAACATGTTAATACATTGACTGGGAGTCCTTGCTAGGCAGTTAAAATCCTGTATCATGAGAGAGAGTTTACATATCTATAAATTGTGCCTTAACCAATCTTACGCTCTGCCCTCTTGATCTGAAACCCTCGGCATGTAGTCCATAGACATTCTTCTTGCTCTTTCCAGTATATATCTGCCAGCTCCTTCAACATATACTTACTTTTTTCTCTTTACAAACCAAGCACATTTCTAGGGGCACCTGGGTAGCTCATTTATTAAGGGTCTGCCTTCTACTCAGGTCCTGATCCTAGGGTCCTGGGGTCCAGCCCTACATTGGGCTCCCTAGTTGGCAGGAATCCTGCTTCTCCCTCTCCCACTCCCCCTGCTTGTATTTCCTCCCTCGCTGTCTCTCTCTCTGTCAAATAAATAAATAAAATCTTTTAAAAAAGCACATTTCTAGATAAGTTATATTGGAATTTGATTCTTATTATATCATGGTTTCCAGGAAAAGACATGGTTAGAGGAGTGCCTAGGAAGGCAAGCATTTGAGGTGTTTGCATATTCTTACATTAAGAAATGGGGTCCAGTCATTTCTATTTGTAGGTTCACTTGGTACTCCCATCTTTCCTTATAGGGACCTGATCTTGGTATAGCAAACCTGCTGATACTAAGAATTCAACCTTTGAAGCTCCATGACTCATAGAATCAAGTCCAGAGCCTGGTCCTCTGTTCTATCTGTTCTTTGTCTGCAATCAATTAAGCTATCCTTAAATAATGTCAAAGATATCCTCTGATTTTCATATTTTTCCTTGAATTGATGATTCATCTCTCTAAGCCTATTATTATCTCTTTTCCAGGGCATAGGAGCAGCCACTCAATGCTAAAATATTTATAGAAATTTTTCCTCACATCTCTTAAGCAGCAGGGATATCAGGTAGAATATCAATACACCATTTATGTCCATCATTGGTAAAGATTTTAACAATTGTACTTTTACAGCATGTCAGGGGATAACTACAATAACCATATTCTACCTACTAGTAGTGTTTGTATCCATTTGCCTGCTGAATAGCAAGTAACATATCCTTACAATCTCTGCTTGGAGTTTGCTTCCTAGGACCACATTGGTACTAATTGTCTTAGAGACAGTTCGCCAGAGGCCAAATATAATGATAATTATGGGCACAAGATTTGTTAGGGCATGCACTGGGGCAGATACCCCTGTTAGGAAGATGCTTCAATGAGGAAGTAGGGAAAGCCTGGGTAGAGGGACAAAGTAACCCACAGTGCCATTACAGCCAAAGTTTCAGGTGATATAAAGGGTTGTGGAGCTGGCTGGGCCATTAGCACTGTCATAAATTGAGGGAGGGAAGCTAGGCCATTTTTATCACCATGTTAACCAGTCATTGGCCAAGTGAGGTTTCCTGAGAAGTATCTAATCTTGGACAAGCATTTGCCTGCTGCTAAGTATAATTTTCTGTGATCTACACAGCTGTGTGAATTGGCAGTTCATATTCCTGGCAGCTGGGGGAAGAATGCCTCAAATCATAAGACAAGGCCTGGGTGAAGCTTCACACTATTCACTAGGTATACTATAATTTCTATCACATATAATAATAATAATAATAATAATAATAATAGTAAAATAATGATTACTTTTGCTAACCATTTGTGATAGTTAATTTTATGTGTTGATTTGACTAGGCCAAGGAGTACCCAGATTAAACATTATTTCTAGTTGTGTATGTAAAGGTGTTTCCAGATGAGATTAGCTGTTCAACTGGTAGACTCAGTAGATTGCTCTTCCAAATGTGGGTGGCCACCATACAATCTTCTGAGGGTTTGAATAGAAAAAAAAAAAAGGCAGAGGGAGGAGGAATTCACCCCTTTTACTTCCTGTCTGCCTACTTGAGCTGGGACATTGGTTATTCTCCTGCCCTTAGACTGGAATTTACATTACTGGCTCATCTCATTTATAGACCTTCAGACTCATGCTATAATAACACTACCAGGTTTCTTGGGTCTCCAACTTGCAGACAGCAGATTATGGGACTTCTCAGCCTACATAATGGTGTGATGGTGTGAGTTAGTTCTTTTTAACAAATTCCTCCCTCTGTGTGTGTGTGTGTGTGTGTGTGTATAAAGCATTATTTCTCTGAGTCTCTAACATGTTACTTGAGAGTAACTTGCAAATATCATGATCCTTTATTCTTAAACAATTCACTGTACATTTTCTAAGTTCTAGGAGGTTCTATTGTATAACCAAACCACAATGACAATGTTAGAAAATTTCAAATTGATATAATACCAAATTTACAGTCCATATAAGAGCTATACAAATTGTCCCTATCACATAATTTATAGCATTTGTTTTGCAATCCAGGATTGAATCCAGGATCAACTGTTCATTCAATATCATGTTTCTGTTCATGTTAGTTTGCTAGTTATGTGTTTCTCAGCTTTCTTGAAATTAAAAACCAGAATTTTCTGGATTGAGGAATCATGAGTCTCTGTGATTTTGGTGTGGGATCTAAAATGGAAACATATCATGTGTTCTGCCACAAAACCTCTGATTTTGAAACCAAACAAATAATTCAAGATTTTTATAAGTCCCCTGTGGTATTTTAAAACTTATATAAGAGCATGCATGCTTCATGGTGATTAGTAACCAATTTAGATGATAGATGTGCGTGTGTGTGTGTATGCGTGTGTGCATTTGTGCTCCTTATGTATTAAAAGAAGCTTTATTATTTCAACTAAATTACCTGTCTCACAGTATTTGTTTAATCTTTGAGATATAATTAACACATAATATTATGTGCATTCAGGTATAAAATATAGTAATTTGACATTTGTATCTGTTGTGAAATGGTCATCACAATAAGTCTAGTTACCATCTGCCACCTGACAAAGTTAATGCAATGTTATTGACTATATTTTCTATACTGTACATTACACTGCCATGACATATTTATTTTGTAACTGGAAGGTTATATTCCCTAATCTTACACATCCCACAACCCCCACCAACTCCTTTCCCCTCTGGCAACCACCAATTTGTTCTCTGTATCCATGAATCTGGATTTTGTTTTATTTGTTTTGGTTTTTTTTGGCTCCACATATGAGTGAAATTGTGCATTATTTATCTTTCTCTGTCTTAGTTATTTCACTTAACATAATATCTTCAAGGTATTTCAACCTTGAAATGCTTCAGGGTATTTCAACAACATCTATGTTGTTGCAGTGTGATGCACACCTAAGAAGATTCTGTATTCTGTTGCTTTTGGATGGAATGTTCTCTGTATATGTTAAGTCCATGTGGTCTAACATGTTGTTTAAGGCCAATGTTTCCTTGTTGGCTTTCTGTCTGAATAATCGATCCATTGATGTAAGTTGAATGTTCAAGTCTTCTAATATTACTGTATTGCTGTCATTTTCTCCCTTTAGGTCTGTTAATATTTGTTTTATATATTTGATGCTCTTATATTAGGTACATCTGTATTTATAAATGTTTTATCTTCTTGCTGTATTGACCCCATTTATCATTATGTAGTGCCACTCTTTCTTTTATTACAGTCTTTGTTTTAAAGTCTACTTCGTTTGATATGAGTATACCTACCCCAGCTTTCTTTCGGTTTCCATTTACATGGAATAATGTTTTACATGCCCCTTCACTTTCAGTCTATGTGTCCTTACATCTAAAGTGAGTCTCTTGTAGGAATATATGTGGGTCTTGTTTTTTATCCATTCACAATACGTATTTTGTTTGGAGAGTTTAGTCCACTAAGTCCTTATTAATAGCTTTTTTGATTTCAACTTTGTTAGATTTTGGTTCTTTTATTCCTCCAGAAAGGGATTTTATTTATCCAGAAAGGGATTCCCTAGCATCTTCCATGCTTTTTTTGAGCCCAGCTGCCACCTTGATAATCGTCATTCTGAACTCAAGTTCTGACATATTACTAATGTCTATATTGATTAGGTCCCTAGCTGTTGATACTGCCTCTTGTTCTTTTTTTTTTTTTTTTTTTGTGGTGAGTTTTTCTGCTTTGTGATTTTAACCATATAAGCATAGATGAATGAGAGAACAAAATACTAAAAGGGTGGCAACAATCCTAGAAAAACATACACTAACCAAATCAGAAGAGACCCAAAACCAGGGGGAAAAGAAAAGAGAGGAAAATTTTATATATATATATATATATATATATATGACTGGTGACTAGACTGGTGAATAGAGCAGAATAGAACAGAGCCACACACTTGATTTTGGGTGTGTTTTGGTCTGTTAGATGAAACTACCTCCCAAAATTTTAAAGAAATAAAAAAATATATACACACACACACACACAAATAAGGGTGAGCATGATGAAGAGATGGAATATGACTATAAAGATGAAAATTAAAAATGATTCTAAAAAAGGAACTGATGGGACACCTGGGTGACTCAGTGGTTAAACGGCTACCTTTGGCTCAGTCATGATCCCAGCATCCCAGTATCAAGTGCCGCATCAGGCTCCTGCTTCTCTCCCTGCCTCTGCCTGACACTCTGCCAGCCTGTGCACTCTCTCTCAATCTGACAAATAAATAAATAAATAATCTTTTTTAAAAAAGGAATTAATAAGAAGTTGGTTGTAAAAAGAAAAAAAGAGGAGGAAAGAATGTGATCGGGCTTGAGACTAGGACAAAACCATGTGCTAGATTTAGGGTATATTTTGATCTATTAGAAGAAAGTGTATCCCAAAATTTTAAAGAAAGAAAAACTTGTGTGTATACAATAAATAAGGTTAAATACAATGAAGGTATAGAATATAACTATAACAATGCAAATTTTAAAAGATTTTTAAAAAGATATTGATAAGATAAAATAGTTAAAAACGTTAAAATAGGAAAGAGGAAAAATAAAAATATAGACTAAGAAAAAAATAAAATAAATTCAACTTTAGAAGATGAAGGAATCATGGGGGAAAAATCCATGAATTCTATGTGCTGTAATCCCGTAGCTCTGAAGATTTGAGGTTCTCATTGATAGATGAACTTGGTCTTGGCTGGATGTTCTTGTTGATCTTCTGGGGGAGGGGCCTGTTGCAGTGGTTCTCAAATGTTTTGCCTGAGGCAGAATTGTACCGCCCTTGCCAGAGGCCAGGCTAAGTAATCTGCTTGGTTTTGCTCTTCGTAGCTTGTGTTCCTTGAATGCTTTCCATACAGATTTGGAGGACAGGAATGAAAATGGTGGCCTCCCAATCTCTGGCCCCACAGAAGCTGAGAGCTCAGGGCCCCCTCCTCAGTGCAGTATCAGAGGAAAGCAATCAGTCCCTCCCTTCTCCCTGGTCTCTGGCTGTGCTCCATGCTCACCCAGCCTGTGACCGAGCATTTCTATCTCTGGCACACAGCCCTATTTGGAGCCTCCAAACCCAGCAGATTCATGCAGCACACTCCCGCACCACTCCTCCCAGAGGAAGAAGGAGGGGTCTCCCTGGATCTGCCACTTGTGGGGTCCCTGCTCAAAGAGCAGTGGTATGACTGTGCCTTGGATCACAGTTTAAGGTAATCCTGAGCTGAGAACCCACTCCTCAGCTCCGTCTCTGCAGCCTGCTTCCCCTCTCTGATACATGGGAATTCTGCCACACTCAGACACCCCCAGTCTTTTTGTAACCCTGCAGGTCCTGAGACCACACTATACCCACAAAGGCTCCACCCTCCGCTTAGCCTCTGGAGTGACGTCCCTCAGTGGAGCAGACTTATAAAAGTTCTGATTTTGTGCTCCACTGTTCTACTGCTTGCTGGGAGCGTGTCCCACCCACTGCAGTCTCTCTTCCTTTGTATCACCTCGGATTCACTTCTCTGCACATCCTACCTTCTGGGAAATGGTCAATTTTCTGTTCTTGGAATTGCTGCTCTTCTATCTCCTGTCATGTTTATAGGTGTTCAGAATGGTTTGATAACTATCTAGCTGAATTCCTGGGACCTGATGATATTTAGGTCTCCTATTCCTCTGCCATCTTGCTCCTCCCTATACCACCTCTTCTTTATCCATTCATCTGTTGATGGACATCTGGGCTTTTTTGATAGTTTGGCTACTGTGGACATTGCTGCTATAAACATTGGGGTGCAGATGCCCCTTCTGATCACTATATTCGTATCCTTTGGGCAAATACCTAGTAGTGCCATTGCTGGGTTGTAGGGCAGTTTATTTTTAACTTTTGAGGAACCTCCATTCTGTGTTCCAGAGTGGCTGTACCAGCTTGCATTCCCAACAACAGTGTAAGAAAGTACCCCTTTCTCTGCATCCTTGCCAACATTTGTTATTTACTGACTTATTAATTTTAGCCATTCTGACTGGTGTGAGGTGGTATCTCACTGTGGTTTTGATTTGTATTTTCCTGATGCCAAGTGATGTGGAACAATTTTTTCATGTGTCTCTTGGCTATTTGCATGTTTTCTTTGCAGAAATGTCTGTTAATTCCTTCTGCCCATTTCTTAACTGGATTATTTGTTTTTGGGGTGTTGAGTTTGATAAGTTCTTTATAGATTTTTGGATACTAGCCCCTTATCTGATAAGTAATTTGCAAATATCTTCTCCCATTCTGTAGGTTGTCTTTTGGTTTTGTCAGCTATTTCCTTTGCTGTACAAAATTTTTTACCCTGATGAAGTCCCAGTAGTGCCTTTGTTTTCTCTTGCCTTTGGAGATGTGTCTAGCAGGAAATTCTTGCCGCTTCTCTTTCCTATCTCCTTCTGGTATTCCCACTATCCACTATTTTGCTATTAAGACTGGATATTTTTAATTGACTTCTATTTAACTTCACTGAGTCTTCTGTCTGTTCAGTTCTGCTATTGAAAACCTCTAGTTAAGATTACTTTTTCTTTTTTTTTTTTCATTTTAATTATTGTGCTTTCAGTCTCAGTATTTCCATTTGGTTCTCTTTATAGTTTCTCATTATCAGTAATCTGTATTTGTTGAGACTTTTTAATCCTTATTTCCTCCATTTCATTCCCCATTGTTTTCTTTGTCTTTATATATAAATATAGGACTGTTGATTCAAAGTTTTTGTGTAGTAAGTCAAATGTGTTGGCTTCCTCAGGGAAAATTCCTATTAATTTATTTTTTCCTTTGTGTTTAGTCCAGACTTTCTAGGTTTTATTATTTTTTTTTTCATGGCTCATAGTTTTTGTGTTAGAAACTGGAAAATTTGAATATTATAACATGTTATCTCTGGAGATCAGATTCTCTCCCTCCCCGTGTTTGTTACTGCTGCTTTCTTTTCTTTTCTTTTTTCGCAGGTTTTAGCTGTTATTTTTTTTTAAGATTTTATTTATTTAATTGACAGAGCACAAGTAGGCAGAGAAGCAGGCAGAAGGACGGGGGAAGCAGGCTCCCTGCTGAGCAGAGAGCCCGATGAGGGGCTCGATCCCAGGACCCCGGGATCACACCTGAGCTAAAGGCAGATGCTTTAACCCACTGAGCCACCCAGGTGCCCCTTAGCTGTTATTTTTTTATTATTATTTTTTTTTTTACAGACTTATCCAAATTCTTTTAGTTAGGCATGCATTCTCTGTTGTGTGTGACCTCTTAAATCCCTTACTCTTTTTAGCTTAATGTTCATTCAGTGGTTTGATAGATTTCCATAAACAACTGGAGCAAAATAATGAAATAAAACATGTCTTTGTTTTTGCTGATTGGTTCTGTTTGGGGACATTCCTTCAGTGTTTAATCAGACCATTTACAACACTGTGTTAGCCTCTTTTTCCTGTTTTTAGTGAGCCTAATCATCAGCCAGAGCTGAAAATTTAATGTCTTCGCAGGTCTTTTCTGAGCATGTATCCTGCTCTGTGCATGTGTTTCACTTTCTAGAATCTGTCTAATATATGGTAGGTCTTTTTTCCCATTTATTTCATTTCTTTTCAGTGTTTTAGAATTCATTGTTTATGCACCAACCCAGTGCTCCATGCAGTATGTGCCTTCCATAATACCCACCACCAGGCTCACCCAATTCCCCACACCCCTACACTCCAAAACCCTTAGTTTGTTTCTTGGAGTCCACAGTCTCTCATGGTTTGTCTCCCGCTCCGAGTTCGCCTAATTCACTTCTCTCCATCTCCCAATTTCCTCCATGTTATTCCTTATGCTCCACAAGTAAGTGAAACCATATGGTATTTGACTCTTTCTGCTTCACTTATTTCACTCAGCATAATCTCTTCCAATCCTGTCCATATTGATACAAAAGTTCAGTATTCATCCTCTCTGATGGAGACATAATACTCTACTGTATATATGAACCACATCTTCTTTATCCATTTGTTTGTTGAAGGGCATCTTGGTTCTTTCCACAGTTTGGCAACCGTGGCCATCATTGCTGCTATAAGCGTTGGGGTACAGATGGCCCTTCTTTTCACTACATCTGTATCTTTGAGGTAAATACCCAGTAGTGCAATCTCAGGGTCATAGGGAACTCTATCTTTAAGTTCTTAAGGAATCTCCACACTGTTTTCCAAAGTGGCTGCACCAATTTGCATTCCCACCAACAGTGTAAGAGGGTTCCCCTTTCTCCACATCCTCTCCAGCACTTGTTGTTTACGGTCTTATTGATTTTCGCCATTTTAACTGGTGTAAGGTGGTATCTCAGTGAGGTTTTTTATTTTTTTTTAAATATTTTATTTATTTATATATTTGACAGACAGAGATTACAAGTAGGCAGACAGGCAGGCAGAGAGAGAAAGAGAGGAGGAAGCAGGCTCCCTGCTGAGCAGAGAGCCTGATGCAGGGCTTTATCCCTGGACCCTGGGATCATGACCTGAGCCAAAGGCAGAGGCTTCAACCCACTGAGCCACCCAGGCGCCCCTCTCAGTGCAGTTTTGATTTGAATCTCCCTGATGACTAATGATGATGGACATTTTTTCATGTGTCTGTTAGCCATTTGTATGTCTTCTTTGGAGAAGTGTCTGTTCATGTCTTCTGCCCATTTTTTGACATGATTATCTGTTTTGTGTGTGTTGAGTTTGAGGAATTCTTTATAGATCTTGGATATCAGCCCTTTGTCTGTAGTGTCATTTGAGAATGTCTTCTCCCATTCTGTGGGTTGCCTCTTTGTTTTGTTGACTGTTTCCTTTGCTGCACAGAAGGTTTTGATCTTGATGAAGTCCTGAAAGTTCATTTTCACTTTTGCTTCCTTTGCCTTTGGAGACATAACGTGAAAGAAGTTGCTGTGGCAGATGTTGAGGAGGTTACTGTCTACGTTCTCCTCTAGGATTTTGATAGATTCCTGCCTCACATTGAGGTCTTTTATCCATTTCGAGTTTATCTTTATGTATGATGTAAGAGAATAGTCGAGTTTCATTCTTCTACCCATACCTGTCCAATTTTCCCAGCACCATTTGTTGAAGTGACTGTCTTTTTTTTTTTTTTTCCACTGTATATTTTTTCCTGTGTTGTCGAAGCTTAGTTGACCACAGAATTGAGGGTCCACATCTGGGCTCTCTACTCTGTTCCACTAGTCTATGTGTCTGTTTTTGTGCCAGTACCATGCTGTCTTGGTCATCACAGCTTTGTAGTAAAGCTTGAAATTTCCCCAGTTTTCTTTTTCTATTTCAACATTTCCTTAGCAATTCGGGGTCTCTTCTGATTCCATACAAATTTTAGGATTGGCTCCAGCTCTTTGAAAAATTCCAGTGGAATTTTGATCAGGATGGCATTGAAAGTATAGATTGCTCTAGGCAGTATAGACATTTTAACAATGTTTATTCTTCTGATCCATGAGCATGGGATGCTCTTCCATCCTTTTGTGTCTTCTTCAATTTCTTTTATGAGTGTTCTGTAGCTCCTTGAATACAGATCCTTTACCTCATTGGTTAGGTTTATTGCCAGGTATCTTATGGTTCTTGGTGCTATAGTAAATGGAATCAATTTGTTCATTTCCCTTTCTATATTTTCATTGTTAGTGTATAAGAAAGCAAATGATTTCTGTGCATTGATTTTGTATCCCGCCACATTACTGAATTGCTCTATGAGTTCTAATAGTTTGGGGGTAGAGTCTTTTGGGTTTTTCATAAAAAGTATCATGTCATCCTCGAACGGAGAAAGTTTGACTTCTTTGCCCATTTGAATATCTTTTATTTCTCTTTGTTGTCTGATTGTTGTTGCTAGGACTTCTAGTACTATGTTGAACAACAGTGGCGAGAGTGGGCATCCTTGTCATGTTCCTGATCTCAGAGGGAAGGCTGTCAGCTTTTCCCAATTAAGGATGATATTTGCTATGGGTTTTCATAGATTTCATGAAGTTGAGGAATGTTCCCTCTATCCCTATACTTTGAATTGTTTTAATTAGGAATGAATGCTCTATCTTGTCAAATGCTTTTTCTGCATCAATTGAGAGGACCATGTGTTTCTTCTCTCTTCTCTTATTGATTTGTCTATCACATTGATTGATTTGCAAATGTTGAACCACCCTTGCATCCCATGGATAAATCCCACCTGGTCATGGTGGATTATCTTCTTAATGTACTGTTGGATCCTATTAGCTAGGGTCTTCTTAAGAATCTTAGCATCCATATTAACCAGGGATATTTGTCTGAAATTTTCCTTTGTGGTGGGGTCTTTTCCTGGTTTGGGGATCTTGGTAATGCTGGCTTCATAGAGTCTGGAAGTTTTCCTTCTGTTTCTATTTTTTGAAACAGCTTCAGGAGAATAGGTATTATTTTTCTTTGAATGTTTGGTAGAATTCTTGAGGGAGTCTGTCAGGTCTTGGGCTCTTGTTTTTTGGGAGGTTTTTTGATCAATGCTTCAATCTTGTTACAAGATATTGTTCTATTCAGGTTGTGTATTTCTTTCAGTTTTGGAAGTTTATAGTTTTCCAGGAATGTATCCATTTCATCTATTGGCATATTACTGTTGATAATAATTTCTGATGATTGTTTCTATTTCCTTGGTGCTAGTTGTGATCTCTCCCTTTTCATTCATAATTTTATTAATTTGGGTCCTCTCTCTTTTCTTTTGGATTAGTTTGGCCAATAGTTTTTCGATCTTACTGATTTTTTCAAAAAATCAGCTTCTAGTTTTGTTGATGTGTTCTACTATATCTCTAGTTTCTATCTTATTGGTCTCTTTTCTAATCTTGATTATTTACCTTCTTGTGTGTGGGGTTGACTTAATTTGTTGTTGATTCTCCAGTTCTTTAAGGTATACAGAGAGCTGGATTTTTCAACTTTTTTGAGGGAGGCTTTGATGGCTATGTATTTTCCGTTAGGACTGCCTTTTATCACTTCCTATAGGGTTTGGACCGAAGTGTCTTCATTCTCATTGGTGTGCATGAATTGTTTAACTTGTTCTTTGATTTCCTGTTTGAAACAAACATTCTTAAGCAAGGTGTTCTTTAGCTTCCAAGAGTTTGAAATCCTTCCAAACTTTTTCTTGTGGTTGAGTTCCAGTTTCAAAGCATTGTGATCTCAGAATATGCAGGGAATAATCTAAATCTTTTGGAATCTGTTGAGCCCTGATTTGTGACCCAGTATGTGGTCTATTCTGGGGAAAGTTCCATGTGCATTCAAGAAGAATGAGTATTCTGTTGGTTTAGGGTGGAAAGTTCTGTATATATCTATGAGGTCTATCTGGTCCAATGTGTCATTCAAAGCTCTTGTTTCTTTATTTATTTTCTGCTTGGATGATCTGTCAGTTAATGAAAGTGGTGTGTTAGGATCCCCTACTATTAATGTATTTATATCAATACGACTCTTTATCTTGATTAACAGTTGTCTTACATAGTTGGCTGCTCCCGTATTAGGGCCTAAATATTTACAATTATTAGATCGTCTTGGTGGATAGACCCTTTAAGAATGATGTAGTGTCCTTCTTTATCTCTGACTACAGTCTTTAGTTTAAAATCTAATTTCTCTGATATGAAAATCGTTACCCCAGCTTTCTTTTGAGGCCCATTGGCATGAAAGATGCTTCTCCATCCCTTCACTTTCTGTTTGGATGTATCCTTAGGTTCGAAATGGATCTCTTTTAGACAACATATGGGCGAGTCCTGTCGTCTTATGTAATCTGCAACCCTGTGCCATTTTATGGGAATGTTTAGAATGTTAATATTGAGAGTGATTATTGAAAGATACGTTTTTAATGAAATCATGTTGCATGTGAAGTCCTTGTTTCTATGGATTGTCCCTGTAAATTTCTGTTCCATATCACTCTTGGATTCTTTCTTCTTTTATAGAACCCCCACCCTTAATATTTCTTTTGGTGCTGGCTTGGTAGCCACAACTCTTTTAAACCTTTGCTGGTCTTGGAAGCTCTTTATCTCTCCATCCATTTTGAATGTCAGCCTTGCTGGATAAAGTATTCTTGGTTTCATGTTCATCTCATTGAGTGCCCTGAATATATCTTGCCAGCCCTTTCTGGCTTGCTGAGTTTCTGTGGACAGGTCTGACATTATTCTGATGGACCTTCCTCTGTAGGTAAGGAATCTCTTCCACCTAGCTGCTCTCAAAAGCTCCTGTCTAAAATTATGATTCATCAGTTTCACAATGAGGTGTCTTGAAGTCGTTTTAGAATCTATGATCTTGGGTGGGGATACCTTTCTGCCTCTAGGACGTGAACACCTGTTCCATTCCCCAGATTGGGAAAATTTTCATGGAGAATTTGTTCAACTATATCTTCTCATCCTCTTTCTTTCCTCTCCCACTCAGGGATCCCAATAATTCTGATGTTGGAATATTTCATGGCATCATTTATTTCCCTAATTCTGTTTTCATGGTTTCTAAGCTGTTTATTCCAGGCCTCCTCCTTACACTTTTCTCTATCAGTTTGTTTTCTAGGTCACTCATTCTACCTTCTGCCTTGGTTACCCTAGCTGTTAGAGAATTTGGATTAGATTGGATCTCATTGATGACATTTTTTAACTTTTTCCCAGGCAGCTTTCATTTCTGCCCTAATGGATTCTATGTTGTTATTAATGGTTTTCTCCAACCTAGCCATTGCCTGGATAATGTTAATTATAATTGTTATAATTATATATGATATATATATATATTATATTATATATATTATATACATGATATATATGTTATATATTATATGATAATTGTTACCCTGAATTCCCTTTCTGGCATACTATTTATGTCCATATCCCGTAGCTCTGATGGAGAGGGCATAGTCTCTGAATTTTTCCTCTGTTGAGTGTTCCTGCTCCTAGTCATTTTGGTGAGAGGTGGTTGAGGGGATATGTAGCTGAATATATCAGCCATGATCCAGGCAAGGTGCACCCAGGAATGCTTCTGAGCAATTGGAAGTCACTGTCAAGATGAATGAAAAGAGAAAAAAGAGAGAGAGAGAGAAAGAGAGAGACAGGAAAAAAAGAAGAAGAAGAAGAAGAAGAAGACCCAGCCAAAATGGGCCCCCAAGGTAAGGTTTGTAAGGTATGCAAACAATGGAGAAACAAAAAGACTGACAAAAGTAAATGACAAAGAAAAAAAAAAACCCAGCCAAAATGAACCCCTAAGTATAAGATTTAGATAATACCAGAACCAGAATAAATACACAGAAACACTGACAGAAGAAAAAGATGGGAGGGTGGTTATAAATCCTCAATGTGGGTGAGGAGGGTTATTTTGATTCTTTCTGGGTATATCTTGACATCTTTGTTAAAGGACTCAACTTTCCAGAGATAAAGGGAGATTAAAAATGATTTTTATATAGGGGAGATAGTGATTAGGGAAAGAGGGTTACCTTGAAGATTTTATCTATATGTATATTTAAAAAATAGAAAAGCAAAAGAAAAACACAGGTATATGTATGAAAAAAGTTCAAGTTAAAAGGTTATTATAGAATATGTTGTATTGAACCTCTCATTTCAATGGTAAATATGTTAAAAATTTAAAAAGAACAAGAATAGTGAGAACAAATTGAAAATAAAAGTTGTATCTATGAAATATACAGGTTTTGAGGCAATATTGGGAACTTAATATCTTGTTTTCCCCTGATATTGGGGTTTTACAGTTTTATGGGGACCCTGTGGTGGTGGTTCTCTTGTTCTTTGGCTGGCTTTCTGGGGGAGGGGCCTGCTGAGTTGTTTTTCAGTCAGTCTTGCTTGGGTTGAGTTCTCCTGCTCTCTCTCAAGGGGCTGGGCCCTTTGGAAATGGTTTTTCACGCTTTTGTTCTCTGGAGGTTTTTTTTTCTCTCGCAGCTTTTTGGAGGTTTAGTGGAAAGCCAACTGCACCCAAACCTCCATCTCAGAGAGCAGCCTCAGTCTGCTCCCCTCTGGGTGGTCCAGAACACACAGACTCCCCCTCTGCAAACTCCGCTGAGCCTTGCAACCTCCCACAGGCCATTCACACCCCCAGCCACCATCTCAGGTGTTGCCCAAAGTCCCCTCTTATCTCTGCACCTCTGTGCCACTAAAACTGCAAGCGATATTGGTCCAGGGAGCCCACTTCCAGTGGCTGCCTTTGCAAGGACTGCTGTCTGGGGTCCAGACTGCCTGAGAGATCCCAACCAGAGAGAGTGCGCTGAGATTTTCAAGCCCAGGCTGGGAGTGTTCAGACTCTGTGCCAGGCCTAGAGACCATCAGCTAGTGCCCACATGGAGCTCTCTCAGGGGTGGGTGGGGAGTGTGGCTCCAGCCCCTGTCGTGCAGTGTGTGTGTAGAGTGCAGAAGGCTGTGATTCTAGAGAGCACCAGCTGGCATCTACACCAGACTCCCTCATGCATGCCGGGAGTGCTCCCAGTCCAGCACTGGTGCTCTCTCTCTGGCATGGGTGGTTGCCAGTGGTGGGTTCTTGGCCTTAGGGCCATGCCTGTGACTGCCCAATTCTACCATTTGCCCCTTAAGATCTTTTGCTCTTTTTGAGTGCTTTTAACCAGACTCCAAGTTAATGCTGATCCCCAATCACAGGGCACTCTCATATTGGGGTATTTCTTTCCAATGGGTCGCTTCTGGTGGCTCCCTCCCCCTTCTGTTTATCCTCCAATATCAGTCCGATTCCCACTCCACTTTACCTCTCCACTGGAGTCTTCTGCCCCTGTAGAGATCCAGAAGTGTATAATACTACATCTCAGGTTGATTTCATGGGTGTTCATAGTGTTCTGGTAGATAATTAGCTCACTTTAGGGGACCAGTTGAAACAGGGTCTCCTACTTCTCTGCCATCTTGCCCCTCCCCACTATATAGTAGTTTTTTAAAGTTCTCTTTTCCTAAATTATCTCACTCCCTAGCTTTTCCTCCCATCTTTTCATTGTGTCTGTTGTTTGATGCAAATATCATCTTTTGCTCCAGAGGGTAGTGGCTTGTTTGTTTGCCATTCATCATTTTTGAGGTCTATCTTCTTTGTAGCCAATTTTCCACTCTGAGAAATTTCCGAGTTAGGTGAAACAAATGCAAGCTTTTTGCACTAATACTTCAGGGAACTTCCGGGGCACCTGGGTGGCTCAGTAGGTTAAAGCCTCTGCCTTCAGCTCAAGTCATGATGCCAGGGTCCTGTGATCGAGCCCCACATTGGACTCTCTGCTCAGCAGGGAGCCTTCTTCCCCCCACCCCCACTGGCCTCTCTGCCTACTTGTGATCTCTGTCTGTCAACTAAATAAAATCTTAAAAAAAAATACTTCAGGGAACCTCCAAGAAAGATCATAACAACCAAATACAATTCCTTGAAAATAAGGTCCCCTCTGCTCCCTCCAGAAACAGGTACATGTACTAGGAATGTGGACTTTCATCTATAAGACTGCCACTATGGCAGGGAGGTGAATGGAACAAGAATAGACTGAGATACCAGAGAGCTATTTTATCATATTTCAGTCACCTATTTCTTTTTTTTTTTTTAAGATTTTATGTATTTATTTGACAGAGAGAGATTGTAGGTAGGCAGAGAGAGAGAGGAGGAAGCAGGATCCCTGCGGAGCAGACAGCCAGATTCGGGGCTCAATCCCAGGACCTTGGGATCATGACCTGAGCTGAAGGCAGAGGTTTTAACCCACTGAGCCACCCAGGTGCCCCACAGTAACCTATTTCTTCACCAAGAATTTCCTTGGTTGCTTGTAAACCTTTGACTGTTTTTCCAGATTTCCAACTAAGTTGATTCTAACCATTTTTACTCATTTCTTTGTGTTTCTGTGGAGGGATGGACCTTTCAAGTTCTCTTCTCCACTATTTTCACTGATGTCACTTAGTAATAGATCAGATTGTGTTGATTAATTTACCTCTTCATTATGAACTATGTTTTCCTGTACGCCTGCTTTTTATTGGATACCAGATGTTGTGAATTTCATCTTATTGGATCCCATATTTACTGTATCCCTAGGAATATTATTGAGTTTTGTTTTGAGGCTCATTTAAGTTACTTAGGAGCAGTTTGGTTCTTTCAGTTTTTGCTTTCAAGATGTCTAGTCAGGTTCAGAGCACTGCTCAGTTTAGGGTTAAATATTCTTCACTGTTATGTACTGAACTGTGTCTTCCCACATATTCGATATATGCTGAAGTCATAGGCCCCAACGTGAGTGTATTTGAAGAAAAGACATTTAGGGAGCTAATTGAAGTTAAATACGGTCATATGGGTGGGATCCTATGCAGTAGGATTAGTGTTCTTATAGGAAGAGAAAAAGTCACCCGATTTCCCTCTAGACGTATGCACACACACACACACACACACACACACAGGAAAAGTCATTGTGGGACACAGTGAAAAGGTGGAAGTCTACAAGCCAGAAAGAGAGCTCTCCCCAGGGACTGAATTTGGCATCACCTTGAGCATGGAATTCTGGCCTCCAGATCTATGAGGAAGTAAATGTCTGTTGTTTATACTATTCAGTCTATGATTTTTTTTTATGGGAGCCCTAGAAGACTAGTGTACACATACTGAGACATGACCTATGTACTTGACCCAGTATCCCTTGAATACTGAGGTTTTCCTATATCACATGTAGGATGAAGCACCATTCCAGGTCCTGTGTGAGCACCAGGTATTGTTATGAACAGTAATAGTTTTGGATGCTACTTTTCTTAATGTCTAATAGTTTCCTCATACATACGTGTTGATTGATACTCAGGTGAATATTTGAGTATTTATTTAAAAATAGTTGACTCAAATAATTGATGCAAATCTCTGGAATTCTCTCTGAGAAGCTCTTTCTTCTCTTGTACTCTCCTATAAAATATAGCTGCCTTGTTCTCCCCAGGCTTTGATCTCTATCTTCTCACGTTATGGAGTCTGCTGAGCTCTGTCTGTGTTCTGCTTTTCTGGACAGGAATGTCTCAAGACATTAATCTGGGGCAATCATAGGGCTCACTGTGTTTTATTCCCATCTCAATGGGGTCAGTGTCCTTCCTTGCCTGATGAACAGTGCCTTGAGAAGGGAGTTGGGGGAAATTGGAAGGGGAGGTGAACCATGAGAGACCATGGACTCTGAAAAACAATCTGAGGGGTTTGAAGTGAGGGGGGGTGGGAGGTTGAGGGAACCAGGTGGTGGGTATTAGAGAGGGCACGGATTGCATGGAACACTGGGTGTGGTGCAAAAACAAGGAATACTGTTATGCTGAAAATTAAAAAAAAAAAAAGAAAAAAAAAGAAAAATGTTGATGTATTTATTTTGCCTATTTTTCATATGTTTAAGGCAAGAAGGTGAAGCTGATCTCTGTTAATCCTTCATCAGAAATGGAAATTCCTACCATTTATTATCAACTTAATCTTAAGCAGTCATTCTCTTCCTGTTTCCACATACACAAAATAAGAGTAATGGTATCACAATAGGGTTATTGTGAACATTAAAAATATATAATGACAGTTAAAAATACATCATGCATCCTCATTGGATGACCATAGTGTAAAAACAATAAAATTTAAATCTGGAAAACATAGATCAAAGCACTAGGAATTCTTTTAGATATACAGGGGACTAAGTGATTTGTTTGATTATGGAAAATAATTTCAAATATAATAGAGCATTCTCATAATGCTAGTTGACTGCCAGTGGTTTCTTAGAGAAAAAAGATACTGGAAATACTGATGTTTGCCAAATATGGGACATGCATCTTTATTTCATTACGGTTTTAAAAAGGAGTCTCATTTTATTTGCCATGTGAATGTTCTTCATCAAGACTCTTAGTCATGTTATGAACAAATTTGTTGCTAGATCTCTTCAGACAGGAAGCATTTGAGTGTTAGACTGATTATCTAAGTGACATTGGTTGTTGTGAGTTGATTTCCCACACAGTTATTTTTCAGGTCTATCTACACCTGCGATTTAGGAGTGACAGTTTATATAATGTTCACTACAAGCAATGGTGAGATTCCTTCTTGTTCATGTCCCAAGATGAAGTCCTTTATGACACATGAGGACCTGGAACAAGCATCTGACAATTTCTAGTGTTCAAAATTACTTCAAACTTTAGTTCCCTGTTAGAATTAATTTTCTGTATGAGGGAGAATGCACTATTCAACCAGGCCCAACAAAGTCATCTTTATATAAGGGAAAATTCCCTACTGGCTTCACTGCCATTGTTCTAGTATTGCTTTAAGCTTCATTTCTCAGCATGGCCTTGGATATCTTGTTGCTGACAAAAAGTGTAAAAATAATGTTAGTCTGTGGGGCAAGTTATCTCATTTTTGTCACCTTTATGACAGTTGCATTTCTATACTTGTCATACAATTCTATTTCTCTTCCCATATTCCCCATATTTTAAACTCAGTCCTGGACTAACTTGATGAAGCTTTCAGTATAAGCATCATTGCTTTGGAGCTCACATTCCTATTTCCCAATTTGACACATGGATCTGCAAAGTCAATGTGTTGACTTGTAGACCTCACAGATATGAGACCTTAAGAAGTTTGTCTCTTGCCATTTTTTTATCCTTGTAGTAATCCCTTCTACAAATCCACTCATTCATTGTTAGTCACTTACTCAGTTAGTCTTCTTTTTTTTATTAAAACATATTTTTGGACCCAGTCTAGGTGATAAGCAATATGCAAAGTGATAAAAATAAAATAGTGAGTGAAAATAGAGTATGGTTCAACTTCTGTTTGAAAATTCCCAGTGATGGGGCACCTGGGTGGCTCAGTGGGTTAAAGCCTCTGCCTTCGGCTCATGTCATGATCTCAGGGTCCTGCGATCGAGCCCCACATCAGGCTCTCTGCTCAGCAGGGAGCCTGCTTCCTCCTCTCTCTCTGCCTGCCTCTCTGCCTACTTGTGATCTCTGTCTGTCAAATAAATAAATAAAATCTTAAAAAAAAAAGAAAATTCCCAGTGATGGGTATTCACCATGTCAAATAGCACTACATTTTATTTTTGAATTCATATTGCTAAACAATCTGTACATAGAGATATAATTTCTCTTACTCTAATTTCTACCATTATCTTCTACCACCATCTCTAGTGTTAACCTCTGGAGAATAATTCTCTTTATTTTCCCAGCAGACAATTTTATTTAACTATAATTATAAATCTCCATATAAGTATGGCAACTGGACTCTAAAAATAACCCTAAAGGCAAAACTAGAATCATGCAGCTATACAGTCAAAACTGGTAGAAGATAGAAATAAATCTTTACTAGTGTCATTTCCCAATGTTGCTGTTGGGAACAGCAAAATGTAGTTTAACTCATCCGATGAGTTAAACTACATAACAACAAAAGGGAAAATGTGAATCCAGCCACTGACTATTTCATGTAATCCAGAGTAGCTTTTTTAAGATAACAGGTGGAGTGCATAACACTATTTTCTTGATGCTTATAATTTCTGCTCCTTAAAATGAAATGGCTATTTTACACTTAATTCCACCATGTAAATATTTGTGACCAGGTTACTTTAGAATGATGTAAAATTGAGATGACTATAAAAAGTGGCACTAGAAATCATTATAATGATTCAGAAGTTCTGGAAGCAATTCACATAGTCAGTGGCAGACTAAGAGTATTGCTTAAAATTAAAAGGCCAATATGTGTCCATTTTTTTGTAGACAGTAAATACTCTAATATTTGATTGACAGAATGTACAAGCCAGATGCTCCAGGGAATTAGTGAAGTTACAAAATATCCAAAAGACAGTCTTTCATCATTCATTGGTATTTTCTGAGCATATGGGCATAGGGATAAATGTAGACCAATTAACACACCAGGGCATACCTCCCACCAGAAATGTGGTATTGCTTTACAAATATATGATAGAAATTTATCTTTTCATACCCAGTGATAATTTTTGTTTCTTATATTTATTGTTTCAATATCTATTTTAAAAAACTTCTATTATATGCAGTCTCATCTTTGAAGACTTCCTAATTATTTTTCCAAAAACCGAGGCTGAGAGTTGTGGCATGTTTTAGGAGTCAATTAATTAATGTTTTAGGAGTCAATTAATTGACTGGCAGGTTGCAGAGTTGATCAAGCATTTAAAGGCATAATGTTTCATTCACTATCTTTAAAAGTAAACACATTGGTGAAAAAACAACCACTTAAAATTTAATATGGAAATGTTGCATGCCCTGCATTGAGGTTCAGAAACCTAAAGTTTGCATGCAGAAATAATTTAAGAATTAACTTATGGGATATTTATTTGAAAAAGTCCATGTGATTTTACTTGACTGAAATGAAACTGTGATATATTTGTCAAAAGATGCAAAATAAACTGCATAAATATTGATACATCCCAAATGAGGTAAATAAGCACTACATAGTCTACCAAACCATACCTTCTGTAGGATAATCAGGGTTTCCTGAGCTTTCTATATAAATTTCCCTTTTGCTGTGACTACTATCTATATATAAATTTATTTGGACCTTAAAAAGTTGCTAAATAATCATAGAATATACCATCTCTTTTCTCTCTACAGTTCTATTGCATTGATACTATATTCATGATGTATATTACTTCAAAAATTATCACTATTAATTATTTCTTTGTCGTAACAGGCCCTAAATTTTCCCCCATATTTTTTCATTGCTCAAACGCTGATTTTATTTTTAGTGTCTATGATAACATCAATTTCCATCCATACATTTCATGGTCCAGGGGAAAGAGTACTAAATTGGAAATCAGAAAACTTTTAGAATCCTAAACATACCTACTATTTTTTAGAATATTTTGAAAAAAATGCATTGTATCTCATGGTATTTAGCACAATATTTTGCACACAGTTGCTTAATAAGTATTTACAGCATTACATTGAACTTCAATTTGAAAGGGTCATTAGAAAATTGGAGCATAGGCTATTATAATACATTGTGCTAACTTGTCTTTCTGCTCCCTGTTTCCCTACTTTTTAGAGTCTCTTAACATCATTATCAACTAGCTCAAAAACAACACATTATCTTCCCTAAAAAAGACTATTTTCCTATTTATTTCCTTGGCTTGGAAAACTACATTACCATATACTCAGTTTTTCAAGCTCAAGATTGTTTTATGTCCACAAGGTAAAGACTGACATAAAACCTCATCTCTTATCCAGTCACTAGCTGGTTCTATTTTTAAGACATCTAAAAACAAGTCCCTGTCATTTTATCTCCACTTCAACTGCTCTAATTCACATGCATCATCTTTTGTGCAATAATTTACTCACTGGAACACTGACTCCAACTTATCTCCAATGTAATCTATTTTCCACATAGTCATCAGGATGAGCCATTTAAACCACATATTTTATCATATTTTTCTCATTGCTTCAAGGACCATGGTCTATAGTTGTGGCAGGACTATATGATTTATTCACACTATAGTCATATTGCCAAATAAAGATAGCTAGATTATTTTGTCAAAACTTTATCTGAGGACAGTGGTGAAATAGCTTGACTCATACTAGCCATCCAGCTGAGAACTACTAGAAAAGCTAGACAAAGCAGTTTTAAAATTTTGAAGATACTGGTAAGCTACCAAAGTATAAGCATTTTCAGTGCTACATTCAGATGACAAGAAAAGCTAAGACAAGTGATCATAGTATCTGGTGTCACTTTTCTTCTCAATGCAATTGTTGATTGCTAAATCAGCAGCTAAGGAATTGAGATGCTCAACAGAGAATTTTGTTTGTTTGGCTCATTCAGTCAGGAAGATATTAGAAAAAAAAATATATGAAATATAGAACCCACAGAGATGAATAAACCTTAGAAAACTTTCCTTTAGGTTGATACGCTAAAGGACTAAACTGTATAAATAAGGATGAAATAGACCAACTCACATAGTAATTAAAATTCATCTCTTAATTATATAAATATCTGACTGGGTTAAAGTGATGTGAGATTGATAGTGACTTTAAAGTAGCTGGCTGCATGCCAGAAGCAAAGGTAAATTATTCAGAGAATGCTTTGATAATAGATAATCTGCCTTAAACAGTAAAGACCAGTTTTTTGCTCTCCAGTTTAGGTGCAATTCTTTAATAGCTCTGATACTAACACAGTTAACATTTTTATATCCAGTTAACTCATTTCTTTGACCATCTCTCAATCAGTTCCAAACCTAGGTGGCATAAATTATTGTTGTTTCCTGGTCTGCTTCAGACCCAAAGTGTCATCAAATCTAATAAGGCAATTACTGATATTTTAGTAGTATCTTGGAATATAGATGCAAATGGTCAGCCTTATACAATTATGATTTCTGTCCAGGACAACAAGAATAGTTTATTCAATACAAGTGTCACAATAAGAGTTAGGTAAAACTTGGGCAATGAATGAATATTCATCACACTTTAAACCACTGAAAATGGAGGTGTCTGGGTGGCTTAGTTAAGCATCTGCCTTTGGCTCAGGTCATGATCCCAGGGTCCTGGGATTAAGCCCCACATATGGCTCTCTGCTCAGTGGGGAGCCTGCTTCTCCCTCTGCCCCTCCACACTGCTCATTTTCTCTCTCTCTGTCAAGTAAATAAAATAAATCCAATAAAAATAAATACTAATAGGGGGAGGAGTCAAGATGGCGGAGAAGTAGCAGGCTGAGACAACTTCAGGTAGCGGGAGATCAGCTAGATAGCTTATGTAAAGATGGCAAACTCCTACAAATCCAACGGGAGATCGAAGAGAAGAAGAACAGCAATTCTAGAAACAGAAAATCAACCACTTTCTGAAAAGTAGGACTGGCGGAGAAGTGAATCCAAAGGGACGGGAAAATAGACCCTGGGGGGAGGGGCCGGCTCCCGGCAAGCGGCAGAGCAACGGAGCACAAAAGCAGGACTTTTAAAAGTCTGTTCCGCTGAGGGACATCGCTCCAGAGGCTTAACCGGGGTGAAGCCCACGCGGGGCCAGTGTGGCCTCAGGTCCCGCAGGGTCACAGAAGGATCGGGGTGTCTGAGTGTCGCAGAGCTTGCAGGTATTAGAACAGGGAAGCCGGCTACAGAGACAGAGCCGAGGAGTGACTCTCAGCTCAGGGTTACCTTGAACCGGTCGCAGGCTCGGTCAGCTCGGAGGGCAGCTGGAGGCCAGGGTGACGGGAGTAATTGGGCGCTGTTCTCTGAGGGCGCACTGAGGAGTGGGGCCCTGGGCTCTCGGCTCCTCCGGGCCGGAGACTGGGAAGCCACCATCTTCATTCCCGTCCTCCGGAACTCTACAGAAAGTGCTCAGGGAACAAAAGCTCCCAAAAGCAAACCCGAGCGGATTACTCAGCCCGGCCCCTGGTAAGGGCGGTGCAACTCCGCCTGGGGCAAAGACACTTGAGAATCACTACAACAGGCCCCTCCCCCAGAAGATCAACAAGAAACCCAGCCAGGACCAAGTTCACTTAGGAGGAGTGCAGTTTCAATACCAAGGAGAGCAGCGGAATTCCAGAGGAGGAGAAAGCAAAGCACGGAACTCATGGCTTTCTCCCCATGATTCTTTAGCCTTGCAGTTAATTTAATTTTTTTTTCTTTTTCAATTTTTTTTCTCTTCTTCTGCTAATTTTTTTTTAACTTTTACCCTTTTCTTTTTTAACGTTTTTTAACTAGTTTATCTAATATATATATATAATTTTCCTTTTTATATTTTTTCATTATTGGTTTTCTTTTTTTATTTGTTTCTTTTTTTCCTTTTTCTTTTCTTTTTCTTTCTGAACCTCTTTTTATCCCCTCCCCCCCACTCACGATTTGGGATCTCTTCTGATTTGGCTAAAGCATATTTTCCTGGGGTTGTTGCCACCCTTTTAGTATTTTACTTGTTCCTTCATATACTCTTATCTGGACAAATTGACAAGGCGGAAAAATTCACCACAAAAAAAGAACAAGAGGCAGTACCAAAGGCTAGGGACCTAATCAATACAGACATTGGTAATATGTCAGATCTAGAGTTCAGAATGACGATTCTCAAGGTTCTAGCTGGGCTCGAAAAAGGCATGGAAGATAGAGAAACCCTCTCGGGAGATATAAAAGCCCTTTCTGGAGAAATAAAAGAACTAAAATCTAATCAAGTTGAAATAAAAAAAGCTATTAATGAGGTGCAATCAAAAATGGAGGCTCTCACTGCTAGGATAAATGAGGCAGAAGAAAGAACTAGTGATATAGAAGACCAAATGACAGAGAATAAAGAAGCTGAGCAAAAGAGGGACAAACAGCTACTGGACCACGAGGGCAGAATTCGAGAGATAAGTGACACCATAAGACGAAACAACATTAGAATAATTGGGATTCCAGAAGAAGAAGAAAGAGAGAGGGGAGCAGAAGGTATATTGGAGAGAATTATTGGAGAGAATTTCCCCAATATGGCAAAGGGAACAAGCATCAAAATCCAGGAGGTTCAGAGAACCCCCCTCAAAATCAATAAGAAGAGGTCCACACCCCGTCACCTAATAGTAAAATTTACAAGTCTTAGTGACAAAGAGAAAATCCTGAAAGCAGCCCGGGAGAAGAAGTCTGTAACATACAATGGTAAAAATATTAGATTGGCAGCAGACTTATCCACAGAGACCTGGCAGGCCAGAAAGAGCTGGCATGATATATTTAGAGTACTAAACGAGAAAAACATGCAGCCAAGAATACTATATCCAGCTAGGCTATCATTGAAAATAGAAGGAGAGATTAAAAGCTTCCAGGACAAACAAAAACTGAAAGAATTTGCAAACACCAAGCCAGCTCTAAAGGAAATATTGAAAGGGGTCCTCTAAGCAAAGATAGAGCCTAAAAGTAGTAGATCAGAAAGGAACAGAAACAATATACAATAACAGTCACCTTACAGGCAATACAATGGCACTAAATTAATATCTCACAATAGTTACCCTGAATGTGAATGGGCTAAATGCCCCAATCAAAAGACACAGGGTATCAGAATGGATAAAAAAAACAAAACCCATCTATATGTTGCCTACAAGAAACTCATTTTAAACCCGAAGACACCTTCAGATTTAAAGTGAGGGGGTGGAAAAGAATTTACCATGCTAATGGACATCAGAAGAAAGCAGGAGTGGCAATCCTTATATCAGATCAATTAGATTTTAAGCCAAAGACTATAATAAGAGATGAGGAAGGACACTATATCATACTCAAAGGATCTGTCCAACAAGAAGATCTAACAATTGTAAATATCTATGCCCCTAACGTGGGAGCAGCCAACTATATAAACCAATTAATAACAAAATCAAAGAAACACATCGACAATAATACAATAATAGTAGGGGACTTTAATACTCACCTCACTGAAATGGACAGATCATCCAAGCAAAAGATCAACAAGGAAATAAAGGCCTTAAATGACACACTGGACCAGATGGATATCACAGATATATTCAGAACATTTCATCCCAAAGCAACAGAATACACATTCTTCTCTAGTGCCCATGGAACATTCTCCAGAATAGATCACATCCTTGGTCCTAAATCAGGTCTCAACCAGTATCAAAAGATTGGGATCATTCCCTGCATATTTTCAGACCACAATGCTCTGAAGCTAGAACTCAATCACAAGAGGAAATTTGGAAAGAACCCAAATACATGGAGACTAAATAGCATCCTTCTAAAGAATGAATGGGTCAACCAGGAAATTAAAGAAGAATTGAAAAAATTCATGGAAACAAATGATAATGAAAATACAACGGTTCAAAATCTGTGGGACACAACAAAGGCAGTCCTGAGAGGAAAATATATAGCAGTACAAGCCTTTCTCAAGAAACAAGAAAGGTCTCAAGTACACAACCTAACCCTACACCTAAAGGAGCTGGAGAAAGAACAAGAAAGAAACCCTAAACCCAGCAGGAGAAGAGAAATCATAAAGATCAGAGCAGAAATCAATGAAATAGAAACCAAAAAAACAATAGAGCAAATCAACGAAACTAGGAGCTGGTTCTTTGAAAGAATTAATAAGATTGATAAGTCCCTGGCCAGACTTATCAAAAAGAAAAGAGAAAGGACCCAAATGAATAAAATCATGAATGAAAGAGGAGAGATCACAACTAACACCAAAGAAATGCAGACAATAATAAGAACATATTATGAGCAACTCTATGCCAACAAATTTGACAATCTGGAAGAAATGGATGCATTCCTAGAGACATATAAACTACCACAACTGAACCAGGAAGAAATAGAAAGCCTGAACAGACCCATAACCAGTAAGGAGATTGAAACAGTCATCAAAAATCTCCAAACAAACAAAAGCCCAGGGCGAGACGGCTTCCCGGGGGAATTCTACCAAACATTTAAAGAAGAACTAATTCCTATTCTTCTGAGACTGTTCCAAAAAATAGAAATGGAAGGAAAACTTCCAAACTCATTTTATGAGGCCAGCATCACCTTGATCCCAAAAGCAGACAAGGATCCCATCAAAAAAGAGAACTACAGACCAATATCCTTGATGAACACAGATGCAAAAATTCTCACCAAAATACTAGCCAATAGGATTCAACAGTACATTAAAAGGATTATTCACCACGACCAAGTGGGATTTATTCCAGGGCTGCAAGTTTGGTTCAACATCCGCAAATCAATCAATGTGATACAACACATTAATAAAAGAAAGAACAGGAACCATATGATACTCTCAATAGATGCTGAAAAAGCATTTGACAAAGTACAGCATCCCTTCCTGATCAAAACTCTTCAAAGTGTAGGGATAGAGGGCACATACCTCAATATCATCAAAGCCATCTATGAAAAACCCATCGCAAATATCATTCACAATGGCGAAAAACTGAAAGCTTTTCTGCTAAGGTCAGGAACACGGCAGGGATGTCCGTTATCACCACTGCTATTCAACATAGTACTAGAAGTCCTAGCCTCAGCAATCAGACAACAAAAAGAAATTAAAGGCATCCAAATCGGCAAAGAAGAAGTCAAACTATCACTCTTCACAGATGATATGATACTATATGTGGAAAACCCAAAAAACTCCACTCCAAAACTGCTAGAACTTGTACAGGAATTCAGTAAAGTGTCAGGATATAAAGTCAATGCACAGAAATCAGTTTCATTTCTCTACACCAACAACAAGAGAGAAGAAAGAGAAATTAAGGAGTCAATCCCATTTACAATTGCACCCAAAACTATAAGATACCTAGGAATAAACCTAACCAAAGAGACTAAGAATCTATACACAGAAAACTATAAAGTACTCATGAAAGAAATTGAGGAAGACACAAAGAAATGGAAAAATGTTCCATGCTCCTGGATTGGAAAAATAAATATTGTGAAAATGTCTATGCTACCTAAAGCAATCTACACATTTAATGCAATTCCTATCAAAGTACCATCCATTTTTTTCAAAGAAATGGAACAAATAATCCTAAAATTTATATGGAACCAGAAAAGACCGCGAATAGCCAAAGGAATATTGAAAAAGAAAGACAAAGTTGGTGGCATCACAATTCCGGACTTCAAGCTCTATTACAAAGCTGTCATCATCAAGACAGCATGGTACTGGCACAAAAACAGACACATAGATCAATGGAACAGAATAGAGAGCCCAGAAATAGACCCTCAACTCTATGGTCAACTAATCTTCAACAAAGCAGGATAGAATGTCCAATGGACAAAAGACAGCCTCTTCAATAAATGGTGTTGGGAAACCTGGACAGTCACATGCAGAAAAATGAAATTGGATCATTTCCTTACACCACACACAAAAATAGACTCAAAATGGATGAAGGACCTCAATGTGAGAAAGGAATCCATCCAAATCCTTGAGGAGAACACAGGCAGCAACCTCTTCGACCTCAGCCGCAGCAACATCTTCCTAGGAACATCGCCAAAGGCAAGGGCAGCAAGGGCAAAAATGAACTATTGGGATTTTATCAAGATCAAAAGCTTTTGCACAGCAAAGGAAACAGTTAACAAAACCAAAAGACAACTGACAGAATGGGAGAAGATATTTGCAAACGACATATCAGATAAAGGGCTAGTGTCCAGAATCTATAAAGAACTTAGCAAACTCAACACCCAAAGAACAAATAATCCAATCAAGAAATGGGCAGAAGACATGGACAGACATTTCTGCAAAGAAGACATCCAGATGGCCAACAGACACATGAAAAAGTGCTCCACATCACTCGGCATCAGGGAAATACAAATCAAAACCACAATGAGATACCACCTCACACCAGTCAGAATGGCTAAAATTAACAAGTCCGGAAATGACAGATGCTGGCAAGGATGCGGAGAAAGGGGAACCCTCCTACACTGTTGGTGGGAATGCAAGCTGGTGCAACCACTCTGGAAAACAGCATGGAGGTTCCTCAAAATGATGAAAATAGAACTACCCTATGACCCAGCAATTGCACTGCTGGGTATTTACCCTAAAGATACAAACGTAGTGATTCGAAGGGGCACGTGCACCTGAATGTTTATAGCAGCAATGTTTACAATAGCCAAACTATGGAAAGAACCTAGATGTCCATCAACAGACGAATGGATAAAGAAGAGGTGGTATATATACACAATGGAATACTATGCAGCCATCAAAAGAAATGAAATCTTGCCATTTGTGACGACGTGGATGGAACTAGAGGGTATCATGCTTAGCGAAATAAGTCAATCGGAGAAAGACAACTATCATATGATCTCCCTGATATGAGGGAGAGGAGATGCAACATGGGGGGTTAAGGGGGTAGGAGAAGAGTAAATGAAGCAAGATGGGATTGGGAGGGAGATAAACCATAAGTGACTCTTAATCTCACAAAACAAACTGAGGGTTGCTGGGGGGAGGGGGGTTGGGAGGGGGGTGGGGTTATGGACATTGGGTAGGGTATGTGCTATTGTGAGTGCTGGGAAGTGTGTAAACCTGGCGATTCACAGACCTGTACCCCTGGGGAAAAAAATATATGTTTATAAAAAATAAAATTAAAAGAAATAAATAAAGTAGAGGCAGTGAATAAATAAATAAATAAATAAATAAATAGTAATAAACCACTGAAAATGAAAATGAAAATTAAAATAGCCAAATTATGGAAACAGCTCAAATAACCATCAGCTAAATAAAGAAGATGTGGTGTATATATATACAATGGAATATTATTCAGCTATAAAATAAGAACAAAATCTTTCCCTTTGAAATGACACGGAAGGAACAAGAGAGTATCATGGTAAGGGAAATAAATCAGAAAAAGACAAATATTATATAATTTCACTCATATGTGGAATTTAAGAAACAAAACAGATGAGCACAGGTGGAAAAAAAAAAAAGAGAAGCCAGACAAAACACAGACTCTTAACTATAGAGAAAAAATTGATGGCTACCAGAGGGGTGGTGGTAGGGGGATGGGTTTAAGAGGTAACGGGGATTAAGCATTCTACTTGTTTTGATGAGCACCTGGTGCTGCATGTAATTATTGAATCACTAAATTGTACAACAGACATTAATATTACACTATATATTAACTGGAATTTAAATAAAACAAAACTTTAAAAAAAAGCAACAATATAATATATAGTTCTATATTGAGAGCTAAATGGTATTACCAAAAAGACCTATAAATGTTACCTCACTTCTAAAGATTGTCTTTTTTTAAATTTATTTTTTCTTTGACTGTTTCAATTTTTATTTGAATTCTAGTTAGTTAACTTATACTGTAATGTTGACTTCAGGAGTAAGATTTAGTGATTCATCACTTACGTATAACACTCAGTGCTCAAAACAAGTGCCCTCCTTAATACTACTCATCACCCATTTAGCTAGTTCCCCACCCACCTCCCTCCATCAACCCTCAGTTTGTTCTCTAAAGAGTCTCTTAAGGTTTGCTTTCATCTCTCTTTTTTTCCTTCCCCTTCTATGTTTATCTATTTTGTTTTTTAAATTCCACATATGAGTGAAAGGATATGACATTTGTCTTTCTTGGACTGACTTATTTCACTTAGCATAATACTCTTAAGCTCCATCCAAGTCATTGTAAATAGAAAGATTTCATTCTCTTTTATGGCTGAGTAATGTGTATATATATATATATATATATATATATATATATATATACACACCACATCTATATATATATATATATATATATATATATATATACCATATTTTCTTTATTTAGTATATATATATATATATATTATATATACATACACACACATATCGTGTATATATAGTATGTATATATATATATATATTTATATTTATATATTTATATATTTCCCATATCTCCACATTGTCACCAACATCTGTTGTTTCCTCTGTTGTTAATTTTCACCATTCTGACAGGTGTGAGGTGGTATTTCATTGTGGCTTTGATTTATATTTCCATGATGGTGAGTGATGATCATCTTTTCTTGTGTCTGTTGGCCATTTGTATGTCCTTTTGGGAAAAATATCTATTCATGTCTTCTGCCCATCTCTTAACTGGATTTTTCATTTTTGGGGCATTGAGTTTTATAAGTACTTTATAGATTTTGGATACTAACCCTTTATCAACTATGTCATTTGCAAATGGATTCTCCAGTTCTGTAGGTTGCCTTTTAGTTTTGTTGATTATTTCCTCTGCTATGCAGAAGCTTTTTATTTTGAACAAGCCCCAATGGTTCATTTTGGTTTTGTTTCCCTTGCCTCTGGTGACATGTCTAGTAAGAAGTTGCTGTGGTTGAGGTCAAAGAGGTTGCTGCCTATGTTCTCCTCTGGGATTTTGATGTATTCCTGCCTCACATTTAGGTCTTTCATCCATTTTGAGTTTATTTTTGTGTATGGTGTAAGAAAGTGGTCCTGTTTTATTCTTTTGCATATGGCTGTCCAATTTTCTTAGCACCATTTGTTGAAGAGACTGTCTTTTTTCTATTGGATATTCTATCCTGCTTTGTTGAAGATTCGTTGACTATACAGTTGTGGGTTCATTTCTAGGTTTTCTATTCTGTTCCATTGATCTGTGTGTCTGTTTTTGTGCCAGTACCATATTGTCTTGATGCCCACAGCTTTGTAATATAGCTTGAAATCCAGAATTGTAATGCTTCCAGCTTCTCTTTTCTTTTTAAGGTTGCTTTGGCTATTCAGGATCTTTTCTGATTCCATAAAAATTTAGAATGATTTGTTGTAGATCTGTGAAAATGGTGGTAGTATTTTGATAGAGATAGTATTAAATATGTAGATTGCTTTGGGTATTATAGATATTTTAACAGTATTTTTTCTCCCAATCTATGACCATGGAATGTGTTTCCATTTCTTTGTGTCATCTTCAGTTTCTTTTGTCAGTGTATTATAGTTTTCAGAGTACAGATCTTTTACTTCTTTGGTTAGGTTTATTCCTAGGTATCTTGTGGTTTTGGGGGCAGTTGTAAATGGGGTCAATTCCCTGATTTCTCTTACTACTGCTTCATTATTGATATATAGAAATGCAACATATTTCTGTACATTGATTTTGTATCCTGTGACTACTGAATTCATGTATCAGTTCTAGCAAATTTTTGGTGGAGTCTTTTGGGTTTTCTACATAGAATACCATGTGACCCGCAAATAGTGAAAGTTTGGCTTCTTCTTTGCCAACTTGGATGCCTTTTATTTCTTCTTCTTGTCTGATTGCTCAGGCTAGGACTTTCAGTACTATGTTAAATAAAAGCAGTGAGACAGGACATCCCTGTCTTATTACTGACTATTGAGGAAAAGCTCTCAGTTTTTCCCCAAGGAGGATGATATTAGCTGTGGGTCTTTCATATATGTCCTTTATCATGTTGCAGTATGCTCCCTCTATCACTACTTTGTTGAGGGTTTTATCAAAAATGGATGCTGCATTTTGTCAAATGCTTTTTCTGCATCTATTGAGAGGATCATATGGTTCTTACCTTTTCTTTTATTAGTGTGATGTATCACATCGATTGATTTGTGAATACTGAATCACCCTTGCAGCCCAGGAATAAATCTCACTTTACCTTGGTGAATAATTCTTTTAATGCATTGCTGGATTCAGTTTGCTTGTATCTTGTTAAGAATTTTTGCATCCATGTTCATCAGGAATATTAACCTGTGATTCACCTTTTTAGTGGGATTTTTGTCTGGTTTTAGAATCAAGATGATGCTGGTGTCTTAATGAGTTTGGAAGCTTTCCTTCCATTTTTATTTTTTGCAAATGTTTGAGATGAATAAGTATTAACTGTTCTTTAAACATTTGGTTGTATTCCCTTGGGAAGTTATCTGTGTACATTTGTTTGTTGGGGGATTTTTGATAACTGATTCAGTTTGTTTGCTGGTTATGTGTCTGTTCAAATGTTCTAGTTCTTATTTCTCTTTTGGTAGTTTATATGTTTCTAGGAATTTATCCCTTTCTCCAGATTGCCCAGTTAATTGTCATATAATTTTTCATAATACTGTTTTAAAATTGTTTGTTTTACTGTGGTGTTGGTTGTTATCTCTCCTCTTTCATTTGTGATTTTATTTATTTGGAACCATTCTCTTTTCTTTTTGGGAAGTCTGGCTAGGGATTTATCAGTTTTATTAATTCTTTCAAAGAAGTAACTCCTAGTTTCAATGATCTGTTCAATTGTTTTATTCTGTTTCTATATAATTTATTTCTGCTGTAATCTTTATTTCCCTTCTTCTGCCTGCTTTGGGCTTTATTTTCTTTTCCTTTTTTAACTCATTTCAATGGAAGGTTAGGTTGTGTATTTGAGACTTTTCTTGCTTCCTGAGATAGGCCTGTAATGTATATACTTCTTCTTAGGACCACTTTTGCTGTATACCAAAGGTTCTGGACTGTCATATTATTATTTTCATTTGCTTCCATGTATTTCTTTATTTCTCCTTTAATTTTCTGGTTTGCCCATTCATTCCTTACTTAGTTGGATGTCCTTTAATCTTTATGGATTTATGTTTTTTCCAAATTTTGTGGTTGTCTTCGAGTTTCTTAGTGTTGTGGTCTGAAAATATGCATGGTCTGATCTCAGTCTTTTTGTACTTGTTGTACAAAAACAACAACAAGTTGTTGGTTTGTGAGCCAGTATGTGATCTATTCTGGAGAATGTCACATGCGCACCTGGAAAGAATGTGTATTCTGATGCTTTAGGAGGGAATGTTCTATATATATCTGTTAAGTCCATTTGGTGCAGTGTGTCATTCAAAGCCATTATTTCCTTATTGATTTTCTGCTTAGATGATCTGTCCATTGCTGTAAGTGGGGTGTTAAATTATCAGTGAGCTTCTTTATATATATTATTAAGCATTTTATATTTTTGGGTACTCCCAAGTTGGAAGCATAAATATTTACAATTCTTAGATCTTCTTGTTGGATAGACACCTTTATTATAGTTCCCTCCCTATCTCTTGTTATAGTCTTGGATTTAAAGTCTAGCTTATCTGATATAAGTACAGCTACTCCAGATTTCTTTTGACATTAAGATGATTAATGGTTCTCTATTCCTCACTTTCATTCTGCAGATGTCTTTATGTCTAAAATGAGTCTCTTATGTGCAGCATATAGAAAGGACTTTTTTTTTATGCATTCTGATACCCTATGTCTTTTGATTGGAGCATTTAGTCCATTTCCATTCAGAGTGATAACTGATCTACATGAATTTAGTGCCATGGTCTACCCTGTAAAGTCAGTGTTTTTAGAGATTTTCTCTTTTCCTTTATTAGGTTGCTTTTGGTCTTTCCCACTCAAAGAGTCCCTTTAACATTTCTTGCTGGGCTAGTTTGGTAGTCAAAAACTCTTTTAGTTTTTGTCTTGGAAACTCTTTCTTTTTCTATTCTGAATGACAGCCTTGCTGGATAGAGTTTCCTTGGCAGCATATTTTTCCCATTCACATTAAATATATCCTACCAGTTTCTTCTGGCCTGTCAAGTTTCTGTGGAGAGACCTTCTGCTAGCCTTATCTGTCTTCCCTTATGGGTTAGGGATTTCCCTTATTACCTTCAGTGTTCTTTCCTTATCTCTCTCTTTTGCAAATCTTACCATGATATATTTTGTTGTTGGCCTGCTTTTGATGATTTTGATGTGACTTGGATGTCTGTGTCCTTCCCCAGATTAGGGAAGTTTTTAGCTATAATTTATTCAAATAAACCTTCTGCTCCTTTTTCCCTCTCTTCTTCTGGGACTCATGACATTAATGTTATTATGTTTTACGGAGTTGCCAAGTTCCCTAAGTCAAAATTTGTGATCCAATATTTTTCTTTCCCTCTTCTTTTTTTGCTTCATTATTTTCCATAATTCTGTCATATGTATCACTTATTCATTCCTCTATTTCTTTCATCCTTGTTACCAATACATCCAGTTCATTTTACATCTTGGTTATAGAATTTTTTATTTTGGACTGACTAGTTTTCTGCTCTTTTTCCTCTATGATAAGGGACTCACTAGGTCTTCTGTACTTTTTTCTGGCCCAGCTTGTAACCTTAGGGTTGCTGCTTTAAATTCTGGTTTAGACACATTTTTCATATCTGTTTTGATTAGGTCCCTGGCAGTGACCTCTTCTTTTTTTTCTTTTCATATGAATTCATTCCTCTATCTTGCCATTTTATCTAGGTCTCTGTGTTCTTCTCTGTGTTAGGAAAGTCTGTTATGTATTCTGCTCCTGAGAGTAATGACTTTATGAAGATGAGGTCATATCCTGTCTAGGACCTGGTGCTTCAGGAAGTGTTTCTGGTGTATGCTGTGTGCACTCTGCTGCTGTGTTTTGGCTGCTCTTTTCCTTAGGTTGGTGCTCTGCAGTTTCTCCTTTCTTCCAGTGGGGAGTGTTTGAACTTGGCCACTGTATGGCCTGTCTTAACTATATGTGTTTGGTCTGTTTGTTAAAAGAGGCTGCATCCCATTTCCCCAGAGCTGAAGCTTTCCAGCAGTCTATGGACTGGAGTTTTTGACTACCAAACTAGCCCAGCAAGCAGTGTGTCAGGGGTTTGTCATTGTCTTCTGGGAGAGCAGTCTGCTGCTGTTCTGAGTTTCAGGCACTCTTCTCCTAGTTAAAAAAACAACACAGAATGAAACAAAACCTGTAGAGTGTAGGGAAGTTTGTCTTGGTGTAAGTGGCTCAAGCCTCCAGTGTGGGTGCTGTGTTGCTCACCAAAGTCTGTGCATCAGCTGGCTCTCTTGTTCCTGATAGGGGATTTTGTGCCTGCCATTGTTTAGGAAGCGCTCACAGAAGAGCTAACAATCTCCCCTTCTTTGTTCCAGGCATCCCTGAGACCCTGCCTTCACCCTGTCTGTGCCTGAACTGTCTGATAACCCAGCAGTGCTGTGCTCTTGTGTTTTATCTCAGACATACTGGCTTGGTTACAAAATTCCAAATTATAGGGACCCAGTGCAGCATGGATCTGCATGAATCCTCTTTGGTAGAGTATCATCATGCTCTGGGTAGTGCCAGTTTGTCCCGGAAGGGCAGTTACATGAATGTGCAAGGACTTGGACTTTATGGTAAAACACAGCAAATACTGGCGTCCAGGTTAGGTGCCTCTGTTCCTATGCTAATGAATGGGGCAGCTCAATGGTGCCCTTCAGCTCTTATATCCCCAGAGGAACGGTGCTGCTTCTCCCAAATGCACTTCAGGAAGGGGAACTGTCTCTCCCAGTGCAACTCAAGGGATCCTCAGACCACACTGTTTGCTTCTGGGTCTCTGCCCTCCTTCACCACAGAAACAACTCTATGCCTACCAGGCTCCATTCTGGCAATGGTGCGGACATCTAAAACTTCAGACTTTGAGCTCCACTGCTTGTAAAATCTTGTGATTATCAGCCCCGTCAGTTTCCTTGTCAATGATTTTGGGGAAATATTTTTCTTATAAAATGCCCTGTGCCCTGCTTTCTCTCTCTTCTCTCCCAGATCAGGGATCTTTCTTGTCCCCAACACCAGTGATTCTTTTCCACCCAAATCACATCTTCACACCTACTTTCTGTGATGTGGCCTCTCTTCTTCCTAGTAGCTGTACAGTTTGTTCTCTCAGTCCTCAGATCGATTTCCTGGGTGTGCAGAATGATTTTATATTTATCTAGCTGTGTGAGAGGGATGAGGCAAGCATAGGTTCCACCTACTATTCTGCCATCTTAATTCTTCTTCCTAAAGAATTAGTTTTTATTGATAAATAAGAACATGAAATAAGAACATTAACTTACATGAATTTTTTAATTTTACTTAGTAAATGTTTTAATTACAATGGTGAATAATGGAAAGCAGTTTGGGTTACATATAGATATATCAGGGTTTGAACCCAGTTTCTTCTAATTTCTAGTTCTGATGGATTTGAGCTACTCACAAAATCTGAGTTTCAGTTTCATTCCTATAAAATGGGGATAATCATTCTTGTCTTCTCTCACTGGGTTGTTGTGCGGGCCATATGTGCAAAATATTCTTTCAATTTTAAAGTTTTATAGAGGGAAAAGATTTATATTTGCTAGAGATGAGATCTTTTTCTTCTCATTTCTAAAACACTGTCCTGACACTACACAGAATGTAGAAATTTGACACACAGCAAATGCAAAACAAACAGATAAAAAGAAAAAAAAAGCACAAACAAAAAATATCATACATATTGAGCAAACCTTGTGGTAAAATGAGTTCACACAGCAACAAACCATGGGAAATTCCCAGTCCTATACTGTTGGGGTTCCAAAGCCCAGCTAGCTGATGCTTATTGTAAAACCTTTATTCAGAAAATCTTCAATACTTAGCTTTTTCATAACTTCCCATTGTTACTTATAATTGCTGATATTTACGTGGTGTTGGTTGTTATTTCTCCTCTCTCATTTGTGATTTTATTTATTTGGGTCCTGTATCTCTTCTTTTTGATAATCTGGCTAGAGGTTTATCAGCTTTATTCATTTTTGTCAAAGAACCAACTCCTGGTTTCTTTGATCTGTTCCACTGTCTTTTTAGTTTCCGTATCACTTAGTTTCTGTATCACTTATTTCTGCCCTAATCTTGATTATTTCCTTCCTTTGGCTGGCTTTAGACTTCATTTGTTGTCCTTTTGTAGCTCCTTAAGGTATAAGGTTAGGTTGTTTATTTGAGATTTTTCTTGCTTCTTGAAGTAGGCCTCTATTGCTATATACTTCCCATTTGGGACTGCTTTTGCTACATCCCAAAGTTTTGGATCAATGTGTTTTCATTTTCATTTGTTTCCATGTATGTTTTTATTTCTTCTTTCATTCCCTGTTTGACCCATTCATTGTTTAGTAGCATGTTGTTTAACATCCATGTATTTCTGGCCTGTCCCAATTTTTTTCTCGTGGTTGACTTCTAGTTCCATATTGTTGTGGTCAGAAAAGGTGCATGGTATGACTTCAATCCTGTTGTATTCATCGAGGCCTGCTTAACAGTGACCTAATATGTGATCCATTCTGGAGAATGTTCCAGGTGTGCTTGAAAAGAATGTGTATTCTGCTGTTTTAGGATGGAATGTCCTGAATATATCTGCTAAGTCCATCTGGTTGAGTCTGTCATTCAAAGCCATTGTTTCCTTGTTGATATTCTGTTAAGATGATCTGTCCATTGATGTAAGTGGGGTGTTAAAGTCCCCTAGTATCATTGTGTTGTTATCATTAGTTCCTTTATGTTTGTTTTTAATTATATAATATTGGGGGTGCTGGGTGGCTCAGTGAGTTAAAGCCTCTGCCTTTGGCTCGGGTAATGATCTCCAGGGTCCTGGGATTGAGCCCCGCATCGGGCTCTCTGCTCAGTGGGGAGCCTGCTTCCTCGTCTCTCTCTGCCTGCCTTTCTACCTACTTGTGATCTCTGTCTGTCAAATAAATAAAATCTTTAAAAAATATTAATTATGTAATATTATATTGTGATTTCCCCTTTAAATATTTAACATTTACTTAATACTTAACTTACATATGTAGGAGATTCTCTAACATATAAGTGTGCTAAATAGTATTTTGAAGGGCTTATATGTGAAAACAGTTTTAAAATTTTTCTCTGAAATTGCTGATAATGACTTCACATCCCAATTTTCTCACTTCTTGTAGGTAAAAACTTTGTTATGGACAAAAAATAATTTTTTAAAATTTGTTCTCTTTTTGGGGGAAGACACTTACCAAACTAAAAGTTAAAGAAAAATAAATTGACGCATATTCATCACTGTAGTAACAAGTAATATAGATTATAAAGATAGTGGCAGTTTTTGAAAGTATCAAAAATTAGATTTTATAATCATTCCAAAGGTATGAAAAATATATCTTCTGGCAAGGATGTGGAGCAACAGCATTCTAATACACTGCTGGTAGGAATCCCAAGTGGCACAGCCACTTCAGAAGATTAATTGAGAGATTTCTTACAACACTAAACATATTCTGCCATATCATCCAGGAATACGCTCTTCAGTATTTACTCAAAAATTTTAAAAAGTTATATTGACACAAAATACTGCACAAGGATGTTTATAGTAGCTTTGCACATAGCTGTCCAAACTTGGAAGAAACCAACATGTATTTGGTAGGTTAATGGATAAACTAAAGTACAATGAGACAATGGAATATTATTGTGTGCTAAAAACAAATAAGCTATCAAGAGATGAAAAGACATGGAAGAGATAAATGCACATTACTATGATTCCAACAAAAGGATGTTCCGGAAGAAGCAAAACTTTGGAAACAATCAAAAGATCAGTGGTTGCCAGTGGTTGGGGTGGGGTGCAGATGAACATGAAGAACACAGAACATTCTAAGAGTAGTGAGAATACTCTGTATGATATTATATGCATAGGTGGCTCACCTCAATATATGCCACAGGTTTTTCATTTTCCTGTAAAATTTTGGTATTCAATTTTCACTCTGGGAATGGCTGGAGCTGATAAGAAAATTATCACCCTATGTGTTCTCAATTTTTAATTTCTAGTAACACAATATATGTTTAGAAAAATTTGTGATGGGGCACCTGGGTGGCTCAGTGGGTTAAAGCCTCTGCCTTCAGCTCAGGTCATGATCCCAGGGTCCTGGGATTGAGCCCCGCATCGGGCTCTCTGCTCAGCAGGGAGCCTGCTTCCTCCTATCTCTCTGCCTGCTTCTCTGCCTACTTGTGATCTCTGTCTGTCAAATAAATAAATAAAATTAAAAAAAAAAACACTTCGTGACAATTTTACGTTTGTATCATATTTAGATAAATAAAATTTTGATGAAAAAGACTTTTTTATTTTTAAATGTTTTTGAACAATTAATTGAAGTAAAATACATTTCAAGATTAGAAGTTAGGTTTATGGAGTTACTGGGAGCATCCAAGGAGAGCCAACTGCATGTTTTTTTTTTAAAGATTTTATTTATTTATTTGACAGAGATCACAAGTAGGCAGAGAGGCAGGCAGAGAGAGAGAGGAGGAAGCAGACTCCCTGCTGAGCAGAGAGGCCGATGCGGGTCTCGATCCCAGGATCCTGGGATCATGACCTGAGCCAAAGGCAGAGGCTTTAACCCACTGAGCCACCCAGGCACCCCAATTGCATGTTTTGAATATTTTATGTGTTTAAAATATTTTAAATTATTATTCCAATATTTAAGCATTCTTCCAAGCTAATCTGCTAATATGAAGGAATTCTGACACATTGTGAAGGAAATGTAATTTAAAAATATAAAGGTCAATGATGGTAAGACAGTGTAAATTATTGCCAAATTTCAGCATTATACTTAAATATTATATTAAATGTTAATTAAGCTTAGAGCAAATTTGTCATTTAAAATAATTGAGAAATTCCTAAAAATAGTAATATTGAACTATATCATGCAGTAAATAGAGTCCATTCTTATTACTGTCATGAACGAACTCCTAACTGGAAAGTAAGTAGATCACTCAAATTTTTTAAAACAAAATAATTTTATTAGTTGCTAATGCTCACCAAAAGAAAAAAAAATCGTACCATACAAACTGTATGATTTCCTTTATTACTATTTTGAGCTCTCCTCCACTCTACCTGCATATTTTGTAGTTGACTTATTGTGCTTTTCTTTTTTTTAAGATTTTATTTTTTAAGTTATCTCTATGCCCAACATGGAGCTCAAACCTACAACCCCAAGATCAAGAGTCTCACACTTTACCAGCTAAACTACTCAGGTGCCCCAAGTCTTTTTTGTTGCTGTTGTTAAAAACTCCGTGGTGCTCTCAATCTATAAATTTGTTTGTAATTGCACAAAAATATTGTGTATAAAATAAGACTAGGAGGGAAAAACATAGTCTATATTTACAGTGGTCAGAAATGAAGGGGTATTTGAAGTATCACATATCTGGAACAGGAACAGACATTCCAGAACATTCTGGCTAGAAGAGAAACCCAAGAACATCTTCAGACATTCTTCTTTTGTTCAGGGATAGTGACACACAGAAATGAACGTAATTAAAGAAAAGTCCTATCTAAAGTAGCATACAAAGTGGGAGCAACTCCCTTGGGAGCTTAGGATATTTCACAGTTCTGAGTGTTAGCAACTCAAATGGCTGTAGACGATGAAGCATCTGAAGATGACTCATATTCAATTTCTTTAAACAGTGAAAAAAAAACTTACATTTTCAAATAAGAGAGTATAATGGTTTCTGTACACTATGGAAGATTCTGATTTGGTGAAACATAGAATATTTCATCTTTTTTAGAATCTGATATAAAAAATTCTCCCCATTCTTTTGGACTGAATTTAAATACTCATAGGTAAGAATGAGATAGACTTTTTAAAAATGTCACAACAGATCAGAATAATTTCATTTGCATAGTTTAACAGATTATCCAAATAGTGTTATAGTTATTGGTTTGCATTTAAATTGCAACAACTTGTGACAAGTAACTGTTCAGGGATAGTTAATTAAGTTAAGAATTATTTTAGTCTATTACTATGTTGTACACTTGAAACTAATATAGCACTGAATGTTAACTAACTAGAATTAAAATAAAAACTTTAAAAAATGAAAGAGAATAGTTTTAGTCTTTCCAATTTTTTTTTCCCTTTCTCCTAGAGCAGTGTACTTTTGCATGGGAACACTGTGAAAAAGATTTTTTTTCTTTTTTATTTTTTTTCTAAATTAAAGATGGCATGTGTTGTGATGAGCACTGGTGTTATATGCAACTAATGAATCACTGCACACTGCATCAAAAACTAATGATGTACTGTATGCTGGCTAACCGAACATAATAATAATAAAAAATTAAAATTAAAAACTTAATAAAAATAAATGAATAAATGAAAATAATTTCTTTTGCTAGTTATAGTTCCTTTACACTTTTTAAAATTTCTTGTAGATTACAAGCATGTTTTTAAAATTTAGTTCCATATTGTTTCCACATTTGTAAATTAACAGTACAGATAATGTTTAATATTTCAGAACCACCACACTGTTCTGGAAAGTAGCAATTAAAGCTGAATACTAGGAAGTAAGTAAAAAAAAAAACCAACAAAATAAAAAAACCCAGAGTGGGTAAAAATAGATGCTCTCCAACAATGAATGCATTTTATGCATTTTTTTTATTTAAACTATCTCATGTTTGGTTTGTTTCTAATCAGAGTCTATTTGCTCTTATTTTGTACATAGTCTGACAAACTTGACTATCTTATTCCTAAATTTCTAGTAGCTTAGAAACAGCAAAGAGGTAGAGATTATTAGAGAAATCAGCGATAGCAAGCAGGTAAAATGAAACAAAAACACAACAGTCTGGGGCCTACTGGGAAAGGGTCAAATACCTTTAAACACAATCTGTATTGAAGAAATGTGTATAATAAATAAATTCAGTAATTACTTAAAAAGTTGTTCATTCTCTGCCTTCCTCAGGTGGAATGTAAGGCAGCTTACATGAGTATATAATATTAGAAAGCAAGGTGAAGGGCTGAGGGAAGTGTGTAGGAAATGGTCCGGGAGAGAAGTTTACCTTAGCAATCTACATCCACTTACTGAAAGTTTGTTTCCTTTATCACTTGGTGGATCCTTTGGAGAAATCCCTTTTTTTTTTCAATCATTTTTTAAAATTTATTTTCAGCATAACAGTATTCATTGTTTTTGTACCACACCCAGTGCTCCATGCAATCCGTGCCCTCTGTAATACCCACCACCTGGTTCCCCCAATCTCCCACCCCCCCACCTCTTCAAACCCTTCAGATTGTTTTTCAGAATCCATAGTCTCTCATTGTGAGAAATCCCTTTTGGAACATAATTTGCCTGGGGGAACCTAAATACTCCTTTCTAATGAAAATTATGTACCTGAAGTTGTCTCCCTTCTCATTATGACTGACAGTTAAATGGGCCACATTTAAACTTGATCATTACAGAACTATGTAAACCCTTTATGGGCAACATTTGTATTCTTTCCATTGAGTTTTTATTAATTTCCTTTGAGCTTACTCATTACTATTTTTCTGTTATTTTCATTAGTGTTGTTTTCTTTCTTTTTTATGAACTCTTTCTAAAACAATATAGGTTATTAATAAATAAATGAAAATGACCTTTCAAAAAAAGTAAAATAACGTACATATTTGAAGTTTGAGAAAAGTCTAATAACACATATGTCTAGGAATTACAAGTTAATATACATATCAGATTATTTTAAATGTGTATCTAGTTTAATTTTTTGTTAAATCTTTCCTTCATTTTAACTATAAGAACAAATATATCTACATTAATTTAAAATTCCAAACATACACCTAATTTTCAACCTATTAACCTGGTGTAAGAAAATAGCATCTAGGTTAGCACTGTCTAATAGAATTTTCTATTACACATACACTAGAATAGCTAAAATAAAAAGACGGTCACTTCCAAATGCTAGCAAGGATTTAGAGCAACATTCCTAATCTCATATATTTTTGGTGGAAGGATAAAATGATATGTCAATTTAAAAATCAGTCTGGCAATTTGTCATAATGCTAAACATCACCTATATTATGATTGAGCAATTTCATTTACCCAAGGGAAATGAAAACATGTGTCCACAAAAAAGTCATGTTTAAGAATCTTCACAGCTACTTTATTTTCAAGAGCTATATTACCCTTTTTAAGCACAGACATGATTGCTTCCTCAAAAACCGATTGCTTGTCAGTTTACTAAGAGAACTAATCAAACTTACATCTTTATTGTTTTATTGCCCATGAGATTATAATTATCTCTTTTTCTCATAATAGTATATCTAATGAAATCAAGGATCCTTCACACTAATTATGCAAAGAAATAACAAATTTGTGTATGACTAACTAACATTGATTTCTGTCTTATTACATGATAACTATCTCAAAGGAAAGCTGTAGCTGTACTGATGCCTAAATTATCAGTAGCAAAAATCTGCAAAAGAGAAACCCAGGAGTAAAAATCAATCAATCAGTCAATCAATCACACACACACTGGAACATTACTCAGCCATAAAATGAATGAAATCTTGCCCTTTGCAATGGCAGGGATGGAACTAGGGAGTATTATGCTAGGCAAAATAAGTCAGTCAGAGAAAGACAAATACTATATGATTTCACTCATGTATGGAATTTAAGAAACAAAACAAATGTGCAAAGGGAAAAAGAGAGAGAGAAAACAGCAAAGCAAGGAATGGACTCTTAACTATTGAGAACAAATGGATGGTTACTAGAGAGGAGGTGTTTGGGAGGATGGATAAAATAGGTGATAGAGATTAAGGAGTGCAGTTGCTGTAATGAGCACCTGCTGTTGTATGGAAGTGTTGAATTACTATATTGTACCCCTGAAACTAATATTACACTATATATTAACTCACTGGAATTTAACTAAGAGCTTTTATTTTTTTTAAGATTTTGTTTATTTATTTGACAGAGAGAGATCACAAGTAGGCAGAGAAGCAGGCAAAGAGAGAGAGGAAGGGAAGCAGGCTCCCTGCTGAGCAGAGAGCCCAATGCAGGGCTCAATCCCAGGACCCTGAGACCATGACCTGAGCCGAAGGCAGAGGCTTAACCCACTGAGCCACCCAGGCACCCTTAACTAAGAACTTTTAAAAAGAAATATAACTGACCTGAATTAAGGGAATGTAAATATGTGTTGAGGTATCAATATCATTTGAACACACAAAATGCAAAGAAAGAGAATATTATTTTTGGATAGGCATATGAATATGGAAATGACAAACTTTATTTCCAAATTAATGTATAGATTTAAGCAATTTCAATTAAAGCCACAATGGAATCAATTTCAGAAAATAGCAAAGTATTTCTAAATTTTATTTTCAGGATAAAAGAAACAAACACTCAAATTTGCTTTAGAGAAAAGAAATAACAAAACCTATGGCAAAGTTAATACTTAGAAGTAGTGTAAATCTGCATGATTTCAACCAATGGATCATTTATTCAAGGTTCACTAGAGAAATTAATCAGTCACAATATATAGCCCAAAAAACATGTATAAGAGCTTAGTAAATCTAATAGATATACCAGGGAATGGGGATGGTATGTGGATTAATTATTAAAATATTGGTGAAGTGTGAATATTTTGTGAAATCTCAGTCGAGATTTCACAGTATAGACTAAATAATTTAGTATAGACTAAATAATTTAGTATGGACTAAATAATAAGTATTGACTTTTTTTGTTTTGTAATCAAAACAAAATTTGTTAGCGCAACGAAAACTTATCCTGGCACCTATAAAATCTTAAAATACTGCATACAATGGGAGACAGATACTCTCACAACAGTTTTTATGTCCAAAACTATAATTTTCCAATATAATTAGCAATGAGAATAACAAGGAAAGACTTCCAAAATTACATCATGAAATGGAAGAATGGCTCAAGGTTATCTCTCAGGAGGCATGAAAGGCAGGGATAAAAATAGGGACTAAAAAAAAAAAAGTAAGAGATATATATATATAGAGAGAGAGAGAGAATGAAATTTAGATTTTGTTTTGTTTTGTTTTTGCATTTTTAAAAATATTTTATTTATTTATTTGAGAAAGAGTGAGAGCGAGCGAGCGAGTGAGCACTAGCAGGGGAAGAGGCAGAGGGAGACGGAGAAGCAGGCTCCCTGCTGAGCAAGGAGCCTGACACAGAGCTCAACCCCAGGACTCTGGGATTATGACCTGAGCTGAAGGCAGACACTTAACTGACTTTAGGGTCCAGGAAAGAAAGAAAAAATTAACGATGGTAGGAGAAGTTCTGGAAAAAACAACCATGGCAACTTCCTGGTAAAATAGCTCTATGGACTGAATGTTTATGTCTCCCCCCACTCCAAACTCATGTTGAAACTCAAATCCCAATATGATGGTGTTTGGAGATAGGCTTTTGGCAGGTAATTAATTAGCTCATGATGGTGAATGGTTTTAGTGCCCTTATAAAAAGAGACCGAAGTTCAACCTAGCCCTCTTTCTGCCTTATAAAGACACAAGACAATGGTAGTCTGCAACTGGGAAGAGGGCTGTCACCAGAATTCAACCATGCTGACACCCTGATCTCAGACTTCCAGCCACCATAAATGGGAGAACTGAATTTCTGTTGTTTAAAAGACACCCAGTCTATGGTACTTTGTTATAGCCGCCTGAACTGACAAAAACAAATAACATTGAACAATGTATATGATTCTTCCTTCTAACATGCTTAAAAAAAATAGTAGAAGCTTTTTTCAAAGACAAAAACAAACAAACAAACAAACACAAACCAAGTATAGCATAGAAGAGAATAAAACAGCAATGCAATTTTGAAAACTGAGAAGCAGATGGATTAGTGGGAATTGAATTAGTTTTGGTATAATGGGTAAAACTGATCATTGATCTGATGTACACATTCGAATCCTCTGGATCTGGCATTGTTGGGTACCTGTGGAATTGAATCTTGAGAAGAGTTATATAAATGAAGGAAGATTTGGAAAATGGTGTAAAGAAAGCAGAAATAAAGAAGGTAAAGCAACTATATGAGATTGAGTCCGGCATTGGTCTCCTTGCTCAGTGGGCAGCATGCTTCTCCTTCTGCCTGCTCTGCCTGCCACTTCTCCTGCTTGTGCATTCTCACTCTAGCTCTCTCTCAAAACAAATAAATAAAATCTTAAAAAAATAAAAAGATAGTAATATGATTGTATTTTAGCATATTTTTGTGTGTGCACTCTTTATGTCTGGGTGACACTCAGGGTACTGACTTTTTGCTTAACATCTTTTTGGGCCTTAATTTTATGTTACCATTTCTTTTAAAGATGGATGACACAGATAAATTTTGTTGATATTTCAAGGCTGTTAAAATTCCATTCTAGGATTCCATTTACAATTAGCTATACTGAACATGAAGTGCTATTTTTCATTTGTGGGAGACACTGCTGGTGCTCTCCCATATCCAGTTATTTTCTCTGTCCCAGTCCTGTTAGAGGTTACAATTCTCAATCCCCTTGCAGCTAGGCAAGATGGTGTGACTAAGTCTAGCCAACAAAATGTGAGTGGAAGCCATGTGTGTTATTTCCAAGCTAAGATGGTTGCTTGCTGTGGCACCTGGGTGGCTCAGTTGGTTAAGTGTCTGCCTTCAGCTCAGGTCATGATCTCAGGGTCCTGCTTAGCGGTGAGCCTGCTTCTCCCTCTACTTCTGCTTCTCCCCCCCATCTCCCCCACTTTTGCTCTTTTTCTCTCTCTCAAAATAAATAAATAAAATCTGAAAAAAATAATAATAAAAAGAAGGTAAAGCAATTATGAATATGTATGCAAACAATTATACAGCCTAAAATTGTGCAAAGCAAAAACTGATAAAATATGAAGAGAAATGGATATATCAACATTTATAGTTGAAATTTTAAATTATTTTTCCTCAGAAACTAATACAAATATAGAAAGATAAAGAAGGTTAACATAAGATTAATATGCTCAAACCAGTAGATAAATATTTATTATTTTAATTGACAACAAAGACCTCAATGTTCCCTTTCTTAAATGACAACTAGGATCAAAAAGAAATTTTCTCACCACAATAAAAGCTATCATAGTATCAAAATACTATGTATTGTATCATTGATACATAGTATCAAAATAGATATCAAAAACTCAACTACATATTTAAAAAAATCAGATTGACACAAGTAAAGGAACAACAACAAAAATCTTTAAACCTAATCTCTAAGATTTCAAACATTAAGAATTTCTGCTGTCACTTCTATTTGATATAAAAGTGGAGGTACTAACCAATGCAAGAAATAAGGAACAGAATTATAAGGATTAAAAGATAAAGAAAAAATCCTGTTACATTATCAGATAATGTGGTTTTGTAGAAAATTGAACAAAATCAATAGGCAAGCTCTTGGCACTAACAAGAGTTTAGCAAAGTTGTCCCATACCAGATCATCTTCCACTCCACATGTACACTAAGACATAGAGCTTTGATACATTTAAAATACCTATTATAGTATTTACATCAAACACTAGGTACACATAAATATTTTTTATGGAAGAAAATTTAAAAGAAAAAAAATAAATTTCCTAAAATAGAGGCTTTCCACAACATATACTAGAGCAATCTACAAAGTCATAACAAAATACAAAACAAACAAAACAATATGATATTGGGGCATGCCCAGATAATTCCCAGGTAAAGCAATAGGCTACAATAGGAAGCTCAAAACCAGTGTTATGTACATATAGAAAATGAATATATTATAACCAGGCCATCAGAAATTGTCTGGAAATGTTACAGTGTTTGTCAGTTGGTTTTGGAAATTAATTGGGTCAATATGTAGAGAAAAATAATTATTTTACCTCTACCTCTTACCATCATTTAAAACTGTACTTTAAATTGAATAAAGATCTGAATATAAAGTGTAAAAATATTAAACCAATAAACTAAATTGTCGGAATTACTATGTGACCTTGGGATGAGGAGTGAACTTCTTACATAATATTCCAAGAAAGAAAACAGTCAAAATTTTGATAAAACTGATTGAATGCATGCAAAATTAGATTTTTTATTCAACAAAGGATGTTGCATGTAATGTTTACAGATGTGTAACAGATTGAGAAACAATATAAATATCTAAAACTGAAAGGTGATAAATATGTAAGCTATAAAAAAGAACATCCAATATAAAATGTGCACGAGCAAGTAAGAAGTTAACTCACAAACAGAAAATCCTAAAAAGCTTAAAATTTACTAAATAAAAGTGCAATCAAGTCTTACTGGCAACTAGAAAAAAATGGAAAATTAAAATGGTAAGGAGGGACCATTTATAGCTATTAGAGTCCCCAAAATCTGAAAGACATTTAATGCTAAATCTTAATAGAATATGCTGAAATAGGAACCTACATATTCTTCAGGAAAGGAGTGCAAAATTTTAGAGATAATCTGGAGAGCATTTTTTTTAAAGGTACTTAGTTACATATGCACACATTGGGATGATTTTATAATTTTTCACACAAACTGTGACATTTCATAATTATACTTGGATAATTGGCATAAATGGACTGTTCTGGATAAAGTGAGGTACATGGTCATGCAACACATTATATTAATCCCATCTGAAATATATCCAAGAGAAATTAAAGCAAAAGTCAATATAGGGACATATTATGTGTATGTTCATTACTGTATTGATTGTAGTAATAAAGCATCATGAAAACTAAGTGTCCATTTATAGAGAAAGGGAAAGTAAGATGAGAATGCACACTATGCAATGATTAGCAGTGAAATAAGTATATATTCAGCAACATTAAATATTGTTGGGTAAAGCAATAAACCTATATATTCACCTTAGGATACATGACTATTCAAGTATATGTATAGATGCTGTCTATTGGTGTGGTGTGGACTAGAAAGTGAAATATAAATTAAAAGAGTGAAAGAAAAATAGTAAATACAAAATTAATAGAAGGAAAAGACTACAGTTGAACTAATGAACATCATTAACTTAATGAAACATAAATAATCTTTATTTTTTTTAACTTTTTAATGTGGGGCTTGAACTCACAACACAGATCAAGATCTAAGCTAAGAGTAGGACACAACTGATTCACCCAGGTGCCCCCCAAAATAGTCTTTAGATAGAAATGTTTAATTTTTCCTCATAGAAGTACTATAATTAAAACTGAACATGTTCATCTACTTACACCTAACTGTTCATCTGAACATAACATGTAACATTGGCAGGGATCATTTACCCTTACAGTGATCTATGTACAGTGTTTGAGGATTCCTAGTTGAAACATTATTGTGATCATCTTTGCTTCCTAAGTCATCTCTGTGTTTTTATTGATAAATTGATTGAAGAGCACTTTTATTTCCTCGGCTGCTTCAGGGAGAAAAGGCAGTGATGGAAAAAGAAAATCCTAAAATCATAAAAGATTTTGATCCATTAGGATTTTCAATCTTCTATTTCAACAGAGGTAACAAGTGAGCAAGCTCTTTTCGAATTGATGCTTTTGATGCAATGTTAGTCAAAGAAGAATGTAAGTTTAAATTAACAGTATATTAGAAAAAAATAATTTGACATTATATCCACAAAAGTTACAGATGATCTATGTGTATTACATGACATCAAATGCAAATAGAAAATATATTGGGTTTGGAATGTCAAATTTAAAACTCTGCTAAAGGCCACATGCACGTGAATACACACTTATACATTCAGGGAAATGACCATATGATCTTTCTGACCCTCACATTGTTGTAGTGATTGTTTTTCAAATATACTGAGTAGGGTTTTGATGTCACGGAGACAAAGGCTATATAAAGGATAGACTGATGTGTTTAGATTTGAATGTAGATAATGAACAGAGCAATAGAATTGTGTTTACAAAAGGAACCTGATGAAACAAATTTGTTCCATAAGGCCATTTTCCATTTGCTTTCCCCGTTCCATAGTGACAGAAAAAGCAGTAAAATTGCTGATTTATTTTGTTAGGCTTTTCTTTTTGGGTATTTTGAATAAATCAACTGCAGGTTTACTTATTAGAAAAAATTGCTTTATTATACTACTCTGTCCTAGCAAATGTCCTTTTTACTTTCTTTAAGGAAGGCCCCAAGATGTAAGGAAATCCTCACGGTATTGAGTACATCTCTGAATTCTGATAACTGAAAGACATTGGTTTTTCTTCATTATAGTTAGATTTCTTTAGAAATAAGGAAAAAATGATATATTTCTGTTGAAAGCTTACTGCCCCCCCTTTTTTTCTTTTGGATCATAGTTTCACAGTTGACTAAGCATATATTTCACTCTTTTACAAACATCATCTTTTCTTGCATGCTGTCCTTTTTTTCTAATCTCATTTTATTTACTTCTTTATCCATAATCCCACTTCCATTTCTCTCCATTCATGAGCAGTCCCTCCCACACTGAATAGACTTGAGGCCTTGAAAACCAACGTTTTAAAAACAAAATATTGCTTATCCTGTGTAGCCCCCCCCCCCCATTCAGGGTCATGAAAGGTGAATCCTTGTTTTGGCAACACTTACAAGGTTAATTTTACTGTGTATCAGGATTCATCATGGCATTCGTATTCTGGCCATTTACTTGTTCTGGCTTCATCTGTTAAGTTTAGATCCAGCTAGTTATATCACCTGCTATTGATAAATCTTCTAAGATAGTGTAGTAGAAAATAGCTGTACCCACTCTCTCTCTCTCTCTCACTCACACACAATTACCCTGACTTGTATGCATGACTTTTGGTACTCTGAAGAAATTTTTTCACTAAAGACTTCTTCTCTTACATAACACATGTGCTGTCTTTCACAAATGCTTCTACACTTGATCTTAGCCAAAAGGCCAAGAAGGGATCACAAATGATTCTGATTTTTTTTTTTACTTTGTCTTAATTTAATTGTAAAGTCACAGGAAGCTGCAAATGGTCCCATGTACCTTCCACCCAGTTTCCTCTAATGTTTACATCCTACATAACTCTTATACAAAATTAAAACTGGGAAATTGACATTAGTACAATGTGTGTGTTCTGTCCCATTTTGTTATATGTGTAGATTTGTCCAACTATCACCACAATTAAGGTACAAAACCGTTGAATCACCACAATGATCTCCCTCTTTTTGTCCCTTTATAGACACACCCACCACTCTTCCCTCCACTATTCCTAACCCCTGACAACCATTGATCTGTTTTCCATCTCTGTAATTTTATCATTTCTAGAATGTTATATGTGAATCTTGTGGTATATGACCTTTTGAGGTTGTCCTTTTTCATGCAGCATAACACCTTTGAGATCCATCCAACTTATTATGTATCCATATTTCATTTTTGTCATATTTCTTTTTTTAAGATTTTATTTATTTATTTGACAGAGAGATCACAAGCAGGCAGAGAGGCAGGCAGAGAGAGAGGAGGAAGCAGGCTCCCTGCTGAGCAGAGAGCCCGATGCGGGGCTCGATCCCAGGACCCCGAGACCATGACCCGAGCCGAAGGCAGTGGCTTAACCCACTGAGCCACCCAGGTGCCCCATATTTCATTTTTTTAATAAATTTTATTTTATTTTATTTTTTTTCAGTGTTCCAAAATTCATTGTTTATGTACCACACCCAGTGCTCCATGCAATATGTGCCCTCCATAATACCTACCACCAGGCTCACCCAATCCCCCATCCCCTCCAAAACCTTGTTTGTTTCTCAGAATCCACAGTCTCTTATGGTTTGTCTACCCCTCCAATTTCCCCCAACTTACTTCTCCTTTCCTTCTCCCAGTGTCTTCCATGTTATTTCTTATGCTCCACAAGTAAGTGAGACCATGTGATAATTGACTCTCTCTGCTTGACTTATTTCACTCAGAATAATCTCTTCCTGTCTTGTCCATGTTGACACAAAAGTTGGGTATTCATCCTTTTTGATGGAGGCATAATACTCCATTGTATATATGGACCGTATCTTCTTTATCCATTCATCCATTGAAGGGCATTTTGGTTCTTTCCACAGTTTGGCGACTATGGCCATTGCTGCTATGAATATAGTTCATTTATTTTTATAGCTGAGTAGTATTCCATGGTAAGGATAGATTGCAGTTTGTTAACCATTCACCTTTTGTAGACATTTTCATTGTTTCTAGTTTTGGGTCATTACAAATAAGCTGATATAAACAATCATGTACAGGTTTTTATGTGGATATATATTTTCATTCCAGTGGGATAAAAGCTCAAGAGTGAAATTGCTGGGTTATATGATATAGGTATATTCTAAACTTTAATATTTATTTTCTTTAGGTTTATCCAGTTATTTCTTTATGTGATACTCTTATGTATTTCTTTATCTTTTTTTTTTAAAGATTTTATTTATTTATTTATTTGTCAGAGAGAAAGGAACGAGAGCGAGCACAGGCAGACAGAGTGGCAGGCAGAGGCCGAGGGAGAAGCAGGCTCCCTGCCAAGCAGGGTGTCCAGTGTGGGACTCCATCCCAGGTCGCTGGAATCATGACCTGAGCCGAAGGCAGTTGCCCAACCAACTGAGCCACCCAGGCGTCCCTGTATTTCTTCATCTTATCACCCAAAGATGAGCTGTGCATGGCAAATAAATTTAACACGTGCCCATGAAAAATAATAAAATACAAAGCAAAAAGAGTTGGCCACAAGGATTTGCAAACAGAAGTCCACATTATTTTTCTCAGATTTAAGATCATCCATAATTATTTCTTCTAATTTGGAAAAGTTGGACTCCAGTCTCATCTCTCCCCCTAGTTCTGTGGTTGATATCCTTCATCTAGCTGATATACCATAATACTATATATTTATTTTACCATATCCATGAGCTTGGAAAACCCCTGAAATTGTAATGTCACCCTCCTCCCTGGATTATACCCTATTTCTACTCCAGTCTAGTTTCTAAATCTTAGTTCAGTCTTTCATAATTGATTCTCTCCTTTCCTTCCAGATTAGGCATTACATCATTACTTTGGCTTCTAGAGTTAAGCTCACCCTCAAAACTTTGGCTTGACCCACTCCTAAAGTTCTATTCCTGATTCAGGCTAAATCAGGCAACCTAAGTTAGTCTCTCAAAGATAGCTTCAGGGCTATGAGTCAGGACCCAGAAAGTTAAGATGGGGTGAGATCCTGCATCACCTCAAGCAATTTAGTTAGTATCTGTGGACTTCAATTTCCTCATCTATACATGATCTCCTCAGTTAATATTAACCTATTATTATGCATTATAAATTACCAGAAGACTCAGGCTTTGTGATTATTTCTACTTACACTTCTCATTCCATTCTTAGGTCAGTACTAGCTCTTTTATTTTCTGAACAACACCAAAAAAAGTAACTCTTTGTACCAAGAAGAATTGATTTAACAGATTTTCTGGATTTTTCCCTGGCATTTTCCTTATCCATTCTCTTCTACAGTAATCCTGGTCAGTCCCCCAGAGTCTAACCTTTCTCTAAAATCATCTCATCAAGCTTCTTCATGCAATGCCATACAAGCGTTAATCATTATGCTTGTTTAAGCTTAGTGCAGTGAGAGTAACTTTCTGAGGTTTAAATTTTTAATCAGTTCAGTTTTTTCTCCACAAACATTTCATGTCCATCTCATGACATGGGTCTACATATGCATTCCAGACTTGCATTGTCTTCTTTAGGAAACCAGTACAGGGAAAACACCTATCTGAGTGAAAAAAAACAGGATTTGTGAAAGGGGCTATTCCTGTTGCATAATACTCAATAAAAAAAAATTGTTTTAGAGCAATAATTATCTAGAATTCAAGAGAAGCTAAACTTGGTGTTCTTGTTGTTTTTTTTTTTTTTTTTTCAGTGTCTGTCAGAAAGTCACAGTCAGACAGTGGCTGTGCCTAAAGCCATCTTGAAAGCTTCTTCATTCTCATGTTTAGTGTCTGGTTTGGAATGACTGGAACAGTCAGGATTCTTCAGCTATCTTTATCGCTCTGTGATTTCTCCTAATCTGTGTAGCATGGAGATTTCAGGGTAGCTGAAATTCTTACATATTGGTATATTGGTTCAGTGTTTCCAAGGCATAGAGGGAAGAAGGGATGGAGAGAGAGAGAGACAGAGAGAGACAGATAGGAGATCCTTTATGAGTCATGTATTATCATTTTTCCCAAATTTTATTGATCAACGGAGTTATAATAGTCAGCCTATGTTCATGGGGAGAAAAACAAATTCCACCTCCTAATGGAAGAGTGTCAACTTCAAATTTTAAGAAGAACACGTAGGAGAGGTGCCTGGGTGGCTCAGTGGGTTAAGCCGCTGCCTTTGGCTCAGGTCGTGATCTCAGGTTTCCTGGGATCGAGTCCCGCATTGGGCTCTCTGCTCAGCAGGGAGCCTGCTTCCCTCTCTCTCTCTCTGCCTGCCTCTCTGCCTAATTGTGATCTATCTCTGTCAAATAAATAACTAAAATTTAAAAAAAAGAAGAAGAACACATAGGATAAGATATTTATCATTACAGTCACCTTTGAAAACAAATTTGCCAACATGGTAGCATTTGAATTAGGTATTATGGGATAATATAGAAGTAATTTCCTAAAGTTATTTCTGGACTTATGTCATCTTTCATTCTGAGAAAAGGAGGGCAATATCTGGGACAATCTCCCATATGATATTAATGATGGGTAAAATGACAGAGCAAGTTTGGTTTTGTTAACATGTTGAATATACAATGTTTAACTAGATTTTCTTTTAAATCCCATACTTGAAATTCTTGGGTTGTGAGGACAGTGTACCTGGTAAAAATCTCAGTTGCAAGCCTTCTTTACTGTACGCATTATAAAAATTCTTTATACCAATTTGTTCATGAGCATATAGAACTAACTACTTTGAAGATCAAATAAGATTCCATAGCAAAATGTTTAGTGCTATAATTTAGCCCATAGAAGTAAATCAATAAACTTTAGCTAATTATCACCATTATCCCTCTATTGAAATTTGTCTTAAATAAATGAAATTACCTTTCTCAGACTTTAGGAGTTTTCTGTTTATAAATTTATAGCATCAGAGCTATGAACTAAACTAAGAATTCCACAAACATGACAAGAAGTTAAGCAAATAATTCACATACTGGTGTAAACTCTTAAAAAAATAGTAGTCTGTAATGACAAAATACCTTTGTATCATCCTTACCTAGCTTTTTCAAGAAGTAGAAATTTCCATTTTTATTTCCTGGCTTTATATTACCTATTTATCTGATTTTGTTTTCTCTGAAAAATAAGTTCATGGAATATAGAGAGTTAGATCAGAATAAAGTTGTCAGATTTTGTTCAGAGGTGGATTAATATGTTTGAGGCTATAAGCACTAAAATGCTATCATTTGAGGAGTTGTCCTCTCAACTCCTTTCTGCCAACATGCCACTATGAGGTTTTAAGAAATTAAACCATAAAATAAATTTACAAATATCCAAAAATGTCTAACCTTTCAATTTATGACTAAACTGGAACTTTAAAGTATGTCAAATACCTGATGATATCCTATTGTTTTATTATTTTGACCTCTGCTTTGCCAGTGCCCTCATTACTTGCTTAGTCAGCCCATTGATTATCCAGGAAAAATCTACTTCATTTGTGCACAATACATACTCAATTTCACTTATAAGTCATTTATACTATTAGTGTTTCAAGCATAGTTTGTTAAATTTGCACCATAAGCAAAGTTGTCCAATTTCATAAAGACCATAGTAAATAGAATTTGCTTCTTGTGTTAGAGATTTAAAACAAGTAAATACACACACACACACACACACACACATGCATGCATATACTTATTACTTATTACTTTTATTACTTCTTTCTTTTTTTATAATAGTAACAATGTATGCAGAGGATAGTAAAGAGATATGTGAGGTTTTTAAAAATTTTATTTTTATTTCCCAAAAGAATAAAATAAATAAATGGCCGGAAGGCAGGAATGCTGAACTCTGAAGTCAAGTAGGCTAAAGGGAAAGCAATCTGTAATAAATAGTGAACAGACTTCTCTGTTTGATTTCCCCTTTTCTACTCTAAGAATAAAGAAAAGTGAAATGCCTAAAAGAACAAGTCTGATGTCTACCCCATAGCTAGAATTTAACTGGAGTTACCCATAGCATTAATGCAGCACTCAGATCCAAAACAAACTGAGCTACATAAGTCACTCTGGGGCCAGAATAGCAGAAACAGATGTCAAAATAAGGCTTATATGGAGGTTCCTCAAAAAATTAAAAAGAGATCTACCATACAATCTAGCGATTCTATTTCTGTAGATATACCCAAAGGAAATGAAAACAGGATTTTGATGAGATATTTGCCCTCCCATGTTGATTGCAACATTATTCACAATAACAAAAATATGGAAACTCAAAATGTTCATCAAGGGATGAATGGATAAAAAAAGATGTAATACATATACATAATGGAATATTATTCAGCCACGAGAAATGAGGATATCCATCCATTTGCAATAACATGGCATGGATGGACCTTGAGCACATTATGCTAAGTGAGATAAGTCAGAGAAAGGCAAATACTGTATGATATCACTTATAGGTGGAATCTAAAAAAGTTATTAAACCTATAAAAAACAAAGACCAAATGGTGGTTACTAGGGGATGAGGGTGTATAAGAATGAGGATTTTTAAGGATATAAACTTGTAACAAGAAGTAAATAAGCCATAGGAATCTATTGCACAGTATAATGAATATAGAAAACAATATTCTGCTATGTCAACAATCATAATACATAAGTGTATCAAAATAACACACAGTGCACATTTAAATTCACAATGTTACACGTCAAATTTATTCAATTAAAAAAAATCAGGCTGATGAACAAAAGTACCTTAGATTTAATAATAAAAAAGAAGCATGTTCAGAGGTCAGGATAAAGTGATTATGAGAAACCCAAAAATCAGCTTCCAGGTAATTCTAAAGAATCTTTTCCATGCAGGACTTTATGCTTTGTAATAAGTAACCAATAATTTCTAGAATGCCTTTCATAAGGATTAAAAAAAAAGTAAGAATGAATCACATTTTTTGCACTTACATGCAAATGCAAATCCCACACTGATTTTACTCACTCTGATTTTTGTTGTGTAATGATCTACTCTTTGTGTGTTATCCTTTTGTCCCAGTCACAGTTGCAATTAGCTGCCAGATTCACTTACAATGATGTTCAAAAATGATTTTGGTGGTTTTGTTTAAAGACTGAAAGAAGTATATGGACACTTCTGGGAAAAAAACGGATGCAAAGAGATTATCACTTTCAAACAAGCTTAAAAAACAATTATAAGCCTCTATACTTGGCTAAATTTGATAGAATGATACATAGTACACAGAAAATACATATATTATAAATACATATTGTACACAGAATTGGAAAAAATATGTTGCTTTACCAACTAAAGATATGGTACAAAAAGAGTAGTTAATGTATTAATGTATACACATTTTTAAATAAAAAGTACTCAGACTATTTTGTGTGCTTGTTTTCTGTAGTACTTAATGACAAGTACTGAGTTAACTCCATTCTAAAATCAAGTTAAATATACAAAGAAAAAAACAACAACGTGGAAGATAAAAATGAATGGGTCCCCTATCATGGCCATCATTTGGATCTTTTTGTCTTAGCTGGCTTTTCACAAGTGACAACTAGATGTTTGATCCTTCAGGAATGACTCCAAGTTCTAATCATATGGAGATTAATTATTTAAATCTGTGCCTTAAATGGTATGAAATCTAAAATACAACCTTGGTCAATATATAGTCAAGAACTGTTTCAAAGTAGTTACGGTGATGGCAAACTGCAAAGTTAACCCATTTCTCTCATACACTATGGAGGCTCACTCTTTTTTCCTTAGCTTTATTAAAACATAATTACCATATAACACTGTGTAAGTTTGAGGTGTATAATATAGTGATTCGATATATGTATGTATTGCAATATGATTATCACAATAAGTGAACACATTCATCACCTTACAGTTACAATTTTGCGTGTGTGATGAGACCTTTCAACATCTACTCTCTTAGCAACCTTCATATACAATACAGTGTTGCTAACATTATGCTAAGTCAGACAGAAAAGAAAATATTGTATGATCTCACTTATATGCAGAATCTAAAAAATAAACATAACTCAGAAACGGAAAACAAATCAGTGGTTGCCGGAGTCAGGGAGTGAGTGAGTGAGGGGAAATGAATGAAGGTGGCTAAAAGGAGGTTTACTGTTTTGGAATGAGTGTGAAGCATTAATTTCATTATTGCTTCTTATATAGTATGTAGATTCTGGAACAATATGGAGATTATCATGGAAAAACCAGTTGAGACCTAAAGTATAGAAATTTTCAGTTTGATTTTAGTTATTGTGCCTCAGCTACCTGGAAGGCTGAACTCCTATGAAGCATTGTCTGGTCATCTTCATAGTAATTCTCAAACGTGGCTATGCATCAGAATCACCTGGAGAGCTTCTTAAAACACAGATTTCTGGGCCTTACCCTAAGACGTTCTTATTCAGCAGATGTGTCACTAAATTGTTGAAAAGAGTAACCATCAAAATTATCAGCCCTCCATTTTCTCCATTTTAACCTTTTGTATTTTTTTATTATAAAGAAAAAAAGTATGAGCTCTACATTCTCATACCAATTCCTCCAATCCTGTAGTACCTTACTGCTTATTCTCCTTAAAACACCGCAAGAGCAACAAAGCAATGATAGATGAGATAAGACCATGCATTTCTCACCAGGCCCATTGGCTGATTTTTATTCAGTGCTCTCGTTATCTATAAGACTTGGTTGCAGTAGCTGATTATAAAGATTCACTATACATATTTTTCTTTTTCTTTTCTTCACGGAGTGTATTTTGGATCCATGATTCATTTTTATACTTTTATATTAATTATAGACTTGTGCCATGTAAATCAAAGTGGAAAAAGAATAATATTCAATTGACATGCAGGGAAAGGCTAAACTAGACACACAAATAAAGCTGTATACAAAATAAACTATCTATTACAAAAGGTAATGAGTAAATTACTCATTGTCCTTTCTTTCTTGTTTATCAGTTTGTGTTTGAATTCCAACAACTCTGGCCATGGTTGATTTTGCCTTTAGGTGGTTGACACTTCCATCTGCTCAAATATAGTGGCCACAGTTAGTTAACTCAAACAATATTTTAACATGTCATTGCCTCAAGTAACTCTTTTGTTTATCTTCTCAAATCTAAACTCATCTAACATAATATTTCCCCAGACACTGGTCAAACTAACCAGCAAAATACTGCTGAGTAAAGATATGATCTAGTCTAAGGATCAATGCTCATCTTAATCAAAACTCTTTCAAAAAGAATGTGGATCATGGGGTGAAAATAGGACAGGAAACATGGGTTGTAGTTCATATTGGCAAGATAGAAACTTGCGAGAAATAGGAATGAATATTTTTTCAAGTAAATTTTTAATTCTTTTTTGAAAGATGAGAATAAACCACAGTCCCAAAAGCAATAGAGAAAACTTCCTTCCCAAAGTAAGGACAGTAATAATGATTATAGTGTGCCTCCTTAGCACTATAATAAACACTAACACCTATTTTGAAGCTCAGGATTTTTCTTTAATCAAGAAAAGTTAGTTCTGTTTAAAATCTGTCTTACTATATAATGATAGAATCATATAATTGGAAATGATACTATTTAATATTCAGTCTGTGGATCCTTGGTAGAAGACCATCCAAGTTCTGCTTGAATACAAGTAACCAGGTGATTACTGCTTTATTATCTCCAAAAATCCTATTTCATTTTTGAACAGCTTTAACTATTTGACTGTCATTATGGAAACTTTATTTTATATGTTTCTGACAACTGACCAATTTAAATATCTATAATATTTTAAAGAGTCTACAGAGGTTGTTCTGCAGATTTAAAATGATATATTGCTTAACTGGCATTTCCCAATGGTCAAATATATTTTTATAAAAGTATATAAAATTTATGTAAGTATGTTTGATATGACATCAGGTTCAGAGGCATCAGTGATTGGGAGGTCTTTGGGAGAAGGGTTTTTGATTTCTCAAAGGAAAGTCCTTTGGGTACATTTAAAATGCAATTCTGGGAAGCAAAGCAAGTTTTTTTTGCAATCTGTTGGATAAAGTAATTAGTTTAGCATCTTAACCCATGCAACAGCATTTACCTACTGAGAGTGCTACATAAAACAAATTTGTTCAAAGAGGTGGACATTTCACAAATGAAATTCCAACTGTTCTGTGCAGCTATATTGCCCTGGCACAGTCACAAAATAAATACAAAATTATTTTGATGAAATTATTGCTAATTTTATGTGTAGTTATAGTTTTAACACAGTTGAACTCATTAAGGCACTTATTTAAGCAATTTATTTCATGAACAAAACTATACACACACACATTCAGAATATTTTATATATATATACATATATATGCATGTATATATATTATATACTCATAGACATAATAGGTAAACACATACATTCAGAATCATTTAAAATATAGTATTATAGTTGACTATTTAGTTTCCATGTTTATCTTTGAAGGTTTTTTTGTGTTGTTCAAACAGCATATAGATTTATAAGTAAATCCATGTAAATGAGCATTTTTTATTGGTACAAATAAAAATAATATTAGAGAACAACTATGAAGAAATATTAATAAAATATATTAATTTCACTTAATTACATTGTTTTAAAAATTGATTTTCCATCCTTTATGGACAGGTCATAATGCCTTCTGAGACACTCTACAATCAATAAATTTAAATAAAAAGGAGAAAGAACAAACAAAATAGATTTTTAAACAAATATTTTTGTATAATAATTTGTAAGTCACCACAAATTTCTACTTTTTCCTTCCATACTATTTATATGCATAACAAGTAAATTGTACTTTAGATGAGTTGAGCTTTTCCCAGGTATATCCATTCAAGAGTCATTTATTTCTAAAGTTTCTCTTAATATGTAAATCAATAGAGGTGAAATATGGTTTTCTTGACACTTTTCATAAAAAAGAGGCTTATTTAAATTTTTAGATGTGATTGCTTACATAAATGTAAATTTGCTTTCAATATCAGTTATTACTGTTTTAAGTAACACACACACACACACACACATATATATATATACATACATATATATATGTATGTATATATATATATATTCTTACTAATTACCATCATCTTAAAACACCAAGGGAATAAGTAAAATGTTTAGACCTGGCTTACAGAGATTAAGTTTATCCATCACATTGTTAATGTATCATAGATTCAATATAGTTTGTAGGTATGTAAAAAATTTACTTAAGCAATATATTTAAAAATATTTTCCCTTCACCAAAAGAATAAAATTTTATTACAATATGGGCTTTGATTAGCTTGATGGATTGCTTAGTATAAGACTTGCTTGTTTCCTAACAGAAAAGCACAATGAGTTTATCTCAACTTACCAAGAAAAATGAATCTCTGGAGAATTGGCATTAAATCCTGTGGTTGGCTTGTCTTAGCTTTGATGGATATCCTATTGCCTATGTTCCCGTAAGTAGAGGAATTAAAATTAAATGGCTACACTGGATGTTTTAAGGTTATCGTTACATTAAATGCTCACTACTGGCATTAAAAAAGGATTAAATTACATTTTAAAATAGAATGATGCATATTGACAACAAATGAAATAATTAAACTAAGGAAATCTGTTGTAACACATCACTTCTGATATTCCATAAGATAACTTAAGGTATATTTAAAGTAAAGCAAAGAGGAAAGTATCTGTAAAACTTACCTACTGAATGATTAGTATCTTATTTCCTATGTTTAATGAAGGTATCTTAAATAACTGCTTAAAAAAACAGTTCTTGAATACTTAGGAAATAAAAAGTTTTCTGGGGAAATTACAATTCTAATGTTGACTAATTTCTGTACATTCTTACTTCCAACATTTTTAAAAATACCTGTAAAGGAGACACAGGCCCACCTATTTTAGAAGAATTTTGGTAAATAAATTAATCTGTAATGATAATTAGTGCTGTCATTTGGATGAATATATTGAAATGAAAAAACAAATTTTTGTTAAAAATTTTGCTTTCTTTAGAATCATAATGTGTGTGTGTGTGTGTGTGTGTGTGTGTGTGTGTGTCAGGCTTATGAACTTCAAAGGCATGAAGGAATACAGAATAAGTTTATTGTTTTAGTGATTTGTACTAGAATAAAGCATGTTTTATATTTTTTCAATAATTATCACTACTCTGATTTTTTTCAGTATTCTTAAAGATCTGTTTTTTCTTGTTAGAATTAGTTATTAGTTCAGATTTACTTAAAAATGAATAGAGATAATTCAGTTTGGAGCAAACTGTCAACATAATATTTTTTGTATATCTAAAATAATCTGAATTAATATAAAATGAAATGTTTCCCATATAGAAAATAAAATATTTCATGGAAATAAAATACTTCTCCTATAAAAAGAAATGATCCTATATGCTCCAGTACTTTGTATTTAGTAATTACTAAACAGATAATTTTTTTTAAAAAATAAGAAATGCATTATAATTCTATTTTAGTAGATTTAATAGGAGCCAAAGAGTTTATTTTTCTTAAGCTGTAGGATAAGTGTAAGAAACTATACTAATCATTCATACCCAAACAGTAGAGTTTACTAACTAAAACTGCAGCATCTGTCACTAAAAAAATTGAGCAGAATCATATGAGAGAAAATTAATTATCCAAGAAATGGCTTGGTCCTAATTGAAGAGTGGGGGAAAATCACAAGAAACACACATCACCATTATATTTTGCACTGGTAGTGATAAGATCTACTTAAAGTGATAAGATCTCATTTTAAACTGGTCTATGTAGATCTCTAAGAATGTAGACTTCACTCAAGAGCTAAGATTATTAACAAGGCTCAGTTAGATGCTCTCATTCTCTTTATTTTCAACAAGAGAAGCTTTCAGTTTATTGTCTTTAAAAGTTGATGAGACCAAAGGACAAATCACTAAAATAAACTTGAAAAACAAGGAACTAGGGTGCCTAGCTGGCTCAGTTGGTAGAACATGCAATCTTTATCTTGTGTGTAGAGATTACTTAAAAGTAAAATCTTTTTTAAAAAGCAAGAAATAGGGCATCTGGGTGCTCAGTGGGTTAAGCCTCTGCCTTCAGCTCAGGTCATGATCTCAGGGTCCTGGGATTGAGCCCCACATTGGGTTCTCTGCTCAGCAGGGAGTCTGCTTCCCCCCCTCTTTCTACCTGCCTCTGCCTACTTGTGATCTCTCTATCAAATAAATAAAATCTTTAAAAAAAAAAGCAAGGAATAAATGGCAAATGGAAACACAGGTACACACAAGTATAATTTTGCTCTACAATTTTCTATGGCAATACATGTTGTATAATTTTATTTTTAAGACCAAGTTAGTCTAGAACCCACTGTTGCCATATACAAGTCCTGGAGGGCTTGAACAGTATGTAAATAATAAAAGAAAAGTTAAAAACATGGAGGAAGAACTGTCTCTCATGTTCAAGCTACTGTGGTCCCCCCTCTGGATGATTTGTCCAAGCCTTCATTAGCTATCTACTTAATGGCAAGAAGGCCATTAATGATAGGTAGCTGCACTATGCCCTTGTCATAGTTGACCATATGAATCACTTTTTTGAATTCACCTATATTTAGCATCCAAATTGAAGTTATCTGCTCATTGTTGTAGAGACCTGGCCACATCCTAGGTTGTTGTGTCTAAACTGGGCATAGACTCCTTACTCCACAGTCCTCTTTCTGTGTATATCATGGAAGCTGCATACAAGCTTGAGTCTTTCAACTTCTTAAACTTAAAACCTAGTGTCCTCCTCCATCACTGGGTTGAAAAGATGAATATTCTCATAATAATTCTAAAATCTAAACCCTATTCATTGGCGTCATAAAGAGTGGCCATAGGTACCTTTAAGGAAAGTTCAAATTTCTAAAGATTTCCTTTCCCCTTTTCAGTGTGTAGGTAAAAAGTAGATTTGCTTTGTTTTCCCCTGGTGAATCCATAGCAGCTGATAATGAACTGAGACAGAAGTACTTGTCTCATTCTCCCTGCATATACAGTCGTTTCTCATTATTCATGGTAGCTTTGTTCTATAAGTTCTCTACAAATGCTGAATTAGTGAATACTGAACTATTGTCTCCATTCAAGATACAGAGTTTGGTTCCTGCAAGCCTCTGCTCACAGCATTTTCATCACCCAATCAATAATTATGTTTTATGTGTGTTTATATAAGATACCTTTTCTACAACCTATTCATGATTCATTAACATTGAACTCACAATAAACATAACTCATGTTTGAACAAACCTTATGTAACATACTTATTTTATACATAAGGCACATCACAGCTTTCTTGCACTTAGGAACACTAGACAATACTTTAACATTATGCTTGGAGGCCATTTTAAACAACAACAACAACAACCAAAAAAAAAAAGCACAAAATAAGGAAAGGTGGCACTGAATAGACTGTAGTAAGGACATTGTTTATAGTATGAGAGCTAAAATGAGGCAGAGTATTGCCTTGTTCAGTTATAGCTAGGAAGATGCACAGAGACTGATTAAAATTTTTCACTGCTCTGCATATGTCCACAAATGCCCATGAGATCTGTAAGTATTGACTTTGAGGATACACTTCAATTTTAATGAATGGACAAATTTGAAAATATGAATCCATGAATAATGATTGACTGAAAATATGTTTGCATTAATAAATTTTACATATAATATGCAAGAATTATATATATGTAGATTATCAGAATTATGTGAATTGCTTTGACCTTATCACCAGACTAAGTGAGAATTATTAAGCCAAGTGCAATAACTGATTATATACATTAAAATAATATTTGGCAACTACACTTATTTGCTTTTGATCACCAAAGAGTATTACTAAGTCTCAAAAGAAGATGTATACAGCTGAATAACATAGAGAAATTGAAGAGGACTTGAGTATAGATGGGGAATATAATTTTATAGATCATAGTAGAAAAGTAACTTAAACTCAAAATTGACTGAAATATTATTTAGTAAAAGTAATGATACCTGTGGGGAAGTCATGGCACATGAGCACAGACAAAAGTATAGAAAAGTATGAGAATATTGCTATTATTGATGACAAAGGTGCTAGCTGAACTTCGGCTCACATGGAAGGTAAAAAAAATTAACCTGAAGATCCATCAGATATAAACTCAAAATTAGTAAGTAGCTCATGTTACATTATGACATAACCCAAAATTATTTATTCATTCACTTACACATTTATTTTTTTCAGTGATATAAAATGCCACAACTTCTAAGAGCTGTTGATTATATTTGAGAATCAATGCTGTGGAAAGAAGTTTTCCAAATTTAATGTGAAAACACAGATAAAGGATAAAATTTTTCTAGAATATTTTTTAAAAAGTCTTAAGGTAGGTAATGAGTTATACAATTGTTTCATAATTTAGTATCACTGTGCTTGTACTCTGCCAGAATTTGGGATTCTGTTGCATAGCAGAATTAGACAAGCAGATTCACAATTAGATATTTTTCTATGGAATAGGACAGGTAGCCCTGTGCAAATCTTGGCAATCGAAATTCACTCTTTCTGAAAAGGATGGGGACTTCATAAGATGAACAGTGGAATCTTTCCTGACAGATGCATGGAATAGAGTGATACTCTACTCTGACTCTGATGTGTCAACCTTCAGAACTTTGGTAGAAAGGCCATAGACTTTGCATGGTTTACTGGAACCCCCAAAAGAGTATGGCATGCTTTCTGTATGCTAAGGCAACCAAGATAATAGGTAATTTCAAAACCTGCACTTGGAACAAGTACTAAAGCAGATTGAGTTCTGAAAGTCATCAGAAACAGGTAATCAGGATCTATCCAAAGCAAAATTATCTGATTTTAAAGCAAAGCAAAACCACGTCCTAATTGAGATTCAGCTGAATCAGGAAATTTGAGAATATTTGAACTTACAACTACCATATATACAATTTCTCTGATAGGAAATAAAGGAATCATTTTGGGGAAAAATTTCCAATAGATAATTCCTATGCCAATCTTTACTCCTGCATGTGGGGCAGGGGAGTGAGCAGTAATATGCAGGCTTTGGGTATGTGTAAGACATTTGGATGTCAGGTCTTTGCACTTCAGAGAGGAACTGAATTGTATTTAATCATTCTCCTTTCTCTGAAGTTTTCTATATCCACTGATCTGTATAATGAAAATAGACCATTATAATGTTAAATACTAGCCAATCTATAATCTTGGTAAGTTAATGTTTCCAAAATTAACTTTCTAGGCTTCTAATCCTATATCTGAGCAAAAGCAGAAAAACAGTGCATATGTAAAGTCGTAGCATAGTGAATGCCTGTGGAGTATATATACCTAAACATCTTTGTACCATTTGAGGTGAATATTATTGAGATTTAAAAAAAAATAATACTCTCTTCATGGAAGTGAGAGAAACATGACACTTCTATAAATTTTGCCAGAGTGATAAATTAAGCACTTGTATACAAAACCAAATGTTTCAACACTGTATTAGAGTGATCATGACCTCCATTCTGAGGACATCTTATCTTAAACAATTAAACATATATTCCTCAAACTTCAGAGTTTTTTTTTACTATGATGTCAAAGCATCCTCATGTAAAATTTTCTTGCCAGCCTGCTATACCTTTTGCATACTTGAGATAGCTGTCCTTCAGCAGGCACTAAAGTATTTCATTTGTAATTTATAAATCCCCTTATGGACTGTGAAGAAGAAAGTACTTGCTAATGGTATAAATGTGAGACTGGGATTCCAAAGAGGGGAAATATATGTGAAGTTATTTAATCTCAAACTACTCTATTAATTTATTTTTTCTTACAGGATTAGTCATAACACTAAAAATGAAGACCATGTGAGAGTGAATTTCAGTATCAATTCAAAAATGCAACTTTTTGTGTTAAATATATGCTATTCAAATTTAATTAATTTAAAATCTTGTAATAGAGGGTCAACTTAGAAACATTAGAACTTCTGTCAATATCTTCTAGCATTGGAGAAGTGTTTATAGTGCATTTGTGTAGTTTTATTGCATTTGGTCTCATTGTTTCAAATAAGAAAAATAAAGACATTCTTGATTATTTAAATATATAGAAAACGTAAATTATTTAGTATTATTACCTTAAATTCAGCATTTAGGAAATAACATCTGACTCTTAATGTATTTTAAGAGATGTTGAAATCTTTGAAAATATTCCATAAGATTTTGAGGGCAAAAGCCAGTTTTTGATTGAAAACAATGAACATGACAAAAGTGCTCTTTGAAAATATAGTTTTGGGGCACCTGGGTGGCTCAGGGGGTTAAAGCCTCTGCCTTTGGCTCGGGTCATGATCCCAGGGTCCTGGGATCGAGCCCCACATTGGGCTCTCTGCTCAGTGGGGAGCCTGCTTCCTCCTCTCTCTCAGCCTGCCTCTCTGCCTACGTGGCCTCTCTCTCTGTCAAATAAATAAATAAAATCTTTAAAAATATATATATAGTTTTGGGCACCTGGGTGTCTTGGTGGAGTAAGCCTCTGCCTTCAGCTCAGGTCATGATCCCAGGGTCCTGGGATTGAGTCCCACATCGTACTCTCTGCTCAGCAGGGAACCTGCTTCCCCCCACCCCCCTCTGTCTCTGCCTACTTGTGATCTCTCTCTCTGTCAAATAAATAAATAAAATCTTTAAAAAATATATAGTTTTACCTTGGATTTGGTGATGAGTTTTTAGATACACCACCAAAAGCTAGATCCATGAAAGGAAAAGATTTAAAAGTTGGGGACTTCATTAAAATTGAAAACTTCCATTCTGCAAAATACACAGTTAAGAAAACAAAAAGACAGCTCCAAACTAGGAGAAAATGTTTGCAAATCACATATCTAAAAAAGTACTTTTATCCAGAATATACAATGAATGAACACTTAAAACTAAACAAGAAAATAAATTACCCAATTAAAAAACGGGCAAAAGATCTGAACAGACACCTCACAAGAAAAGATACACAGATGGAATATAAGCATATGAAAAGATGCTCAACATCATATGTCCTTAAGGACTTGCCAGTTAAAACAACAACAAGCTACCTCAACACACTTAATTAGAATGGCTAAAGTAAAAAACACTTATAATACCAAAGCAGGCAAAGATGGAGAGCAACAGAAACTCTCTTGTTGCTGGTGGGAATGCAAAATGTTACAGCTACTTTGGAAGGAAGTTTGAGAATTTCTTACAAAACTAAATATATTCTTACCATATGATCCAGCAGTTACACTCCTTGCTCTTTACTCAAATGGAGTGAAAACTTGTGTCTACACAAAAACTTTCACAGAAGTATTTATAGCAATTTTATTTATCTTTGCCAACACTTGAAAGCAACAGAGATCTCCTTCAATTGGTGAATGGATTTTTAAAAAACCCTATGATATGTCTATATAATGGCATATTATTCAGTGATAAAAAGAAATGAGCTATTAAGCCATGAAAAGAGAAAAGAGGGACCTTAACTGCATGTGGCTAAGTGAAAGAAGCCACTCTGAAAAGGCTACATAATGTGCGATTCCAACTATATGACATGCTGGAAAAGCCAAAACTATGGAGATAAGTAAAAATATCTCTGGTTGCCATGGGACAAGGGAAGGAGGGAGGGATAAATAGGTGGAACACTGGATTTTTAGAGAAGTGAATATATTCTATATGGTGTAGTAACAATGGACATCTGTCACTGCACAAAGAGTGAACCCTAATGTAAACTATGGAATTCAGTTAACAGAAATATATGAATATATGTTCATTAATTTTAACAAATGTGTGGCAACATTATAATAAGTAAATAATAGGGTAAATTATGTTGAGGGGAGGTGGCAGTAAATGGAAACTGTACTTTATGCTTAATTTTTCTGTAAACCTAAAACTACTAAAAACTCTCAATTTGTATATAAATTATCTATACATAAATATACATAAATCAGTTGATTTTATTTTTGTATAGATGTAAATTGTTTTGAGATTATTTAATTGCTATTATTCTAATCCTCTTTATAAATGGACACTGAAGAAAATATTGTGGACACTGAATTATCTTTTCTTCAGCTATGTTTGGTTATAAAAAATTGTAATGCATTTTTGTTTTTTTCCTCATTCAGTTTTAACTTCTCTGTCTTCACGTTCAGGATGAAGCATATCACTTGGTTCCTTCTCTGTAATGAAGTTTTTCCTTTTTCTATATATATATATATATATATATATATATATATATATACACACACACACATATATACATACATACACACACACATATGCAGAGAGAAAAAGAGAGAGAGAAACAGAGAAAATGAAAAATAAACATTGCCTATAGGCCAGTCACTGTGCTTGGCACTGATAATAATGAGAAAAATTAAACCACAGTCACTCCTTTGAAGAAAGATGTGATGTCTCTGAGAGAGGTAAGTAAATTAATACAGATAACTTTCTTCATTTATTAATTAATGCATCAGAATTTAACTACTGGGTGTTTATGATATGACAGAAACTGCTCTAATCTCTAAAGGTTGGATATAAAAAACAAATATAAAAATTAAATAAGACCATGTCAGGGCTAAGTGCCATGAAGAACATTAAACTAAGTGATAAGTCTTCAAATTGCCCATCATTGAGCAATTGATACTGGGCAATACTTTTGACTATAAACAATTATAAAACTGGCCAAAATATATGAGGCAATTATTTTCTAACTTTGGTACAACTGTGAGAATTACAATCTTTATGGATTTCTCATGTGGGGCAATTTTCAGACTGTGGTGAGGAAAGGTGGAACGTAACCTGAACACAGTGTCACACTCAACCTTGACGAGAGAGATCAGATTTCATGACTGTTTGGGCAGCTAATATTTATGTGTTAAATACTAGAAGAGAGAAACACAGAGAACAAGTTCCAGAAATTTATATATAAATCCATTCTAGTCTTTGAGAAAAACCTGAGTTAGACTTCCAAAGTGGAGACTCCATGAGGCCCAGCCATGACAAATTGTTAGAAAGTCATGAAATTACTGGAAATACATTGCTATTCACTAAATCACACAGTGCTAGAAGGCCCAGAAGTTCTGTCATGCTGGGCTATAGGGAATGTAATGACACTGGCCATATTCATTGACTGCTCTTGAAAAGCCAGGCCTTAGGAATTGGATTACTAAAGCCCTAGAGAAACAGTTACACTAAACATCCTATAGTAAAGTTTAAAAGCAATCATTCAACACTTCAAACGGATCTACTGGTAAGTTAATTGATTGTAAGAATAAATATTGGTAATCTCTTATAGAAGAAACCAAAATCTGGGAAACAGAGGGTTATAGAAGGGAGGGGATGGGGGGATGGGGTAACCAGGTGATGGGTATTAAGGATGGCATGTGTGGTGATGAGCCCTGGGTGTTACACACAACTAATGAATCATTGAAGACTACATCAAAAACTAATATGTTGGCTAACTGAACATAAAAAAAAGAGAGACCAAAATCCAGACTGTCAAAATACAAAATATAAAATACACAGAACAGGGGGCCTGGATGGCTTGTCCAGTTAAGTGACCAATTCTTGATCTTACCTTGGGTTGTGATCTCAGGGTCATCTCAGGGTCATGAGTTCAAGCTCCACATTGGTGGGGGGGGCTACTTAATAGGTATACAAAGCAGTGACCCATTCCCAAAATAATAGCCAAAATGAAATTTGAGGTGAGGCAGGAGTTCAGTTATCACACTGGACCTTAAAATAACTATTATAAATATGTACACAGATTTTTTAAATAGTCAGTTGTTTATTTGAATTCCAGTGTGGTTAACATACAGTATTTTATTAGTTTAAGGTGTATGAAACAATGAATCAACAGTCCCATATACTACTCAGTGCTCATCAAGATAAGTGGTACTCTTAACCCCCTTCATCTATTTCAACCATTCCCCCAACCAACCTCCCCTCTGTTAACCATCTGTTTGTTCTCTAGAGTTAAGAGTATGTTTTTTGGTTTCTTTCTCTTCTCTTTTTCCCTTTGTTCATTTGTTTGGTTTCTTAAATTCCACATATGAGTGAAATCATATGGTATTTATTTTTCTAACTGGCATATCTGGCTTAGCATTATACTCACTAGGTCCATCCATGTTTTTGCAAATGGTAATATTTCATTCATTTTTATGGCTGAATAATATTCATATGCTATATATATAATATATATAACATATCTATTATATATATATATGAATGACATCTTTAACCATTCATCTATCAGTGGACACTTGGTCTGCTTCCATAACTTAGGTACTTAGGTATTGTAAATAATGCTGCAATAAAATAATGATGCAAAAAATTAAAACATAAGGGTGCATATATCCCTTTGAATTGGTGTTTTCATATTTTTTAGGTATATACCCAGTAGAGCAATTACTGGATCAGAAGGTAGTTCTATCTTTAATTTTTTGAGGAACCTCCATATGTCTTCCATAATGGTTGTACTCTATTGCGTTCCAACTAATAGTGCATGAGGGTAACTCTGTCTCTGCATCCTCACCAACCCATGTTGTTTCCTGAGTTTTTGATTTTAACCATTCTGATAGGTGAGACATGCTATCTCATTGTGGTTTTGATTTGCATTTCCCTGTTGATAAGTGATGTTGAGCATCTTTTAATGTGTCTGTTGGCCATCTGGATGTCTTCTTTGGGAAAATGTCTGCTTATGTCCCCTGTCCATTTTTAAATTGGATTATTTATTTTTATGGTTTTGAGTTTTATAAGTTTTTTATATATTTTGGATACTAACCCTTTATAAGATATGTCCTTTGCAAATATCTCATCCCATTCAGTAGGTTGTCCTTTAGTATGTTGACCGTTTCCTTTGCTGTGCAGAAGTTTTTATTTTTGATGTAGTCCCAATAGTTTATTTTTGCTTTTGTTTCCCTTGCCTAAGGAGACATAGCTAGAAAGATGTTTTCATGGCCAATGTCAGAGAAATTACTGTATGTTCTCTCTTACAGGATTTTTATGTCTTCAAATCTCACATTTAGGTCCTTAATCAATTTTGACATTATTTTTGTGTATGGTGTAAGAAAGCGGTCCAATTTCATTGTTTTGCCTGTAGCTGTCCAGTTTTCCCGAAACCATTTGTTGAGGAGATTATCTTTCTCCTACAGCGTATTTTTGCCTCCTTTATTGAAAATTAATTGACCATGTGATTGTGAGTTTATTTCTGGACTTTCAATTCTATTGATCTATGTGTCTGTTTTTGATCTATGTGCCAGCACCATACTGTTTTGATTACTATAGCTTTGTAATATAACTTGAAGTCTGGAATTGTGATACCTCCAGTTTTGTTCTTATTTTTCAAGATTTCTTTGTCTAATCAAGATCTCTTGTAGTTCTGTATAAATTTTAGGTTTATTTGTTCTAGTTCTGTGAACAATGCTGTTGTTGAAAGCAGTTGAAAACAACAACAATGCTGTTGTTGTAAGTGGTTGAAAGCTGTTGTTGAAAGCAGTCCAATTTCATTGTTTTGCATGTAGCTGTCCAGTTTTTTGGACCAAATACCAAATGTTGTTGTATTTTCATAGGGATTGTGTTAAATGTGTAGATATCTTTAGCTAGTATAAACATTTTAACAATGTTTGTTCTTCCAATCCATCAGCATGGAATGTCTTTCCATTTCTTTGTGTCATCTTTAATTTCTTTCATAAGTGTTTTATAGTTTCCACAGTACAGGTCTTTCACTTCTTTGGTTAAATTTATTCCTAGATTTTATTATTTTTGGTACAATTGCAAATAGGATTTTTAACTTAATTTCGTTTTCTGTTCCTTCATTCTTAGCATTTTGAAATGCAATGGGTGCTACAATCCAGCAATTTCACTACTAGGTATTTATCCAAAAGATAAAAATACTGATTCAAAGGGATACATGCACCCCCATGTTTATAGCAGTATTATCAACACTAGCTGAATTATGGACAGAGCCCAAATACTCATTGACTGATTAATGGATAAAGAAGATGCAATATACACACGAACACACACACACACACACACACACACACACACACACACACACTGAAATATGACTCAACAATAAAAAAGAATGAAATCTTCCCATTTGTAATGATGTGGATCGAGCTAGAAAGTATTATGCCAAGTGAAATAAGTCAGTAAGAGAAATACAAATATCATATGATTTCACTCATATCTGGAATTTAAGAAACAAAACTAATGAACATAGGGGGGAGAAAAAGAGAGGCAAACCAAGAAACAGACTCCTGACTACAGAGAACAAACTGATCGTTATTGAAGGGGAGGTTGATGGGGGAGTGGAATGGGTTAAAACAGGTGATGGGTATTGAGGAAGCACTTGCGATGAGCACCAGGAGTTGTATGTAAGTGAATTTTTTTTCACTAAATTCTACACCTGAAACTAATGTCAACTAGCTGGAATTGAAATAAAAACTTGGGAAAAGAAAAAAAAAGTTAAATTCAAAAAACAGGGAAAAGTGCAATGGATTTGTGTACCATGATTTTGTTTCCTACGACTTTATGGAGTTCATTTATCAGTTGCCGTAGTTTTTTGGTGGGGTCTTTAGAGTTTTCTATATATAGTATTATGTCATCCACAAATAGTGAAAGTTTTATTTCTTCCTTACCTATTGGAATGTCTTTTATTACTTTTTGTTGTCTGATTGCTGTGGCTAGGACTTCTAGTACAGTGTTGAGTAAAATTGGAGAGAATGGATATTCTTGGTCTTGTTCCTGATCTTAAGGGAAAATCTCTCCATTTTTCCTCCCACAGATGTTAGCTGTGGATTTTTCATATAAAGCCTTTATTATGCTGAGGTATGTTCCCTCTAAATCTGCTTCATTGGGGGTTTTTATATCATGAATGGATATTGTACTTTGCTAAATGCTTTTTCTGAATCTATTGAAATAATCATATAGTTTTTATCCTTTCTTTTGTTGATGTGATGTATCATGTTGATTGGTGAATATTGAACCACTCTGACATTTCTGGAATAAATCACACTTGATCATGGTGAATTTTTTTAATATATTGTTGGATTCAGTTTGCTAATATTTTGTTGAAGACTTTTGCATCTATATTCATGAGAGATATTGGCCTCCAGTTCTCTCCCTATCTTGTGTGTGTGTGTGTGTGTGTGTGTGTGTGTGTGTGTGTGTTGTCTTTATCTCAGTTTGGGATCAGAGAAATGCTGAATAGAATGAATTTAAAATCTTTCCTTCATCTTCTATTTTTTGGAATAAGTTGAGTAGAATAGGCATTAACTCTTCTTCAAATGTTTGTTAGAACTCACTTGTGTGGCCTCTGGTACTGGACTTCTGTTTGTTGGGAGCTTTTTGATTACTGACTCAATTTCATTACTGGTAATCAGTCTGTTCAAATTTCTTATTTCTTCCTAACTCAGTTTTGGGGAAATTATATATTTCTAGGAATTTATTCATTTCTCCTAGGTAGTCCAATTTTTGGCATATGATTTCTCATAATATTCCCTTAAATCCTTTCTATTTCTATGGTGGTGGTTGTTATTTCTCTTCTTTAATTTCTGATTTTGTTATTTGAGTCCTCTCTTTTTTTGATGAGTCTTGCTAGAGGTTTATCAATTTTGTGTATCTTTTCAAAGAACCAGCTCCAGGTTTCATTGACCTGTTCCATTGTTTTTTGGTTTTGTTTGGTTTTGTTTTTTAGCTTCCATATCATTGTTTTCTGCTCTAATTTTTATTATTCCTCTGCTGTTGGCTTTAGGTTTTGTTTGTTTTTGTTGTTTTCTAGCTCCCTTAGGTGTTTTATAGCTCCCTTACTGTATAGGCTATCTATAGGATATTTTTCTTGCTTCTTGAATTAGACCTGTATTGTTATATACTTCCCTGTTAGAACTACTTTTGTTCTATCCCAAAGACTTTGGATCATTGTCATTTTCACTTCTCTCCATGTAATTTTTGATATTTTTGTTTGATTTCTTGGTTGACCCATTTGTTGTTTAGTAGCATGTTATTTAGCCTCCATGTACTTATGCTCTGTCCATTTTTTTTTCTGTGGCTGATTTCTAGTTTCACAGTGTTGTGGTCAGAAAAGATGTAAGGTATGATTTTGATCTCTTTGAATTTGTTGAGAATTGTTTTGTGGCCTATCAGTGATCTATTCTGGAGAATATTATGTGTGCACCTAATAAGAATGTGTATCTGCTGTTTTAGGATGGAATGATCAGAACAATTTAGATAAATCCGTCTGTTGCACTGATTCATTCAAAGCAACTCTTTTCTTGTTGATTTTTTTGTTTGGACGATGTCCATTGATTTAAGTGTGGTATTTAAGTCCCCTACTATTATTGTATTACTATCAATTAGTTCCTTTATGTTTATTACTTCCTGCTTTTCGTATTTGAGTGTTCCCACATTGGGTACATAATTATTTGCAATTGGTGTTCTGCTTGTTATATTGTCCCCTTTATTATTATATAGTGTCTTTCTTTGTCTCCTGGTACAGTCTATATTTTAAAGTCTATTTAGTCCAATATAAGTATTGCTATCTTGACTTTCTTTTTATAGCCATTTGCATGATAAACGTTTCTCCAACCCCTCACATTCAATCTGCATGTATCTTTAGGTCTGAAAAGAGTCTCTAGTAGGCAGCATAAAGATTGTTCTTGTTTTTTGTGCATTTGTCACCCTGTGTCTTTTGATTGGCATGTTTAAAAGCTTTGCATTCAAAGTAATTATTAATAGCTATGTATTTATTACCATTTTGTACTTGTTTTATATTTTTGTAGTTATCCTGTGATCCTTTCTTTTGTGGCTCTCTCTTTCATGTATTGTTGGCTTTCCTTAGTGATATACTTGGATTCCTTTCTCTTTCTTTTTTGCATACCTATTACTGCTTTTTGATTTGTGGTTACCATTAGGTTTCTATATAAAATCTTCTGCAAATTATAGTCTATATTAAATTGATGGTCGCTTAAGTTTCAATCCATTCTTTACTCCTCTCCTCACCATGTTTTAGGTATATGGTGTCATACTTTGCATCATTTTATTTTGTGAGTCCCTTGCCTGATTTTCACAAATACACTTATTTGTACTGCATTTGTGCTTTCTACTTTTCTTACTCTTACTTATAGTCTTTCCTTTTCCCTCAAAGTGTCCTCTTTAACATTTCCTGCAAGGCTGGTTTAGTGGTCACGAATGCCTTTAGTTTTTGTTTGGGAAACTCTATCTCTTCTATTCTGAATGAGAGGCTTGCTGGATAGAGTGTTGGCTGCAGGTTTTTTCCTTTCAGCACTTTGAATACATCATGTCACATTCTTCTGGACTTCAAAGTTTCTGCTAAAAAATCAGCTGATGGCCTTTTGGTATTTCTCTTATATGTAACTCTTTTTATCTCTTACTGTTCATAAAATTCTCTTTTTATTACTACTTTTTGCCAGTTTAATTGGTGTGTACCTACGTGGGTTGATTTTGTTGGAGCCTGTCTGTGTCTCCTAGATATGGGTTTCTGTTTCCTTCCCTGGATTAAGGAAGTTTTAGCTATTATTTCTTCAGAAAAATTTTCTGCCCCCCATTCTCCCTCTTTTCTCCTTCTGGGATTTCTATAATGTAAAAGTTATTACACTTGATGGAGTCACTGAGCTCCCTAAATCTATCCCCATGTTGCACATTTTTTTTTCCTCTTACCTGCTCAGCTTGATTACTTCCTATTACTGTGTCTTCCAGTTTGCTAATTCATCCTTTTCCTTCTTCTAGTCTACTATTTTTTCCATCTAGTGTATTTTTATTTACATTTATTGTGTTCTTAATCTCTGATTATTATTTTTTTAAAATTTCTTGTTAAGGGTCTCATTGATGTCCTCCACTTTTTTCTCAAGTCCAGTGAGTATCTTTATGTTCATCCACTACTTTATATTCTCTATCAGGGATATTACTTACCTCTGTTTTGCTTATGTATCTTGATGTAGTTTTGTCATGTTCTTTGGGATATATTACTCTGTCTCCTCACTTTTTCTAAATCTTTGTGTCTGTTTCACTGTTTTAGGAAAGTCACTTTTATCCCCTGCTCTTGAATGTATGGCCTTGTGAAAAAGAGGTCCTGTAGTGCCCTGCAGTGAAGTATCCCCTGTTCACCAGAACCTGGTGCTTCGGGGTTGTCTCCTATGTGGGCTGCATGTGCTCTGCTATTGTGTCCTGGCCACTTTTCCTTCAGTCCAGTCATCTGCAGTGTCTGTATTTGACCATTGTGGGCAGTTTTTGGTCAGTATTCCAAGGAAGATATACAAATGGCCAATAAGTAAATGGAAAGATGCTTAACATTAATCACCAGAGAAATTCAAATCAAAACCACAATAAAATAGAACTTCTAATCCTCTAGGATGGCCAAAATAAAAAAGGTAGATAATAAGAGTTTATAGGGTGTGGGAAAATTGGAAATTTTATATATTGCAGATGGAAATATAAAATGGTGCAGCCACTTTGGAAAACAGTTTGGCAGTTCCTCAGAAAGATAAATATAGAGTCATTGTATGAACCAGAAATATACTCTTAGGTATATATCTAAGAAAAATGAAAAGGTATTGTCATAAAAATTTGTATGTGAACATTCATAGCAGCATAATTCATAAGAGTCAAAATGTGGAAATAACCCAAATTGCCATCAACTGATAATAGATATACAAAATGGTGCATATTTCTACCACAAAATATTATTCATCTATGAAAGGATTGAAGTACTGACATATGTTACAACCAGAATGAACCTTGAAAACATATGCTAAATGAAAGAAGTCATAAAATATCATAAAATGTATTATTTTTTATATAAAATATCTGTAATATATAAATCTATAGCGGCAGAAAGTAGATTGGTGGTTACCTAGGTCTGACAAGGGGAGTGTCACAGAAATGGAGAGTGACTGCTAATGGGGAACTGGTTTCTTTTAGAGGATGAAATGATCTAAACTGATTGTGGTAATTGTTAATCTACATGAATATACTAAAAACTATCAAACTGTACACTTTAAATAGGTGAATTAGATGTACATGACAAATCCAAATTAAAAATAAGGAAAATAAACTTTAATTTCTCTTGGTACAAGAAGAAAAAATATTCTCTATACCCTCTCTTAGAACACTTATAGAAAAGAAAAAAATGTAATTGTGAATCTTCTCTCTTCCACATTTTTTTCTCAAAACCTGGCAGCCATCTCTTTGAAATGTAATAATTACAAAAGATAGCACCCATATCTTCTAGTTCCTGTGGGAGGATAAGAATCTAACTTTAGCTGGAGCCAGTCTCCAAGTTACAAATATACCTTGTATCATAAAGATATGAGTAATTTATTTTCCTTTTTAAAAGCAATTAACAAACACAGGTGGGTATCCTAATTATAAGGTGAACTTAGGATAAATAATGTGTGACAAATGATGATGTCATGTTCTTTTACTTGGGGGAATAATAATCATTTTTCATGAGAAAATGTATGCAACTGGATGTATCTGCTTGGGCATGTAATGGGATTAAATTTCTGTCTTTGCAATCACTTTAGCAGATTGCCTGTAATGTGCATCACATTCTAGTTTAACACTTATCCAATAATAAAACAGTTTTCTCTCTCTTCTACTTTTGTGGAGAAGCCTTTTGGGTTGGCAGATTTTATATTTAATTATATTTCTCTAGCATACGGTATGTGAGTCATACCTTAATAAAGCTGTTATTTTAAAAATGAAAATTACAATTCATCATTTTACTCTTTTTCATTTATAATATCATTGTCGAATATTTCCCCTACATATAATGAGAACCACAATTGACTCTGTTATAATTTTTGCTTCACCCACAAACATAATTTGGAAAACTCAAGAGGAAAAGGAAAGTTTATTTTATTATATTCAATCATATTTTTGCTCTTTCTCTTCTTGCTTCCTGATATTCCACGATTTCTTTCACCATATTGCTACTCAGGCCCTAGATTAGTTGGTTTAGGCTACCATAAAAAATACTATGTACTGGGTGGCTTAAGCAACAGAAATTTATTTTCTCATAGTTCTGAAGGCTGGAGTGTGAGATTAGGTACCAGTATGGTCAGTTTCTTATGAGATCTCTCTTCCTGGCTTGCATGAAGCCACCATCCTGCTACATCTTCACTTGGCAAAGAGAGATTGATAGAGATCTTCCTTTTTTATAAAGCTACAGTCCTATTAAGACTGTATTAGGACCCCATCTTTATGACCTCATTTAATCTTAATCTCCATAAAGCCCCCATCACTGGATCAAGTCATATTGGGGGTTAAACCTTCAAAATAGATATTTGGGGGAGACAACTGTTCAATCCAGAGAGACCCTAAGGTTCCTAGCCAGTCTGCTTTCTTTTCAACTGTCAGTGTTTTCTTATGTTGTTTTATATATAATGTCTAGGGATTTTAGCTGTATTTAATGGGAAGAAAAGGGAATAATGTATCTACTGAATCTTTCCAGAAGCAGGAGACTACCCAGGAATAGTTTTGGTTTCTACACTTCACTCAAACAAGCAAAATGTCAACATCAGGAGACCAATGAACAGTATATAAATAATGTGATATCTATAGCAATTATGCACACACAAAAGCTATACAAATATATGCACATTAAAAAAAATAGGTGAGTTAGGGGCATCTGGGTGCTCAGTCCATTAAGCTCAGTCATAGATTAAGTGCTGCATCAGGCTCTGTGCTGAACATGAAGTGTGCTTGAAATTCTCTCACTCTCCCCCTCCCTCTGGCCCTCCTTCCACTTGTGTGCATGTTTTCTCTCTAAAATAATAAATAAATCTTGAAAGAACCATGGAAGGTTCAAAATAAAACTCTAAATAAAAATTCGGAAGGGAAAAGGAGAAAACAAATGAAATAAAAATTAAAATGACAGTTTAAGCCCTATATATCAATAATTGTATTAAATATAAGTAGTCTAATATGCCCTTAAAAGACAGAAACTGGCAAGGTGAATTTACATAATAATATAAAGTTCAACCCACTAAGACAGCAATTCTGTATGCATATGCACCAAACAACAGAACTGCAAAATATATGAGTCAAAACAACAACAGAACAAAAAGCACAAACTGACAAATCTGAAGTTATAGTTAGGGATTTCAACAACCCTGTATCAACAACAGAGAGATTAACTAGACATAAAATCAGCAATGATACAGAAGAACACAACACCATCAACTAAAAAGAGATCATTGACATTTATAGAATATCCCACCCTGCAACAACAAATTGCGCATTCTTTACAAGCATCCATGATACATATACCAAAATAGAAGATATATTGGAACTTTACACAAACTTCAATAAAATTAAACTAATAGAAATGATACAGAGTTTGTTTTATGGCCACAATGGAGTCAAACAAGATACAAATAACAGAAAGATAAGAAAAAATCGAAATACTTGAACAATAAACAGCACACTTCTAAACAATCTAAAGGAAGTCTTAAGTGAAATAAAAAAATACACTGAACTGAATGAAAAGTACAATACTACATACCAAAATTCTTTAGACATGGTTAATGCTGCACTGAGGACATTTATAACACTAAATATTTATATTGGAGACTAGAGAACGTAAAATCAGTAACCTAAACTCCCAGCTAAGGGAGTGTTAAACTCAAACCAAGCAGAAGAAAAGTACCAACAGAAATTAATGAAATGAAATAAAAAGCTAATCTTTTTAACAGACCAAAGAGTTTATAAAACTTCAGCTAGATTGACAAAGAAACAAAGAAAGACATATTTTACCAATGTCAGGAATGAAATGGGGGATATCTCTACACACCCTGAAGACATCAAGAAGATAGTGAGATATAAACAAATCTATAAGCATAAATTTGACAACATAAATGAATGGATCAATTCTTCAAACGGTACAAATTACAAAAGTCACTCAATATGAAGTAGATAATTGGAATAAATGTCTAACTATTAAGACAATTGGATTATTAAATCATAAACAAAAATGAGATCTTCAAGACAAGATGGTTTTACTGGAGAATTCTACAAACATCTAAAAAATTGTCATCATTGAGGACATTGTGCTTAGTGATATAACTCATAAGGAGAAATACAAATACTGTCTGTTATCACTCATATGTGGAATCTAAAAACCAAACTCATAAAAATAGCAAATGGCAGTTATGGGGGGAAAGGAAGGGACTTAGGGAGATGCTATGTAAAGGTACAAACTTTCAAATAGTAGATGAATAAATTCTGGAGATCTAATGCACAGTATAGTGCTTATTGTTAATAATACTGTATTATACATTTCAAAGCTGCTAAGAGACTAGATCATACCTTCTAACCACATAAAAGAAATCATAATTATGTGACATGATAGAAGTGATGCTAACACTATTATGGTAACCATATTGCAAATGTAAATGGACCAAACCAACACGTTGTACATTTTAGACTTACACAATGTTATATGTTAATTATGTTTCAAGGTTTAAATTTTTTAAAATTTATCACCAATTCTACACAATCATTTCCACAAAGTACAAGAGGGAAGAGTAATTCTCAACACATTTTATGAAGCTATTTTTAACCTGATATTGAAAGCAGATGTAAGGTATATAAAAAAAGATATCTATGTGCCAATAAATCCCTCACAAATATCAATACAAAAAGACCCTAAAAATATTATCAAATATAACCAGAAATGTAAAAAAAAAGATGCAACATGACTGACATGGTTTTATTTCAGAGATGTCTAAGACTGGGTTCAATATTTGAAAATCAATTAATGTAATCTTCCATAATAGGAAAAAGAGGAATAATTTCATGATAGTATCAATTAATGCAGAAAATGTATTTGACAACTTTAAATACTATTCATAAATTCTCTTAAAAATATAAATATAGGATACATTCTTCAACTTGATAAGGAACCTCTACAAAAACACTGTAGCTAATATCATAGTAGTGGAAGAGTTAACATGTATTCTCAAACTATTCCAAAAAAAAGAAGAGGAAGGAAAACTTCCAAATTCATTCTATGGGTCCAGCATGACCCTGAGCCCAAAGCCAGATAAAGACACCACAAAATAGAGAACTATAGGCCAGTACCTCTGATGAAAATAGATGCAAAATCCTGAGCAAAATATTAGCTAACCTTATCCAACAATGTATTAAAAAAATCATTCACCACAATCAAGTGGGATTTGCTCCAGGAATGCAAGGGTATTGCAATATTCACAAATCTATCAATGTGATACATCACATCAATATGTGAAAGGATAAAAACCATATGATCCTTTTAGTAGATGCAGAAAAAGCATTTGACAAAGTACAACACCCATTTATAATAAAAACCCTCAAAAAAAGAGGATTAGAGGGAACATACTTAAACATAATAAAGGCCATTTAGGAAAAAGCCACAGCTAACTTCTCCCTTACTGGGGAAACATTGAGAGCTTTTCCCCTAAGTTTAGGAATTAAGACAAGGATGTCCTCTCCAACTTTTTAAATTCAGTCTAGTACTGGAAGTCTAGACACAGCAATCAGACAAAAAAAAAGGAATAAAAGGCATCTGAATCAGTAAGGAAGAAGTAAAATTTTAACTATTTACAGGTGACATGACACTATATATAGAAAACCCTGAAGACTCCACCAAAAAAGAACTGATAAGTGATTTGAGTAATACCACAAGATATAAAATCTACATACAGAAATCTGTTGCAGTTCTATACATCAATAATGAAGCACCAGAAAGAAAAATAAAGGAATCTATCCCATTTAGAAGTGCACCAAAAATAAGATACTGAGGAATATGCCTAAACAAAAAGGCAAAATACCTGCACTCTGAAAACTATAAAACTGATGAAAAAAACTAAAGGCAATATAAAGAAATGGAAAAACATTCCATATTCATGGATTGGAAGAACAAATATTATTAAAATGTCTATAGTACCCAATGTAGTCTACACATTTAATGCAATCCCTATCAAAGTATTGCCAGCATTTATCTGGAATTGGAATGAACAATCCTAAAATGTATGAAGCTGCAGAAGACCCCGAATAGCCAAAGCAATCTTGAAAAAGAAAAGCAAAGCTGAAGGCATCACAATTCTGGATTTCAAGGTATTTTAAAAAGCTGTAGTAATCAAAACAGTATGGTACTGACACAAAAATAGATACGTAGATGAATAGAACAGAAAAGAAAATCCAGAAATAAACATAAAGCTATATAGTCAATTAATCTTTGACAAAGCACAAAGAATATGCAATGGGAAAAAGTCTTTTCAACAAATGATGTTGGAAAAACTGGACAACAACATGCACAAGAACAAAACTGAACCAGTTTCCTACACCATGCACGAAAATAAATTCAAAATGGAAAAACCCTAAATGTGAGACCCGAAACCATCAAAATCCTAGAGAATACAGGCAGTAATCTCTTTGACATTAGCCTTAGCAACTTCTTTATAGGTATGTCTCCTGAGGCAAGGGAAACAAAAGCAAAAATAAACCACTGGGACTACATCAAAATAAAAGTCTTCTGCACAGCAAAAGAAACACTCAACTGAAAGTTCCAACACAACTGGAATGGGAAAAGCTATTTACAAATAACTTTTCTCATAATGAGTCAGCATCCAAAATACATAAAGAATTATACAATTCAACACCCAAAAAACAAATAATACAATTTAAAAATGCACAGAAGCCATAAGTCTTCTTTCTCCAAAGAAGACATACAGATCGCCAACAGACACATGAAAACATGCTCATCATAACTGACCATTGGGAAAATACAGATCAAAACTACAATGAGATATAACCTCACACCAGTCAGAATGGCTAAAATCAACAACTCAGGACACAACATATGTTGGTGAGGATGTGGAGAATAAGTAACACTCATGCACTGTTGGTGGGAATGCAAAATGGTATAGCCAGTGTGGAAAACAGTTTGGAGTTTCTTCAAAAAGTTAGAAAAAGAACTACCTTACAATCCAGAAATCACACTATTTACTCAAAGAATAGAAAAACACTAATTCAAAGGGTTACATGCACTTGTATGTTTATAGCAGCATTATTTACAATAGGCAAGATATGGAAGCAGCCCAAGAGTCCATCAATTGATGAATGGATAAAAATGATGTCATATATTTATACACTGGAATATCATTCACACATAAAAAATAATGAAACTTATGCAATGACATGGATGGAGCTAGATATTATAATAAGAAGCAAAGTAAGTCAGTCAGAGAAAGACAAAAACCATATGATTTTATTCATATTAGAATTTAAGAAACATAACAAAGAGGTAAAGGGGAAAAAATAAGAGAGAGACAGAGACTAATCAAGAAACAGTCTCTTAATTATAGAGAACAACCGATGGTTACCAGAGGACACGTGTCTTGGGGAATGGGTTAAATATGTGACAATTATGATTGTGAAATTGATAACAGGCTGAGTAAGTTAAAGAATATATGGATATATACACACAAATGAATTAAGGAATAAGTAAGTAAATAAAATAGTGAAAATGGACAGTCTTACTAAATATAGCTCTTTAATTATAAATATGGGAAGCGTATAAAATTACAAAAGCATTAATGAACGCTGAAACTTGAAGGTAAAATAATAATGGGCAAGAGGATATCTATGTAGTCTCAAAGTAGCTCCACATAATTTCTTATTAATTTTAAGAAGGGAAATATTAAACTTATAGGGGAAAGCCTCAACAGACATCACCTTAACCAAATGTTTAAAGCTACCATTATTGATTTGGGGACAAACCACCCTCATGTGTCTCTTAAGTGATGCACTGAAAAGGACAAAAGATCACATTTGTGGTATTCCTGCAAGAAGTGCACAACCAAACCTAGTCATGAGGAAACATTTGACAAACCCTGAGTATATTCTACAAAATAACTACACTTTTCAAAATGTCAAGGTCAAGAAACACACAGAAATGATGAAGACACATTCCACATTAAAACAAAGTAAAGAAGTATGGTAATAAATGCAGATCCTGAATTGAACTTGGACAGAGAAAAATAAATAGCTCTGAAGGACAATATTGGGGAACTTCACAAAATTTGAATATGGACTCTGGGCTAGATAATATTAGTAGTGTGCTATTAAGTGGGAATTCCAAGATAGAAGCCCTAAATTTTAGTGTTCATCCATATCCATGGACTAAATACTCTCACAATGACCAATTTCAACCTACCAACACTTTAATGAAGTGCATACAAAATTCCTAAATCAGCCATATCCATCAAACCATTAAAATAGTATTTAACGATTTAATTTTTTAAATTTTATTTTAATTCCAGTATAGTTAACTTACAGTATTAAATGAGTTTCAGATGTATAATATAATGATTTCACAATTCTATACATCACTCAGTGCTCATCATGATAAGGGTACTCTTAATCCCCTTCACCTATCATAACTATACCATCAGTGCCTAAGACAAAACCTTTTTTTTCCTTAGGAAAATCTATTAAAGTACTTATAAATACAAGGAAATGTTTCAAAATTGCCTTCAAGTTGTGCAGAAGAAATAAGTTGTCTTTATGTGTATTTTTACAGAGATAATAAGAAAACAAATAAAAATGTAAATGATTTATGAATCTGGGTATAGAATATCTAGGGGTTCCTCTATTATTCTTGCAATTTTTGTAGGTTTGAATATATTATTGTGTATTATATAGAAAATAAATTGTATATTATATAATTGATGATTAAATATATATTTTCAAGTACTTGGTAGAATAGAAACTGTTGAGGGGTTGCTACTTTATGAAATGTAGTCAAAGAAGGACTTTCTGATATAGTGGCATTTTAGTCAAAGTGTGAATGATGAGAAATCCAGTCATATCAAAATCTATGTTATGTATAAATTATATCTCAATCAGTCTGGGAAAAAATAAATTAAAAAGGGAAAAAAGCTAGTTCAAGATTTTAGATCATGAAAGCAAGTGATAAAAAGGCATTGGGACTGAACAAAGTAAAGAAGAATGGAAGAAGTAGGGGTTTGAGATTTGGGAAGGACATATCTCTATCATAGCTCAGGTAAAAATTAATATAGAAGATATAATATGTTTTCATGAATTTTAAATTATTTTTAATTTCATATATAGATTTTAAAGACATTGATAACATGGATATAGGACAAATATGTTTATCCTTTATCACCTACCTCAGTACCATGCTAGAAAAACATACTTAAAAAGTGATGAACACTGTGTGTTATACACAGATAATGAGTAGTTAAACACTACATCAAAGACTAATGATGGAGTATATTCTGGCTTACTGAACAAAATAATTAAAAAAAAAGACTCTCCTTCTGCCTCTCCCCCCTCAAATAAATAAAGAAAATCTTTTTTTTTTTAAAGAGTTGTTTGCCCATTGTTTGGTATTTCTTATTTTACTTTAAACTAGGTCACCTGTCCATGAAACTGCAACATCTTTCAGAATATTGATCAAATAATTCAAATTTCAATTAAGCTACTACTCTTTTTCATCCTTTCTTCTGGTTAGTAAAAGCAGTTGATGTCTTCTGAGGTGAACATGACATGTGAGTAAATTTACTTGTATTACTACATCATCTGATACTAGTTTATAGCTGAACAGTCATTAGGTCAGAATAACAATAGTATTATGTACCATCATGAGAAGTTTGCTCTTTATTTATAGTGAGAGGAAAGAGAGCACACTTTGAAACATCATCTTTGAATTGCATAAGCATTTTGCTTGAACTTTACTGTGCTACATTTAATTATTTGTTAAAAAATTAAGTTTGTAATTATTGATAGGTGTTTTTTATCTTTTAAATATTCATTACAGTTACTTCATCAGGAAAGATTAAGTACTTGAACTAATAAGAAGTATAGTCTAATATTTCAATGAGTTTGCTTTAAGAGTTAATAAGCCAGTAAGCATGAGATCTCATTTCAAGGTCACAGTCTTAGTGAAATGGACCAGTACAGAACAGGTTTCTGCTAGTCATGAAAGCAGCAGTATGGGAAAAAAATCTGTAATAAGACTGGACACTGGTCACTGACTACAGCAGAAGTGGGCGTCTCATTTTTCCCATGATATTTTGAAACATGACTGCTCTCCATACTGTCTTTCTAAATTAAGTTTTTAAATAAGAATTCAGTTATAGTTAAGCTATGCTCTAAGAGAATTTAAAAATGCTGCACACAACTGTAACTATTCTATTCTATAGGCTTTGCAAAGGATACCTTGAGACCAATTCGAAATATTCAGAGGAATGGGTAATTTTTGACACTACTTTTTTTTTTCACTCACTGCACCTAAAAAATATCTCTTAATTTTGAGCACTGTATTAAGATTAAGTTGATATCTCATTTGGGGTGTGGTGGGGGGGTACGTCTTACTCCTTAATCTATGAGTATATCCGCTGATCATTTGCAGCATATGTTGTAAAACTTTTTTACATGTCAGCTAATGGGCAGAGACCATATAATTGATTTTATTTGTAGACCTTGTTTTTCATTCCATCAGTTTGTCACTACATAGTTGTTATTGATTTTCAATTCACAATTATAATTTTGCAAATCATGATTTATTAAAATCCTAGGTAAGCAAAGTAAATGTATTTTTCTACTGTCTAAAGATTTCCTATTGACTAAAATTTCATAAGGTATTACAGTTCTTTTTTTCAAGATTTTATTTATTTGACAATGAGAGAGAGAGAGCACAAGCAGAGGGAGTAGGCAGAGAAGCAGGCTCCCCACTGAGCAGGGAGCCTGTTATGGGGCTCAATGTGGGGCTCCATCCAAGGACCCTGGGATTGTGACCTGAGCAGAAGGCAGCCACTTAACTACTGGGCCACCTAGGTGCCCCAAGGTATTGTAGTTCTTAGCTGCAGTTAAAAATTTACCCTAAATCTTCTGCTCTCTAATCTTGTGTGCTTTTCAATAGTTTTAAAATCAAATTTTTCCTTAAGTCATTAATACTTCTGGAGTTTATTCTTGTTCAGAGTGGAAAGTAAATCCCTATTATTCCCTAACAAGTAAAGTCATTTTTTTTTACCATAATCATTTGAAGTACCCAGAATTCTTCCAATAATTTTTATGTGACTTTTGTCATATTTTGAGTTTCCAAATTGCTGTTGGATCTGCTTCCGGGCATTTTATTCTGTTCTTTTGATTGGATGTTACAACCCCTGTGCTAATGGCATATGGTTTTAATTACTATAACATTATGATAATTCTTACTTATAGTAGGATAGTCTCATTCATTTATTCTTCTTCAACAAATTGTGGCTACTCTTGGACATTTATGCAGTTTAGAATCCATTAGTCAAGTTCCATAAACTTCTTGTGAAAATTTTAAGTGAAATTACATTAAATGTAGAGGTTAACTTAGAAAGAGTTGACCTTACATCAGTGTCACAGTAAACATGACATAACATTTTCATCGAATATGCACCTATATTTTCTAAGCAAGCTGTCCATAATATATAACAGACTGATTTCTTGTTTCTACTTCAGTAATGGTAATTATGGTCTAGAAGTCAATAAACAAATGTATATGAATTATTTCAATGTTGTTTGTATTTTGAGTAGACACAACAGCTACAATTTGGCTTACTTAAAAAATACACATCTTCCTTTCTCAAAGAGAATCAATTGCTCCACTGTTGATTATTGGAAGTTAGTTCCCCAGTCCTTCTGATACTTACTAATAATTATTATTAAAATAAGACATAATTTCATCTGAATATCTGGATTTTATCTTTCCCAAATTAAAATATTTTCTTTGGAATTGAGATATTTAACTTCAGAATAATGGCTAATTTTATACAAGTTGTATGGATGGATAGATAGATGATAGATAGATGATAGATATGCATGTATATATATGTATATACACACACTTCCTGTTAAACATTTAAGAGCATTTATTACTTAGGAATATAAATTATTGAAAAAATCATATCTCATATATACCCTTTGACATTAAAGTGATTGTTTCTTATAATCTGGATGATTTTATCTATAGATTTATCATATAGATTTTATCATAACATCACCAACATAAGAATCCTGTAGATAATTCTATTTCCAAACATTCACAATAATGCAAACCATCCTTCAAATATATTGTACTGTTTTCTATAAGGGACACTCATAATTGTTTTTGAATGATTGTTTTCTTAGATGTTTAGATTACTAAGTTATATTTATCTTCTTAAATCAATAAAATAGGATATGAGGCATTATTCCAATTATACAAATGAAAAATCAGAGGCTTAAAGATTAAATATCCCAAAGCAAAAACAGTTAATAAGTGGGAGAGGCTAGAAAACTCAGTTATGTCTGACACTAATGTCAATCTTATTAAATACTTTTGTATACCATTCTAAAAATAATACAGGAAAAATAATCCTAATACATATATAGTAAGATGCTGATTATTCACTTACTGGTTGGAGAGACTATTTGAAGTTTAAATTGACATTTTAGTTGCTTGTATAACTGCATGTTCACTGACACTGAAAGACCTTGACAAAATTTGAGGCTCTTAGAACTAAACACCACTATCCATGCATTTCTTAAACCAATGTTCGCATGTGTGGAAGAGGGAAAAGGCCCCAGAAGACAAGTAAAAACTTATAAGACCAGAAATATTTAAAACTAATGGTCTCAGTGTGAGTTATATACTTAAGTGTCTTTGAGTTAAGTATGCTTCAGAGCATTTTGATTATTATGTTTTTCTATAGAGAAGGAAGACTTAAAAAATATATCTCGTTAGTTATGGAACATACTGTCAGTAGGTAGAGTTAAAGGTCAAAGTTCTCACACAAGAAGAACCCATCAACTTAATTCTAGAGTGAAGTAAGGATGTGATAATTTCAATTATTCCTGAAAAACTATAAGTAATTACCAAAACTAATTATATTGGTCTGGTCTGAGGTTAATGTCCGGCAAAGAGTGACACTTTGCTCTCTACAAAAGACAAATAATTATCGATGTTTGCTTGAACTCATTGTGAATAGATTTTATGAAAATCAGATTTAAGTTAATATGCACAAAGTTCTGAGTAAGCAGTTCAGTGGATAATACATGAAATTTTAGGATCAGAGTAACAGATGTGTTATGGATTAGTAGGAAGCAAAATCACACTCACAGAGCAAAAGGTTAACTTTCCAATTTAATTTTCTCAAAGTACAAATTCTTATCAGATGTAAATGGCAGCTTAGGGCAGAAGCAGATGCAGCAATTTTCAGCATAATTTATCTTGGTTCCAGGGTCTCTAACAAGAGGAGCGCAGAGGCTGGTGACATGGATTGTGCAAGGTAAGATCAGTTCTTGCTATCAAACTGCCCCCTTTGACTCAAGTCCTGAATCACCAAATAGGAATAACTTTCACCAATAACTGAAATACTTTTGTTTAAATTTTTTAATTAACTTTGGTTCTTGAATCAAATTCAGTATAAGAAAAGGAACATACTTTCCTAAAGGAAAAAAAAATAGTGAACTTTCCCTGAGCAATATTCCTAACCCCAGCTTTCTGGTGTTCGAAAGAATCCCATTCCCCATCCTCCAGCTGATTTAATGGTACTTTATCTGGAGATTGAAAGATAATTGGATGACACATGGAGCTGTTAGCCAGACAAAACAGAAAAAATAAATATTTTTTATTTCAAAAAGGCCATGGTACCTGCTATTTTTAACTTATATCTGTTTACTTGGAATTTTTGCCATGTTTAAAGTGAATGCTACATAGCCTAACAGTTTGAGTGCCAGTTCTCTCTTATCCACTAATTTTGACAGACCACAGGGTTTCTGTGATGAAAAGTTGAAGAAATACAAGTACAGTGGGGGAAGACTGGCTGATTTTAACTATAATGAATACCTTAAAGAAAGATCATTATAAATTCAGTTTTTAAATTCCTTGCTTGTGGTACCATTATCATTAGTCCCCAAAAGTTCTCAATTCAAAGACTTCAGATTAAGAGCACCTGGGTGGCACAGTTGGGTTAAGCCTCCGACTCTTTGTTTTGGTTCAGTTCATGATCTCAGGATTGTCAGATGGAGCCCTGCCTCATGCTCTGTGCTGGGCTCAGAGTTTGCCTGAGATTCTTGCACTCTCCCTCTCTCTCTGCCCCTCCCCCCACTCATGCACATGTGTGTTCTCACTCTCTCAAATAAATAATTTTTTAAAAAAGATTTCAGATTAGCATAGGCAAAAATCATTTACAATGTCTGCTTTGTTATTGTTATTGAGCTACAATATAGATTGATTTCACAGCCTCACCAAGTTTTTTATGGGAAAGATATGGAGATAAAAATAAGATCTGAAAAATAAGGTGATACTACTTGGGAGGATTTGGAGTCCTCTGAGTAACTCATAATTTGTTTAGCCTCCCTTGCTGATAGAAACATCCTCTTTATCCTATGTGAGTTGAAGAAATTAAATTAATCAAAATCTTAGAGACAGAAATTAGAAGAGGTTTTGTTTGTAGCAGGGGGAAGGGGGAAGATAGCAGCTTTTCAGTGGATATAGTGACTCACTTTTGCAAGCTGAAAAAGTTTTAGAGATCTGTTGCAAAACATTGTGCATATAGTTAACAATACTGTACTGTACATTTAAAGTGGTTAAAATGATAAATATTTATATGTTTCTTACCATAGCAAAAATTTAAAAAAATGTACCCTTTAGCTATCACTTTTCTATTGACCCACCCTCACTCAAAACCTTAAGTAACCACTAGTGTATTTTTTTTTTTGTCTAAAAAGTTTTGGGTATTCCAGACATTTCATATAAAATGAATCATACAATAGCTGGTCTATTGTGATGGGCTTCTTTCAATTAACATACTATCTTGAAGGCTCATCTATGGGGTATCATGTTTCAGTACTTCATTCCTTTTAATGGCTGAGTAATAGTTCATTGCGTGCATATATGGCATTTTGCTTAACATTTCATCAATTTATTGATATCTGTACCTCCAGTATAATGTTGAATGAAAGTGGCAACAGTAAGCATAATTTTCTTGTTCTTGTTCTTAGTGGGAAAACTTTCAGTGTTGCATCATCAACTGAAATGCTAGCTGTGGGCATTTCATATTTGCCCTTTAAAAGGGTGAGGAAATTTCCTTCTATTCCTGATTTGTTGAATAATTTTTGTTTGTTTGTTTGTTTTAATCATGAAAGGGGTTTGGAATTTGTCAAATGCTTTTACTGCAACAATTAAGATAATCATGGAGTGCCTGGCTGGCTCAATAAGAAGAGCATCCAACTCTTGATCTCAGGGTCATGAGTTTAAGCCCCATGATAATTGTAGAGATTATTTAAATAAATAAACTTTAAAAAAAAGATAATCATGTGTTTGGAAATTTTTTGTTTGTTTTGTTGTGTGTGTATGTGTTTTGTTTATTTAATGATTTTATTTATTTGAGAGAGAAGCAAGAGAGAGTGAGCAAGCACAAGCACGGGGAGAGTTAGAGACAGAAGGAGATGGGAGAAGCAGACTCCCTGCTGAGTAGGGAGCCTGACACAGGTCCCTATTCCAGGACCTTGGGATTATGAGCTGAGCTGAAGGCAGACCCTTAACTGACTGAGCCACCCAGGTGCCCTTGTTTATTTACTTTTTTAAAAATTCTATTATTAAAGTGTATTATTTCAATTAGTTTTTTAAACTTTAATTGATTTTTGTATGTTGAGTCATCACTGGATTCTAGGGTAAGTCGAACTTGGTCATAGTATATAATTCTCCCTATATGATTCTATATTTGGTTTGCTGGTATTTTGTTGAAGATATTTGCCTCCAAAATTATAAGATATGTTGGCCTATAATTTTATTTTCTGATGAAATTTTGTCTTGTTTGGTGATGGGGTTATACTGACCTCATGTAATAAGTTGGAAACTTGTATTTTTTAAAAAAGTTTGTGAGGAATTGATCTTAATTCTCCTTTATTTATTTTTTTTGCAACTCATTAATTTTTTATTTTATTTTTTTAACATATATGTATTATCAGCCCCAGGGGTACAGGTGTGTGAATCATCAGGCTTACACACTTCCCAGCACTCACCATAGCACATACTCTCCCCAATGTCCATAACCCAACCACCCTCTCCTTACCCCCCTTCCCCCACCAACCCTCAGTTTGTTTTGGGAGATTAAGAGTCTCTTATGGTTTGTCTCCCTCCCTATGCCATCTTGTTTCATTTTTTCCTTCCCCGCCCCCCAAACCCCCCACTTTGCCTCTCAAATTCCTCATATCAGGGAGATCATATGAAACTTGTCTTTCTGTGATTGACTTATTTTGCTCAGCATAATATGCTCTAGTTCCATCCACGCCATTGTAAATGGCAAGATTTCATTTCTTTTGATGGCTGCATAGTATTCCATTGTATATATATACCACTTCTTCTTTATCCATTCATCTGTTGATGGATATCTAGGCTCTTTCCATAGATTCCCTATTGTGGACATTGCTGCTATAAACATTTGGGTGCACGTGCCCCTTCGGATAACTACATTTGTATCTTTAGGGTAAATACCCAGTGGTGCGATTGCTGGGTCCTAGGGTAGCTCTATTTTCAACTTTTTGAGGTACCTCCATGTTGTTTTCCAGAGTGGCTGCACCAGCTTGCATTCCCACCAACAGTGTAGGAGGGTACCCCTTTCGCCACATCCTTGCCAACATCTGTCATTTCACGACTTGTTTATTTTAGCCATTCTGACTGGTATGAGGTGGTATCTCATTGTGGTTTTGATTTGTATTTCCCTGATGCTGAGTGATGTGGAGCACTTTTTCATGTGTCTGTTGGCCATCTGGATGTCTTCTTTGCAGAAATGTTTCTTCATCTTCTCTGCCTATTTCTATATTGGACTTTTTGTTCTTTGGGTGTTGAGTTTGATAAGTTCTTAAAGATTTTGGATACTAGCCCTTTATCTGATATGGCATTTGCAAATATCTCTTCCCCTCTGTCAGTTGTCTTTTGGTTTTGTTGACTGTTTCCTTTTCTGTGCCAAAGCTTTTGATCTTTTTTTTTTTTTCAAAGCTTTTGATCTTGATGAAGTCACAATAGTTCATTTTTGCCCTTGCTTCCCTTGCCTTGGGCGATGTTTCTAGGAAGAAGTTGCTGCTTCCTAGAAAGGTTGAAGAGGTTAATGTTTGTGTTCTCCTCAAGGATTTGGATGGATTCCTGTTGCACATTGAGGTCTTTCATCCATTTTGAGTCTACTTTTGTGTGTGGTGTAAGAAAATGGTCCAGTTGTATTCTCCAGCATGTGGCTGTCCAAATTTCCCAATACCATTTGTTGAAGAGGCTATCTTTTTTCCATTGGATATTCTTTCCTCCTTTGTTGAAGATTAGTTGACCATAGAGTTAAGGGTACATTTCTGGGCTCTCTCTTCTGTTCCATGGACCTATGTGTCTGTTTTTGTGCCAGTACCATACGGTCTTGATGATGACAGCTTTGTAATAGAGCTTGAAGTCTGGAATTGTGATGCCACCAACTTTGGTTTTCTTTTTCAACATTCCACTAGGTATTTGGTGCCTTCTCTGGTTCCATATGAATTTTAGGATTATTTTTTCAATTTCCTTTAAATGTGTAGATTGCTTTAGGTAGTATAGACATTTTCACAATATTTGTTCTTCCAATCCATGAGCAGGGAAGATTTCCCCATTTATTTGTGTCTTCCTCAGTTTCTTTGATGAGTACTTTATAGTTTTCTGAGCACAGGTTCTTTGCCTCTTTGGTTAGGCTTAATTCTAGGTATCTTATGGTTTTGGGTGCAATTGTAAATGAATGGACTCCTTAATTTCTCTTTCTTCTGTCTTGCTATTGGTGTATAGAAATGCAACTGATTTCTGTGCACAGATTTTAAATCCTGACACTTTACTGAATTCCTGTATGAGTTCTAGCAGTTTTGAGTGGAGTATTTTGGGTTTCCCACATAAAGTATCATATCATCTGCAAAGAGTGAGAGTTTGACTTCTTCTTTGCCTATTTGGATGCCTTTTATTTCTTTTTGTTGTCTGATTGCTGAGGCTAGGGCTTCTGGTACTATGTTGAATAGCAGTGATGATAGTGGACATCCCTGCCATGTTCCTGACCTCAGGGGAAAAGCTCTCAGTTTTTCCCCCTTGAGAACAATATTCGCTGTGGGTTTTTCATAGACGGCTTTGAGGATATTGAGGTATGGACCCTCTATGCCTACAGTGTAAAGAGTTTTGATCAAGAAAGGATGATGTACTTTGTCAAATGCTTTTTTCAGCATCTATTGAGAGTACCATATGGTTCTTGTTCTTTCTTTTATTAATGTGTTGTATCACATTGATTGATTTGCAGATATTGAACCAACCTTGCAGCCTAGGGATAAATCCCACTTGGTTGTGGTGAATAATCCTTTTAAGGTACTGTTGGATCCTATTGGCTAGTATTTTGGTGAGAATTTTCGCATCTGTGTTCATCAAGGATATTTGTCTGTAATTCTTTATTATTATTATTATTTTTGTAATTCTCCTTTTTGATGGGGTCTTTGTCTCATTTGGGGATTAAGGTAATGACCTCATATAATGAGTTTGGATGTTTTCCTTCCATTTCTATTTTTTTGAACAGTTTCAGGAGAATAGGTATTAATTCTTTAAATGTTTGGTAGAATTACCCTGGGAAGCCATCTGGCCCTGAGCTCTTGTTTGTTGGGAGATTTTTGATGACTGCTCCAATCTCCTTACTAGTTATGGGTCTGTTCAGGTTTTCTATTTCTTCCTGGTTCAGTTTCAGTAGCTTACAGGTCTCTAAGAATGCATCCATTTCTTCCAAATTGTTGAATTTGTTGGCATATAGCTTCTCATAATATGTTCTTATGATTATTTGTATTTCCTTGGTGTTTGTTGCGATCTCTCCTCTTTCATTCATGATTTTATTTATTTGGATAGTTTCTCTTTTCTTTTTAATAAGTCTGGCCAAGGGTTTATCAATCTTATTATTTCGTTCAAAGAGCCAGCACCTAGTTTCTTTGATTTGTTCTACTGTTCTTTTGGTTTCTATTTCATTGATTTCTGCTCTGATCTTTATGATTTCTCTTCTCCTGCTGGGTTTAGGCTTTCTTTGTTGTTCTTTCTCTAACTCCTTTAGATGGAGGGTTAGGTTGTGTATTTGAGACCTTTCTTGTTTCTTAGGAAAGGCTTGTATCACTATATACTTTCCTCTCAGGACTGCCTTTGCAGTGTCCCACAGATTTTGAACCATTGTGTTTTCATTATCATTTGTTTCCATGAATTTTTTCAATTCTTCTTTAATTTCCTGGTTGACTCACTCATTCTCTAGTACGATGCTCTTTAGCTTCCATGTATTTGAGTTCTTTCCAACTTTCCTCTTGTGATTGAGTTCTAGCTTCAGAGCATTGTGCTCTGAAAATATGCAGGGGGTGGTCCCAATCTTTTGGTACCAGTGGAGACCTGATTTGTGACCCAGGATGTGATCTATTCTGGAGGATGTTCCATGTGCACTAGAGAAAAATGTGTATTCTGCTGCTTTGGGATGGAATGTTCTGAATATATCTGTGATGTCCATCTGGTCCAGTGTGTCATTTAAGGCCTTTATTTCCTTGTTGATCTTTTGCTTGGATGATCTGTCCATTTCAGTGAAGGGGCTGGTAAAGTCCCCTACTCTTATTGTATCATTGTCTATGTGTTTCTTTGATTTTGTTATTAATTGGTTTATATAGTTGGCTGCTCCCATGTTAGGGGCATAGATATTTAAAATTGTTAGATCTTCTTGTTGGACAGAGCCTTTAAGTATGATAGAATGTCCTTTCTCATCTCTTATTATTGTCTTTGGCTTAAAATCTAGTTTATCTGATATAAGAATTGCCACCCCAGCTTTCTTTTGATGTCCCTTAGTATGGTAAATTGTTTTCCACCCCCTCACTTTAAATCTGGAGGTGTCTTTGGGTCTAAAATGGATTTCTTGTAGACAACATATCAATGGGTCTTTTTTTTTTTTAATCCATTCTGATACCTGTGTCTTTTGATTGGGGGCATTTAGCCCATTTACATTCAGGGTAACTATTGAAAGATATGAATTTAGTGCCATTGTATTGCCTGTCAGGTGATTGTTAGTGTATATTGTCTCTGTTCCTTTCTGGTCTACTACTTTTAGGCTCTCTCTTTGCTTAGAAACCCCCCCTTTCAATATTTCCTGTAGGGCTGGTTTGGTGTTTAAAAACTTTTTAAATTTTTGTTTGTCCTGGAAGCTTTTTAATGTCTCCTTCTATTTTCAATGACAGCCTAGCTGGATAGAGTACTCTTGGCTGCGTGTTTTTCTCATTTAGTGCTCTGAATATATCATGCCAGTTCTTTCTGGCCTGGCAGGTCTCCGTGGGTAAGTCTGCTGCCAATCTAATATTTCTACCATTGTATGTTACAGACTTCTTGTCCTGTGCTGCTTTCAGGATTTTCTCTTTGTCACTAAGATTAGTAAGTTTTACTATTAGATGACAGGGTGTGGACCTATTTTTATTTATTTTGAGGGGGGTTGTCTGTGCGTCCTGGATTTTAATGCTTGTTCCCTTTGCCATATTGGGGAAATTCTCTTATGTAATTTGCTCCAATATACCTTCTGCCCCCCTCTCCCTTTCTTTTTCTTCTGGCATCCCAGTTATTCTAATATTGTTTCGTCTTGTGGTATCACTTATCTCTCAAATTCTCCCCTTGTGGTCCAGTAGTTGTTTGTCTCTCTTTTACTCAGCTTCTTTATTCTCCATCATTTGGTCTTCTATATAACTAATTCTCTCTTCTGCCTCATTTATCCTAGCAGTAAGAGCCTCCGTTTTTTGTTGTACCTCATTAATAGCTTTTTTGATTTCAGCTTGGCTAGATTTTAGTTCTTTTATTTCTCCGGAAAGGGCTTTTATTTCTCTAGATATTGTTTCTTTAATATCTCCCATTCCTTTTTTGAGCCTGGATAGCACCTTGATAATCATCATTCTGAACTGTAGTTCTGACATATTACTAATGTCCATATTGATTAGGTCCCTATCTGTCAGTACTGTCTCTTGTTCTTTTTTTTTTTTTTTTTGTGGTGAGTTTTTCTGCCAGTCATTTTATCCAGATAAGAATATATGAATGAGAGAATAAAATACTAAAAGGTTTCAAAGAGCCCAGGAAAATGTATGCTAACCAAATCAGAAGAGAGAGACCCAAAACTGGGTGAGAAGAAAGAAGAAAGAGGGGAAAGATATATAGATATAGATATAGATATAGATATAGATATAGATATAGATATAGATATAGATATAATTAGACTAGTGAATAGAACAGAGCCACCCACTTGATTTTGGATGTATTCTGGTCTCTTAGAAGAAACTACCTCCCAAAATTTTAAAGAAAGGAAAACATATCTATTCAAAAACAATGGTAAATGTGATGAAGGGATGGAATATGGCTGTAAAGATGAAAATCTTAAAAGATTCTAAAAAAGGAATTGATAAGATAAGTTGGTTGGAAAAAGAAAAAAGAGGAGAGAATGTAATCAGGCTGGAGACTAGAACTAAGCTATGTGCTGGATTTAGGGTATATTTTGATCTATTAGAAGAAATTGTATCCCAAATTTTTATTTCTTTAATCCCAAAGAAATAATCCCAAAAAATTAAGGTTAAATACAATGAAGGGATGAAATATAAATGAAAATTTAAAAATATATTTTTTTAAAAAGGTAATGTTAAGATAAAATACTTAAAAAAATGTTAAAAGAGGAAAGAGGAAAAGTTAAAAAATAGAATAAGCAATAAAATAAAAATAAATTTAACTTTTCTAGACTAAAGGATAATGGGGAGAAAGCCATGAATTCTATGCGTTGCTTTCCCCTAGCTCTGGAGCTCCACAGTTCTCCTTGATCCGTGAACTTGGTCTTGGCTGGATGTTCTTACTGATCTTCTGCTGGACGGGCCTGTTACAGTGAGTCTCAAATGTCTTTGCCCGGGGCGGAATTGCACTGCCCTTGGCATGGGCCAAGCTAAGTAATGTGCTCAGGTTTGATCTCAGTAGCTTTTGTTCCCTGAATGCTTTCCTTAGAGCTCTGGAGGACAGGAATGAAAATGGTGGCCTCGCAATCTCGGGCCCAGAGTAGCTTAGAGCTCAGGTCACCACTCCTTGGTGCACCCTCAGATAAAAGCTGTCAATCCCTGCCATCTCCCTGGTCTCCAGCCACCCTCTGGGCCGCACTCTGAACTCACCCAGACTGTGTCTGGGCATTTCTGTCTCTGGTGCACGGCCCCGTTTGGAGTCTCCAAACCCAGCAGACTCCTAGCGTGCTAACGCACCACTCCTTCTGGAGGTGGAAGGAGGGGAGTCTCTCTGGATCTGCCACTTTTGGGGTCCCTGCTTGAAGAGCAGTGGCCCACCTGTGTCTTGGATCATGGCTTAAGGTAACCTCAATCTGAGAGCTTACTCCTCGTCTCCATCTCTGCTGCTGGCTTCCCTGATCCAATACCTTGGAGCTCTGCCACACTCAGACACCCCTGTTCTTTCTGTGACCCTATGGGATCTGAGCAATGTCCCTCAGTGGAGCGATGTCCCTCAGTAGAGCAGATTTCTTAAAGTTCTGATTTTGTTTTCTTCTCCACCGCTTGCTGGGAGCCAGCCCCTCCCCACTCAATCTATCTTCCTGTGGCTTCAGATTCATTTCTCTGCACGTCCAACCTTCTAGAAAGTGTTCGATTGTCCCTAGAATTTCTATTCTTCTTCTCTTTGATTTCTTGTTGAGTTTGTAGGCGTTCAGAATGGTTTGATAACTATCTAGTTGAACTCCTGGGACCTGATGTCATTTCAGTCTGCTACTCCTCTGCCATCTTCTCTTTTCTATTGTCTTAGGCAGAATTTTAGGTTATTAATTTGAGATATTTCTTCCTTTTTAATGTAGTCATCTATAGCTATTAATTTCCCTCTAAGCATTAATATTGCTGTATCCTGTAAATTTTGGTATGTTGTGGATTTATTTTCATTCATCTAAAAGTATTTTATAATATCTCTTTTAATAGTTATTTATTATTTGTTTATTTATTTAAAGTCAGCTTTATACCAAATGTGAGTCTTGAACTGATGACTCTGAGATCAAGAGTTGTATGCTCTACCAACTGAGCTAGTCAGCACTCCTGTTTTGATTCTTTCTTAACCCATTTTTTAGGAATGTGATTCTCAGTATCCACATATTTTTGAGTTTCTCAAATCTGTTATTGATATCTATTTTCATTGTATTGTGGTTGTATAACATGCTTGGTATGATTTCAATCCTTTTACATTTATTAAGCTTTATTTTGTGTCTTTGTATATGACCTATCTAGAAGAATGTTTCTTTGCACTTGAGAAGAATATATATTCTGTCCTTGTTTGGTGGAAGGTTCTGGAGCTGTTTTTTCATTGTAGCTGGAGTACAGTGTTATCCAAGTTATTAATTTTCTTGTATATCTTCTACATGTTATTCCCATACATTATTTAATGGGTGTGTTGAAGTTTCAATTATTGCTGCATTATCTATTCTTTCATTTCTGCCAGCTTTTTCCTCATCTATTTGGTAGTGGGTTATTGGAGGCACATGTGTTTATTGATTATTGTACCTTTCTGATGGATTAACCCTTTTATTATTATAAGGTTAATCACTTTACCTCAATTAACATTCTATATGTATTTTGTTTGGTATGTGTATTTTGTTTGATATTTATATTGCTACTACATTTCTCTTGTGATTGCTCTTTGCATGGCATATACTGGTTCCAGAACCCAAAGTGGCCTACCAGCCACTGTACTACTTTGTTAGTAGTAAAATGTGTAGTGAAATAATATCTTCTTTGGAGAAGAGGCCTCAACATACCCTAGACCAATGGACCCTCTCAAACTTTACTGATAAGCCAGGAACTTGACTCCTCATGAAGCTTATCTTCTACCCTTTGGAGGGCTCATGCCTCATAAACACCTCCAAAGTATTTTCCACTTCTTGATAACCTGGTCCAATTAAGAGATATCATTGATATAGAGGACTAAAGGATATTTTGCAGCATGTCCAGAATATCCACTTCTACTCTATTTTATAAAAGAGGGTACAGAAGCCTCTATTCCAAGTAAATGTGAACTCTTTCTGACAGTCATGGAATAGAGTCCATTTGTGAGATTAATAGCTACATGTATCAAGACTGTATCAATCTGCTTTAGCAGGAATATCATGACTTTTTCAACAGCTGTAATGGGGATTAATACTTGGTTGAATTTATTGTTTCACTAACACATCATCCAGAATTCTTCTAGATGTTGAGCATCCAGACTGGTGAATTAATGGAAATATGATGGGGATCACAACCACTGCAACCTTTAGGTATATATAATTGACACAGATCACTTGCATACACCCTGAATGTTTATCTATATGCAGATATATAAGCATATATCTATATTTTACTACCTCAGAGGCCTGGATTGGAGCAGGAAGTAGTAGAGGATGTTTCCAAGGTACCTCACTTCACAACTCACTTAGGTCTTACTGTTCAGGGAAAGAAAAAAAAATATATGGAACTTATGCCAATCCCCAGTATGTCCACTTAAACTATAAATTTGGAGGATAAAGAAATAACAAATGAGTAGGTACTTGAGCCCAATGAACTTTCTAAGCTTTACTGAGACAGAATTCTAGATATTACCTCATCTCTATATACACCTATTCCAACAGGCATGGCGTGATGATGTACCAGGTCTCCTAGTATCAATAAAAACTCAGATTTCATGTACAAAATTATCTGGTGATTTTCCATCTTTATTGAACATACCGCTCTAGGATGTCCTCTTCTCATAGACTTTTCTTAGCTTCTTTCACTCACTGCCATGGCAGCCCTAACATTTCTACTTCACTTGTTGTGGCCCAAGTCAACTTCTCCAGACTTGTAAGAATCATGTTAGCAGCAAGTCAGTACCTTTTCCAGGGTCCTCTGTAGGGTGTTAAATTCTGTGCTCTGGGAATATGTTCTTTCTTATTCATGTTTATGTCCAGCCCTCCTATCCCCTCCATCCAGCACATTCAGAATCCAGTTCTAGAAATACTTTTCTGACTCTTGTTGGTATATAGTGGCTTGACCATACAGCCATGCAACTTCCTTTGAATAGCATCTCCTTCTTTTCTCAGGAAGTCATACATTTCTCTGGCCAGGCAATAATGGAATTACACTCCAGTTTTTGATCTAGTAACCTGGATGAGTGGTAGAAAGATATCTTGAAGGAGAAAGCATTTTCTTATAAGGTAGAAACCTCTGTATCATCTTCAGAAAAAGGGTAAGTGGTGGATTTCAATAGGACAGAGTGGGTTTCTTCTGAATGCCCAATGGATTCATGGGATTAGGTAGATTCAAGATTTTTCAATTGCAGGAGTTTAGATGTCTCCCATATCATACTCATTGTCAAACTCTAACCAATAAGGGACTGACCCTGACATAGCAGACCTGCTTGGGTTGGGAAGCCAAATAAATCTTAAGCTTTGCTACTCTTGGCCCTAGGCTTGGTCCTCAACTTGTTCTTTCCTCTTCTAGCAGGGAATTTAATACCTTTTAGTGGTGCTAATGAGGCTTCTTTAGTTTCACACTTGTCCTGCAACTATGATTACTTACGCTCAGCCTTTCATTTTATCTCTTTCAAGCATTATTGCCCCCCCCCCAAAGCCCTTTAATTCCATTATTCTTAAAATGACTAGCTCTTCTTTACTTATCATATGCCTGATACATTACCCCTGCTAGTGTATGCCTTTCCATGGTACACCATTCTAGGTCATCATGGCTGAAAGTTTTACCATTGGAATGCCACCAGGTGCCAGGTGTTATCAGGGCTCCATGTTCCACCAGTCAGGGAGTTCTCATTGCTAACTGAGCCGCAAGTGATCACTTTTGAAGAATCACCTTAGCATCTGCTTTTTGGCAACAATCTATGCACCCAGTGTTGCAGTTCAGAGTCCTTTGAGAGGAGACTCTGGGATGGGAGTTTACCATTCAGGAATTATTCTTTTTTTTTTAAGATTTTATTTATTTATTTGACAGACAGAGATCACAAGTAGGCAGAGAGGCAGGCAGAGAGAAAGGAAGGGAAGCAGGCTCCCTGCTGAGCAGAGAGCCTGATGCAGGGCTTGATCCCAGGATCCTGGGATCATGACCTGAGTTGAAGGCAGAGGCTTTAACCCACTGAGCCACCCAGGTGCCCCTCAGGAATTATTCTTTTTGTTTGTTTGTTTGTTTGTGGTTTTTTTTTATTGTTTTGTTTTATTTTGTCTTTTTAGTAGATAGGCAGGCAGAGAGAGAGAGAGAGAGAAGCAGGCTCCCTGCTGAGCAGAGAGCCTGATGTGGGACTCAATCCCAGGACCCCGAGATCATGACCTGAGCTGAAGGCAGCAGCTTAACCCACTGAGCCACCCAGGCACTCCAGGAATTATTCTTAATAGCACTTGTGGAGGGCTGAAGTAAGTAGTATTTATCAAAGAGACAATATGTTCTGTGATGAAGTCACAACAAAGGACTTGGCCAATTCCACAAGAAGCTCTAAGGTTAGGACAGATCCTGCAGAAGAGTCCCAAGTTGGGAAAGGAAACCTGGCCTTTATATTTCTGAACTGACCAGTCATTGGATGTGGGTGTGACATGATAAGACAACACTCCTTAGTTGAGGACAAAAATAAGCAAGTGGACTCACCTGCAAGCTACTAGCTACTAATATTCCCAAAAGCTGGAGAATGAGTGGTTCAGTCCTGAAGATAAAGGATCTCATGGCACCACCCAGTATCCACTATAATACATAGTTATGAGTGTTATATTTTTCTGGCAAGTTTTTATTCTTGAAGGTGATTGTAGGTATTCATTCACCAGCTTTTTGGGTTAGTAGTATGTTATAATGTCTTTATTCTATCTTTATATATACAAACTTTCTGTTCTTTATGTGTTTGTCTTTTAAACAACATACCTTAAAAATGATCTATGTAATGCTCCTTAAAAACTAACAATTTTATCACCTTCTTATTTCCTGGGGTCTCACCCATCTCTCATACTGATAACATGTTAATATTTTATAGATTGTAAGGCTTTTTATGAATATATTGTCTTCTCTAGGTATGGATGTACATTTGTATTTCTTTATGTTTTTTTCATTAAGAAGTTTGTTCAAAATTACTTCCCTATGTCTTGCCGTATAACCTTATTATTTGAATAATTAAAAATCTGTTCTTATTTGAATAATTAATTTTCTTTCTTATTTGAATAATTAAAAATCTCTTTTGTTTTAGGTGGGATTTTTGGTGGCAAATTTTCTGTGGTCTTGTAATTCCTAAAAATATTTTAATTATGATCTCATATTTTAATGATAATGTCATTGAAAATTACAGATTTCAGGTTCAAATTCTCCATTCTCCAAATCACTAAAAATCAACTCTATACAGTTGCACTGCCACAGACTCTAAGCCTAGGGTATGTGATAATCTTGTGAAGCCAAAGAAAAGACCAGGAGGCAATGCTCAAGACCTAGGTTTATTGGGGAAGCTTACGTACAGTGAATCCAGGAGCAGCAGACTAGACAAAGCATCTGCTATTGGGATTTATATGCAGCAAACTTTTATACCATAGCAACTATCAGCATCCTTTTACCACCTTGCATGGCCTGTGTTTCCAAGGAGATCAACATTCACCACCTAAATACTGTTTTTTAAAAGGGACGCCTTCTGGGTTGGCCACCTCCAGAGCCCCTGACCTTGAACACTGAAAAACACCTGTTGCTTCACATTCTGCTTGATGAAAATATTGAGGGAAGACAAGATTTCCAGATTTTCAAGGCAGTGATTAATACAGGTATGCTGAGCATGCTTGCACAAACTAGTCATCCAGCATGTACCACACAGACCCCTGTTTTATGTTTAAAGCCCTTTAGTTGAGTTTAATGGGTATACAATCTATTCTTTCTCACTAAAAATTCTTCATAAATTTTTCTTTGTCTTGGGTATTCTTAAATTTTAGTAGATTTTTTCCTTATAACTTTTATCACTTAATGGATTTTTTTCAGTCTGAGATCATTTTTTCTCAAGCCTATACATTTATTTCAGAATTACATTTTATGAAACATATATTCACTCTTTTTTTCCAATCTTTTTTTTCAAATACATTTATTTCTCCATTTTTTGTTTTTCTTAAAGATTTATTTATATATTTTAGAGAGAGAGAAATAGAGAGAGAGAGAGAAAACAAGGAAGGGGGAGGGGCAGAGGAAGAAGAAGAGACTCTCAAGCAGACTCCACGCTAAGCATGGAGCACCTTATGAAGCTTGATTTCATGACCCTGAGACCAAGTGAGCTACCCAAGCACCCCTTTTTTGTTTTTATCCATTATTCCTATTATCTTTCCTATTATTGGATTTTGGAATTTCCACTTTATCTTCCCTTTTTTTTTTTACTTTTCTTTTATAATTTTTGTTCTTTAATACTTCTTTACTGTCATGGAAGTTTCTCACCCTGGTTTTTATTATTTATTTATTTATTTTTAATTTTTTTAAATTTTACTTTATTTTTTCACTGTTCCAAGATTTATTGTTTATGCACCACACCACACCCAGTGTTCCATGCAATACATGCCCTCCTTAATACCAACCACCAAGCTCACCCAACCCTCCACCCCCCTCCACCCTGGTTTTTAAATAGACAGATGTTTCTTAAGCTGTGTACGTTCTATCACTCATCTTGTGAAATATATTTTCACATCAACATTTTACCTGTGTTCTTTTATTATAAGTTATTATTCTCTAATATTGCTAATCTATTGCCTTATTTATTTTACTACATTTATCTTGCTTATTTAGAAAGTTTTATCCATCTGTACCCATTTTGCAGTTTATTTTTCTTTCAATATAATTTTACTCTGCAGGTGTTCCGTTGTTTGGGATTGTGAACTAATGTTTCTATTGGGTGTATCAACCACTCTTTCTGATAAATTGTGTAGATGAGGTACTGAAGGATGTACAGCTGCAGAGAATTCAGTGTGAATGGAAGGATTGGAGAAGTCTGAGGCACCAGAAAATTCCTTTTAATCACTTCTCACACTTTAAAGAAATTAATCATTTCTAACCTTTACCTCAAACCCTTAAAGAGAAGCAACACTAGAAGGTTATCTTCACCCTATAGTATAAAACACCAAATAGTTGGAGTAGAAAACTAGATTAACATGAAAATTATAAATACATACTTATTCTGTAACATTAGCATAAATTTCAGATTTATTTTACCAAGGATTCTGAGTTTACTCGAAATAAGATGGCCACAGATGCAGGATACTTAGCAAAGCTGTTTTTGGCTTTCAGGGGCCTGAGACAACACAGGGTTTACAGCCACAAGATTGTGAAAAATAGTGTTTCACCGGACCTGGTAAACTCAATTATTATTTTTAAGTTGCCTTTTTATATTTAGTATGTCAATCTCTATTCAGGGAGGACTCACATGATGAAAACGAAATGTATGTTAATAAGTGCTGGGCTTTTCCAGTATTGGCTGGAATTCAGCATAAACAAGGGGACATTCTTTTTATGTGGGAAAACTATTAGAATCTGTACTTATATGTCCCTGAATAATATTTTGCTTCCAGAATGTCATGACCATTGAATGGTCATTACCCCTCAGCAGCAGTTACTCAAAATTTTAGATATTTGGGATATTCTTAAAGTAATAAGGTATTTTTAAATTGATCTTTAAGAATCTGTATTTTAAAATGGTGAGTTGAATGCCATTAACATCAATAAAATAAGTAGACTGATTCTCTTATTTACTGAAAAAAAGTAAAATCTTTTTTAAAAGCTACTCTTAATTAATTGTAAGAAATCATATTAGTTATGTGGAATGATAATCACTTAGATAGAAATGGAACTATTATTCAGCATTAAAATATGAAGTATGGTTCATTTAAAAAATAATCAGCTTCAAAGATTACAATACATTTGTAGTATAGTGGGAATTATTTTGTTCATTTATTTCATTTTTAAACAATTATGTGGAAACTTTATATACAAATGCTTTAAAATGATCACCATGCAGAACTTTCCCCTCAGTTCAACAGAAATTCTAGTCTCAAAATTTTTGTGAAATTCCAAAAAGAATCTTCCAAAAAGAACCAGTGATACATTCTTTGGAAGGTGCTCAATGATTATTAACTCTCATTTCTTGAAATGAATCTGATTCATAGAAATAAACTAAGGTTATACAAAACTTTACCTCTTGAAAATGTGAATGACAAAGCCAGCACATGCCACTGATTTATAAGATATTTCCAAGGAATTAACTCCTTTGTTCAAAATATTTTTTTCTTTAGAAGGCATACAGAGCCTTCAAAGATTGTCTCTTTGAAGTACTGAACTTATTTTATATAAAAACATTGGTGTATATCTATATACATATGTATGTACATATATACATGTTCTGTCTTTATGATTATACTTCATATACTGTCAGAATGAAAAAAATATTAAGAAAAAGTGTGTATGTACATATATACATATCCTGTCTTTATGATTATACTTCATATACTGCCAGAATGAAAAAAAAATATTAAGAAAAAGTGTGATTGTCTGTTTATTTGCTTTTTCTGTTTTGTTTTTTCCTGTTTTATGGTCAGAATTACCCAAATTACCTATTTGGATTTATTATATTTTTCATTAAAACTGGTCCATTTTGCCCATGGCAAACAAAACACAGATTTTAGAGTAATTATTCTATTATTTTAAGAAAATTGGAAGAGTATATCATTTATTTCATTCATACCAGAATAAATCAGTTGTTTTAAAACGTTTTAAATTGGGGCACCTGGGTGGCTCAGTCATTAAGTGTCTGCCTTCGGGATCGAACTCCATGTTGGGCTCCCTGCTTGGCAGGAAGCCTGCTTCTTCCTCTCCTACCCCTGCCGCCTGCTTGTGTTCCTTCTCTCGCTGTGTCTGTCAAATAAATAAGTAAAATCTTTTTAAAAAAATTTTTTTAAAGTTTTAACTTGTTTCAAGTATTTAAATTACTTGGCATCAGGAAGAAGCTATTTAAATAAGAATTTCACAAGTGATCTTTACAAAATATCCTTAATACAATTGCTTATAAAGAAAATAATATATTTCTCTTACAAAGCTTTTAATAAAATATTTACTGCTTGTACAAAAAAAAGGAAATAATATTTATCTTTGATTACAAAAAAAGTGATACTTCCAAGACAATAAGGAACACAACTCTTCAATGAACACATTCAATCACTATATATACTGGAGATTGAGACCAGATGCCTTTTATGACCTTAAACTATGCAATTATGATTATGTGTTTCCATATTTTGTGAGCAACAAACCCAATAATTTCCTGAATTGAATGAATTACATTTTCAATTAGGTATTGTTGATGGAAAAAAAAAAAGCCAACCTCAAAGAAGGTTAGTAAATGCTTTATTTGTTGTGTTACTGAGGACTAATAGTCTGGGGGACAGTATTTCAGATTGCTCTGAAAGAACTGCTCTGAAGTTGAGTTCACAGGGGATTATACTGGAAAGGGGGAGGAGGTATGCATGCTTGGGAACAGGTCTCCAAGGTATTATTGAGCATTTCAAAGTATGATTTGTTTTGTTGTAAAAACTGAGGTGTATTGATTTCCACATAGACATGTGAAAGACCATTAGGTCATCTTAATACATTATGTTTCTATCATAACCGATTGTTCAAAAATATTGACTGCATGCTTCCACTTAACTGGTTTTCTGGTTTTTCTCATCTTGAGTTTCTTTCTGCAGTCACTTGAGAGGACATAAGAGGCTGACATCAGTAACCTACTGCAGTTTTAGTGCACATTTCCTTCTTTGGGTCATATTGTAAACTATGGGAGACAATGTTGACCAAGTATCTCTTTGTCCCATAGCACTAGGAAGGCTCATTCCTAGTTGTTCTGATATATGTGAGGCAAGCACGTCCTAAAAAGGGTAACCATCTCTAAACTTCTAAATTTGCTCAAGCTGAGGATTTTTATAGCCTGAGATGTTCCACTGTGTCTAGGTATAAATTGTCAACCTTTTGTAGAGAATTATACATTATTTATAGCATCTACCTGTTTTACTATTAATAGCTTAGTGTCAGTCTGTGTAGACTGTGACATACAAAAGGCCAACAATTCATATAGACACCATGTTAACAGTAAAAAGGCTAATATCATAGCTAGAAATTTTAGAATATATTTAAGCCAAGAGTTTCAGAACTAAATCATTTAACTAAATATTTCCCTGATACTGGGTGTTGGGTCACTTTAGGCAGATAGTTGGTTTGATTAGTTATTTCCAGCATAATGGAATCCTCTGACTTAATATGCCATAACTGAATTATCCATCCTAATCCATCACATAACTGGAATAAGTTTTCCTTGAAAAGTCCTTGTGGGATGGTTACAAATTAACATTCTACCCTTTTGACAAAATTTTGTGTGTTAAGTAAAATATCACAGATCAACACTGTTCCCTAGTAGCTGGACCTTAGGTAAAAAGTCTGCTCCATATCTCATGAACCAGTCTTAGTCTTGAGAAAAGGTCAGTTCAGTTAAACAGTTGTCTCATTTTAGAAGATTGTCCTTCAACTGGGCTCTCAAAGTTCAGGAAATTAATAAGAGTCATTTCTTATGGAAACAAAAGAAAAACACAAGCTAAATTGAAGCAAATTAGAAACCTAGTGTCTGCGTTCTGAGTACTGCAAGTGAGATCACTAAATGTCAGGGTCGAAGTATCTTCAGATGGAGTGAGGGCAGACAATGGCAATCTGACAGATTTTCCTAATCTGCTGTTTGAGTGGTTTTGTTTTGTTTTTTTTTCTGAATGGCCCAAACAGCAATAACCATGGAGACCATGTTGTGGCAATTTCTCTGAAATTGACCTCAAGCTGTATAGCTTCAGTTTGCAGGGCTTCAGGGGAAAAAAGGACAGTTATTGTTTTTAGTGATTCCAAGTCAAAAGAATGAGAGGAGTGGATGGGTTAAATAGGTGATGGGGAATAAGGAGGGCATTTACTGTGATGAGCACAGGGTGATGAACAGAAGAGTTGAATCACTAAATTGTACACTTGAAACTAATATAACACTCTATGTTAACTAACTGGAATTAAAATAAAAACTTTTAAAAAAGATTTTATTCATTTATTTTGACAGACAGAGAGTACACAAGCAGGGGGAATGGGAGAGGGAGAAGCAGGCTCCCCACTGAGTAGGGAGCCCAATGCGGGGCTCCATCCCAGGACACTGGGATCATGACCTGAGCTGAAGGAAGACACTTAACTGAGCCTCTCAGGTGTCCCTAAAATAAAAACTTTTTTACAAGTGCAAATTTTAAAAATGAAGAAAAAGGAATGAGACTAAGTTGGAAACCTTAATTTGGAGAGTCATAGCCAGGTATCCAAGGAAATCAGAAGAATTCAGGACCCAGACCCATTTTGTAGGCAAAAAATAAACATTCAGAGAAAGTTAATCAGAAATAGATATGTTACTGAAGCATAATGTTTCCCTGTAAAATCACCCTTCTTTCTACCAGAGATACCTGAATTGAGACTAATTTGTTTAAAAATAAGTCCAGTTTCAAAATACTTCGCCTGATTACTTACATAAGTGCAGTAAGAATAGTGATTGACCATATAGCTTCTTTTTAAAATCAACTTTGCTGGAATTTATAACAGGGATTATCAGATTAAACTTTTAATAGCCCTCAGAAGTTAAGAAGCCAAGCCCAATACTTGTCATTAGACTTAACTAAAATACCTATAGATTTGGTTTACATCCTCCCTTCTCAAGATCTCCCAAATATTCTGAGGTTACTAAGTCTGCCAGGAAGTGGCCTTCCTTGCTTACCTGGTGAGGCTCTCAAGAACATTGTAAGCAAGGTAGAAGTCTGATTTTTTCCAAGGGTCTTTCTTGGCTCCATGAAGTCAACCTTAGTTCCTTCAAACTGTATGGTCATAGGGACGCCTGTGTGGCTCAGTCAGTTAAGTCCCGTGTTACTAACTCTTGCTGTGTTTGAGTCAAGTGTTCCCACTAGTTTCAGAAATTCTTACTTAGTTTAACCTTAATGACCTTAAGAGTATCAGAAATCCTTATGTGTCAAAAGTTCTTTCCATTAATCTTAAAGCTGAAACATATTCGCAAGAGGTTCAGAGTCAAACAATAACTGTAAATGACAAACTAAGAAATGACCAGGGTTAAAGATGCAATGAGAGTTCATTGTAATGCAGTTTACAGAGATATTATTAACATTACATATAATGCCTCAGTAATTAGAATTCAAATGATGACATTATACTAGGACATATCAGAACTTAAGGAATTTCATATAATTTTTGGAGCAGTTATAGTAATAGCATTTACCCATACAGTATAACCTAAAAAGTTTTATCATGACTTATCTGACAGTGCTTCCCATGTAGTTCCCAAGTAAACAAACTTAATTTGTTAAAAAGACTTTATTTAGAATTTGAAGATTGGAAAGTTTGTCAAAAAGATTTTTTAAATATTAAAAAATTTAATAGCACATGCCTAAATAAAATTACAGATAATTGCATGGTTAATAACTATCTATTTAACCAAGATGGTAGAGATTCTAAAGGCAAATATAGATTACATAGTTGTTAGCAAACTTAGCTCTTTGAAACATTAAGAAAATTAAGAAATCAAGATTTAAAAACAAAACATAGATACTTTATGTTTCTAAGTAGGTTACATTAAAGTCAAAGAAAAACATTTGTTTACAATTTCTTATGAAAACTAGACCGATAATCTAAGAAAAATGTATCATTTTAGCAGAGAACAAAACCAAATTCCAATCTTACATCACTCTACTTTTGATATTAAAACTTACTTATTACAGTCTTAGTCAGTCCTGACCATGCAAAAAGTCCTTTTCCAAAGATTCCTTTCTCATAAACTTTCTGCAACTTTTTTACATTTAGATTTTTTCCCAAGTTTTCTTGTTTAGAGAAAATTCTATAACCAGTCTCATTTTAGGACAAAATTGTTTTCTTTACTCTCAATAAAAATATATTACCATTCTTTTTAAAAAATATTTATTTTTAAATCGCAATATAATTAACATACAGTGTTATATTAGTTATCCGGTGTACAAGATAGAGATTCAACAATTCTATGCATTATTCAGTGTTCATCATAAATGTTCGGCTTAATCCCTTATCACCTCTGTAACCCACCCATCTCCCTACTGATAACCATCAGTTTGTTCTCTAGAGTTAATTCAGCTTTTTAAAAATTTATTTTATTTATTTTTTTTAGTATTTTTTAAATTAACATATAATGCAGTATTTGCCCTAGGTGTACAGGTCTATGAATCATCAGGCTTACAAACTTCACAGAACTCACCATAGCACATAGCAGCTCCTAGTTTTGTTGATTTGTTCTACTGTTCTTTTGGTTTCTATTTCATTGATTTCTGCTCTGATCTTTATGATTTCTCTTCTCCTGCTGGGTTTAGGCTTTCTTTGTTGTTCTTTCTCCAACTCCTTTAGATGGAGGGTTAGGTTGTGTATTTGAGACCTTTCTTGTTTCTTAGGAAAGGCTTGTATCACTATATACTTTCCTCTCAGGACTGCCTTTGCAGTGTCCCACAGATTTTGAACCATTGTGTTTTCATTATCATTTGTTTCCATGAATTTTTTCAATTCTTCTTTAATTTCCTGGTTGACTCACTCATTCTCTAGTACGATGCTCTTTAGCTTCCATGTATTTGAGTTCTTTCCAACTTTCCTCTTGTGATTGAGTTCTAGCTTCAGAGCATTGTGCTCTGAAAATATGCAGGGGATGGTCCCAATCTTTTGGTACCAGTGGAGACCTGATTTGTGACCCAGGATGTGATCTATTCTGGAGGATGTTCCATGTGCACTAGAGAAAAATGTGTATTCTGCTGCTTTGGGATGGAATGTTCTGAATATATCTGTGATGTCCATCTGGTCCAGTGTGTCATTTAAGGCCTTTATTTCCTTGTTGATCTTTTGCTTGGATGATCTGTCCATTTCAGTGAAGGGGCTGGTAAAGTCCCCTACTCTTATTGTATCATTGTCTATGTGTTTCTTTGATTTTGTTATTAATTGGTTTATATAGTTGGCTGCTCCCATGTTAGGGGCATAGATATTTAAAATTGTTAGATCTTCTTGTTGGACAGAGCCTTTAAGTATGATAGAATGTCCTTTCTCATCTCTTATTATTGTCTTTGGCTTAAAATCTAGTTTATCTGATATAAGAATTGCCACCCCAGCTTTCTTTTGATGTCCCTTAGTATGGTAAATTGTTTTCCACCCCCTCACTTTAAATCTGGAGGTGTCTTTGGGTCTAAAATGGATTTCTTGTAGACAACATATCAATGGGTCTTTTTTTTTTAATCCATTCTGATACCTGTGTCTTTTGATTGGGGGCATTTAGCCCATTTACATTCAGGGTAACTATTGAAAGATATGAATTTAGTGCCATTGTATTGCCTGTCAGGTGATTGTTAGTGTATATTGTCTCTGCTCCTTTCTGGTCTACTACTTTTAGGCTCTCTCTTTGCTTAGAAACCCCCCCCTTTCAATATTTCCTGTAGGGCTGGTTTGGTGTTTAAAAACTTTTTAAATTTTTGTTTGTCCTGGAAGCTTTTTAATGTCTCCTTCTATTTTCAATGACAGCCTAGCTGGATAGAGTACTCTTGGCTGCGTGTTTTTCTCATTTAGTGCTCTGAATATATCATGCCAGTTCTTTCTGGCCTGGCAGGTCTCCGTGGGTAAGTCTGCTGCCAATCTAATATTTCTACCATTGTATGTTACAGACTTCTTGTCCTGTGCTGCTTTCAGGATTTTCTCTTTGTCACTAAGATTAGTAAGTTTTACTATTAGATGACAGGGTGTGGACCTATTTTTATTTATTTTGAGGAGGGTTGTCTGTGCCTCCTGGATTTTGATGCTTGTTCCCTTTGCCATATTGGGGAAATTCTCTTATGTAATTTGCTCCAATATACCTTCTCCCCCCCCTTTCTTTTCCTGGGATCCCAATTATTCTAATATTGTTTTGTCTTGTGGTATCACTTATCTCTCAAATTCTCCCTTCATGGTCCAGTAATTGTCTCTCTTTTACTCAGCTTCTTTATTCTCCATCATCTGGTCTTCTATATCACTAATTCTCTCTTCTGCCTCATTTATCGTAGCAGTAAGAGTGTCCATTTTTTAAAATTATACCTCATTAATAGATTTTTGGTTTCAACTTGGTTAGATTTTAGTTCTTTTATTTCTCCAAAAAGGGCTTTTATTTCTCCAGACAGGGTTTCTCCAATATCTTCCATGCCTTTTTTGAGCCCAGCTAGCACCGTGAAGATCATCATTCTGAACTCTAGATCTGACATTTTACCAATGTCCATATTGATTATGTCCCTAGTCTTTGGTACTGACTCTTGTTCTTTTTTTTTGTGATTAGTTTTTCTGCCTTGTCATTTTATCCAGAGAAGAATATATTAATGAGAGAATAAAATACTAAAAGAGTGGCAAAGACCCCAGAAAAATGTACACTAACCAAATCAAAAGAGATCCAAAACTGGGGGGAGAAAAAGGAGGAAAAAAGAAATTAAAAAAAAAAAATATATATATATATATGACTAGTGAATTGAACAGAGCCACCCACTTCATTTTGGGTGTATTTTGGTCTCTTAGAAGAAACTACCTTCCAAAATTTAAAGAAAGAAAAACATATATATATATATATATATATATATATATATATATATATGTATATGTATATATATGTATATATATATATAAAATAAGGGTAAAGACTATGAAGGGATGCAATGACTTTAAAGATGAAAAATTTTTTAAAAAGTCTAAGAAAGGAGTTGATAAATAAGTTGTTTGGAAAAAGAAAGAAAAAGAAAGTGGAGGGGATTTGCTCAGACTGCAGACTAGAATAAAGCCCTGTGCTAGTTTTACGGTATATTTTGATCTATTAGAAGAAATTGTATCCCAAAAATATTTTAGAAGAAAAAACCATGGTATACAAAAAATAAAGTTAGATACAATGAAGGATAAAATATTTCTATAATAATGAAGGTTTAAAAATAATTGTTTTAGAAAGGTATTGTTAAAAATGTTTTAAAAAGGTATAAAAATAAGTATAGATAAAAAACGTTAAAAGAGGAAAGAGGAAAAGTTAAAAAATATAGAATAAGAAAAAAATTTAAAAAAATTAATTAACTTTGCAAGACTAAAGAATCATGGCTAGAAAGCCATGAATTCCCTGCTTTGCTTTCCCCTCCTCTGGAATTCCACTGTTCTCCTTGATTGCTGAGCTTGGTTTTGGGTGGATGTTCTTGCTGATCTTTCTGGGGGAGGGGCCTATTGTAGAGATTCTGAAATGTCTTTGCCCGAGGTGGAATTTTGCTGCCCTTGCCAGAGGCGGGGCTAAATAATCTGCTTGGGTTCACTCTCAGGAGCTTTTGTTCCCTGAATGCTTTCTGGAGAGCTCTGGGGGACCGGAATGAAAATGACAGCCTCCCAGTCTCCAGCCTGGAGGAGCCCAGAGCTCAGGGCCCCACTCCTCAGTGCACCATTGAAGAAAAGCTCTCCATCACTTCTGTCTCCCTGGTCTCCAGCTACGCTCTGAGCTCACCTGGCCTGTGACCAAGCCTTTCTGTCTCTGGCACACAGCCCTGTTTGGAGTCTCCAAACCCAGCAGATTTCTGCCTCCAGAGAAAGACGGTGGGTTACCCTGGATCTGCCACTTGTGGGGTCCCTGCTCAAAGAGCAATGGCCTCACTGTGCTGTGGATCACAGTTTAAGGTAACCTGGAGCTGAAAGCTCACTCCTCAGCTCTGTCTCTGTAGCTGGCTTCCCCGCTCCAATACCTGCGAGCTCTGCTACACTGAGACACCCCCAATCCTTCTGTGACCCCATGGGACCTGAGATCGCATTTTCCCTGCAAGCGCTCCACCCCTGCTTGGCCTCTGGAGCGATGTCCCTCAGTGGAGCAGACTTTTTAAAAGTTCTGATTTTGTGCTCCATTGCTCCACTGCTTGATGGGACCCGGCCCCTTCCCTCACGGTCTATCTTCCCTTCACTTCATATTCACTTCTCCATTCTTCCTACCTTTCAGAAAGTGGTCAATTTTCTGTTTCTAGAATTGCTGCTCTTCTTCTGTTTGATCTACTGTTGCATTTGTAGGTGTTCAGAATGGTTTGATAACTATCTAGCTGATCTCCTGCGACCTGATGTCATTTCAGTCTACTCCTCTCAGCCATCTTGACTCTTCTCCCAGTTAACTAACCTTTTATTTTTCTTTTTAATTTGTTCATATGTTTTCTTTCTTAAATTCCACATATGAGTAAAATCATATGGTGTTTCTCTGACTTATTTCACTTATTGTTTTACCCTCTAGATCTAAAGTGTATTCCCATTCTTCATACCCCCCTTTTTAAGCAAACACACATATTTGACCTTCCTTGCATATGATTATTTCCCTTATTATTTTCCAGTAGTGTCAATTACCTTTAGTAGAATGCTTAACTCTTAGGAACTGTAATTTTTAGTGAAAATGAATAGTAAGTAATTGTGAACAGTTACATTAGGATTTGTTAGATTGAAAATTCATGATTATATTTCATAATTTTTAGAAACTATGATTCTTCACAGTACAGTCCTTCAATAGAGAACAAAGTGTATTAATTAACTGGTCCAAGTATTTTTAATTTCTCTGTAATAGGAAGCCAAAAGTAGATTAAGCCTGTGTTTGATAACTATATTTCAGTATTTTTTCTTATTTTTTTCTTATATTTTTCTTATTTGGAAATGGATCTAGATATTTAATGACTATCCATCATGTAACTTATCTTAGCAAAACTCTAAGGTTTTAAGTAACCAAAAAGAAAAGATTTGGATGGACACCAATATTGCTAAAAATTCATAAAATTTAATTCTCTGTTTAATTCACTTGTTCTTAACAATTATGTTTAGTCATGAAAATGTCAGCTAACCATCATCTTTAAGTTGTTGTTCTTGTTGACAAATAATGTAACAGGGGTAACCTGAGTTTATTTGACTTTAGTAAACCTAGGTAGAACAAAAGTATTAGTTCTAATGCTGACAGTTCTAAAACCCCATTTCTTTTAATTAAACTAACACATTTCAGTTAGCTTTGTTAAAGATTAATCTTAGATCATGTGAACTTGGAACTAATTTGGGTTAGTGCTATTGTATTTTGAGATTCATATAAGTGCTTAATTTTTTAAGGCAGTTAAATAGAGCTCATTAACAAATTAATTTTGGCAAAACCATATGACAATAGAAAATACCACATACCTATAATATGTGCTGACAGACACAAACAAAAACCTTATAATCATGGTTTAAAATTTCCAGCCATGAGACCAGAATGGTAAGGCAGAACTCTCTAGTTTATAAAACAAGAGTTGGATCCAGACTGCTTTTCTGGCAGATAGAATAATTTAAAGTCACCTGTTCAGATGGTAAATCCTTCTTCGGTTAACATTTGTGGAGAGGACACTTTAGATTTGTATTTATCCTTGACAAGTAACCTTAAGGAAACTTTGGGCTAGATTTTGGGCAAGGGAGCTTGTAAAGCCATTTGCATTTAAAAAAAAAAAGGTTTCTTTTTCTTTGTTTTTCCTTTCAGTTTTAGGAATAAGAAATGCTCTAGATAAGAATTCCCAAAGAGGTTATAAGGCTTTTGAGATAAATAGGGGAGTTCTGGAGATTGGTGAAAAGGACAGATTGAAGAACTTTGAATTATTTTGGGGGCCATATTACTAGTTTTGTAAAGATTTGTAAGGTAAGGGCAGTTGCTTTTAATCCTTCAAGAACTTGGGTTGCAAATTAAATGACATTCTAGGTTGATTTATCCATCTGGTTTGCTTCTTCCCCTCTGAGTACATAGTTCTAATTTCAACTTAGGGGAGAAAGCATTAAAAAATTGCTACCAGACTCTGAATATCACCTTCAGTCTGGCCAACTCTTGACGATGGAGCCCTAATTGCCTTAGCATGGTGAGGAGAGGGGGCTTTGATTTTAATGCCTAGTTCCCTAGAAGCTCATTTAAAGAATAAGTAGGAGATGAAGCATTTAGAATTACTTCAGGAGTTGTTCATTTTGAGCTCAATTTTTTTCAGCATTTCAGAAAGTTTCTTAATAGTTAGTTACATAGATAGCATCTTGTCAGTGTTCTCTTAGAAGCTTCCAAATACCAGTCAAACTATGCCTCCCACTTGGTTGTTCAGTTGAATAGCTGGCTCTTTTAAGTTAGATGGGCAGATAAACTAATTAGGTACTTCAAAGGATCCTCATTTAGGCCACTTGAGTGTTAAAATTATCCCTAGTATAATTTTCCATTTTTTAATGAACTTGAAAGTGTATGATCCATGTGTGTTAAGGATGAATGAATGCAGCTAGAGTCTAGGAAGGTGGCTCTCCATCCCATTTCTCCCATTGTGATGGTTGATCTCCCATCCTAGTGGGTTTGGGTGTTCAGCACTACCTAAGGGATTTTAGTTGTCCATGTGTTGATGAGAGGGATACCATTCCTCCAGGTGTCATCCTGGTGTTGGTTGACAGTATTTACTTTGTGTCTCAGTTATCTCTTGGTTGAGCCTAGCTGTATCAAAAGTGCTCAGAAAGCTGAGTATCCAGCTCTCATATGCATTCCCTGCAAGAGCAACTAAATAATTTGTATCACAAATGAGAATCCCTATAGGACTGCTACATGGCATGAGGTTAACCTCCACCACTCTTTGATGAGAGGAGCTAATGTCTCTTGTCTTCCAATTCATTCAGAATCTCGTCTATGTAATTGTTGTACTGATCATTCAATTTGGCAATACTGTGAAAAATTAAAAAATTTTTAAATTTCTGGAATGAGGATTCATTCCTCCAATAGATGTGCAACCTGTACTCTACACAGAATGGAGCCAACAAAGATAAGACCTGAAACCTGTGTCATATACAGAATATGATCATTTCCTGACTTCACAGGAAAAAGTAAACAACAAATAAGGCTCTGGACTTTCTACCACATAGGGAGGTAGGGTTCCCAGAAAGGGTTTACCCAGTTACCTTGGCTCCATCCAAGTCAGATGAACCCAAGGGGCTGGTGCTGGGACCACATCTCCAGTTTCTCATGGAGTTCAGGGAAGAGTGTGGCATCTCTTCTGGGGTCCCTCTATGGTTCCCAAATTGTTGAATAAAAAAGGCAATGTCAAAATAGGTTAGTAAATGCTTAATGGTCTTACTGAGGATTAAGACCACTGATTAAAAAAAAAAAACTGAGGAGACAGTATTTCATATTGCTCTGAAAGAACTGCTTTGAAGCTTGTCCATTTATAGGGAATTATGTGCAAAAATGGGAAGGGGTATACATGCCTGAAAGCACTTCTCCAAGGTATATCATAGGTATAATTTGCTCTGTAAGGCTTATTTACTGATTTCCACATAGACATGAGAAAGACCATTAGGTTGTCTTAATACAGTATGTTTCTGTCACATCTGATTGTTCAAAAATATTGCCTACATGCCTCCATTTAACTGGCTTTCTAGTTCTTCTTGCTCTTGGTTTCTCCCTGAGGTCACAGAAGGCTGACATCAGTCACCTAGTGCAGTTTTAGTGCACAGTATTGATGACTGTCTTATTGAAACTGCTTATACTGCGGTTTGATAAGATATTTATTTAGATTTTATTTATTTAAGAGAGAGAGAACAAACAAGAGAGCACAAGTGGTGGAGAGGGAGAAGCAGGTTGCCCATTGAGTAGGGAGCCCCATGTGGTGCTGCATCTCAGGACCCTGAGATCAAAACCTGAGCTGAAGGCACCTGCTTAACTGACTGAGCCACTCAGGAGCCACTTAATAAGATGTTTGAAGCATGGTTCAAAACCAAATGAAGTTAAAGGCAATCCTAAAGAAATTAGAAATACTTTGTTTTTCCTTGCTTTAAAATTTAGAAATTATATATCCTCAGTTTAATCACTTTATTTCACAAACCATAAGCTATCATGTTGTACTCTACCCTAAAGAGCATGACATGAATGTTGTTTTCAGTGCTCTCCATTTTTATTTTATTTTCTTCATTTTTCTTTCTAATTTAGTGTACACACTTTCCCAGCTATCTGGAAGTAAGGAATTCCCATGAAACCTTTTGTAAGCCAAAATGACCTAAAGCAAAAAAGCAATTACTTTAATTTATACGTAAGAAATTTTGAGCATTTCCAGTCCAAAAAATAACCTCTCTTCGGGTTTTTTGATAACTTATGTTCAAAATAAATCAAGATAAAGCACAAATCCCATACAGTTCAAAGCTGGGGTGGCTAGATGTATACTGAGTATACCCCAGGAAAGAACTTTGTGGAGCCACTTCACCACTTAGGTGTACTGCTGCCTCTTCTAATAGCTCACTGCAAAACAAATTCAGAATGCTATTTTCACTTTTTGTGGTTCTTCATAAAAACAAAAATCCTCTTTAGATTTCTTTCAGTTAGCAAAAACAGATACTAATGCAAGTCTTTAGTAAAAGCAAAGTGACACACCATGAACTTTTGAAAGGCAGGGGTTACCTGTATTGACTTTTCAAGTTCATTAGTTGTTTTAGCCTTCCTCCTGTATAGTATTGTAAGCCTCAATAAATTGAAAGTGTTTTGCATAGCAGTTGTTCTAAGAAATCACACCACAAAGCCAACTTAAAAAAAAAAAAAAAACCTGCCATATGAATACAGAAAATACTGCTTTCGATCTGAATGACTTTCAGAAACTCCATGCAAGTAAGAATTTGCTTTTAATAGAAATTTCAACAAAAATTTTATTGAAACAGATTATATGACAGCAGCAATATTTAAAAAAAAGTGTTTTAAGCAAAATAAATCAGATTCCAAACTGTTTATTTTTTAATATTCTAAAAGAAACTTAATAACTGTGTTATTGTCATTTAAGGTCAATAGAGGTGGCAAAGACTTTCAATCAATGAGTAAAGGTTTTTTGTTTTGTTTTTGAAGACTGATGCTGTTATCAAAGGAAATTTCACATTTATTTAAATAACTCACATGTAATATTTATTTCTCTCTTTTAGATTCACTTGTAGAAAGGGAAAAAACTGCTTTCCTATGGCTTTCAAGTACACCAATATCCTATATATACAGTGTCCTAGGTACAAAACTGAACTTATTACTCAAAGCTATAAGTAAACTAATACAAGTTTTACCAAGGACTGAGTGTTCCCTTGAAATATCCATTAGAGTTGTCAAATTTCAGCATACAAAAATAAAATAAAAATTCTTAAGCCTATTATATTTAACAATGAACTAAATACATATGCTAATAAAATAATAGGCTATTACAGAATCATTCTTGGTTTTGAACCCTGACAGAAGATAAATCTCAGTAATTTGAATAAAGAGTCACATTTACAATCAGATGGATTAATCATTCCTTAAACTTGTTAAATTACTATTATTAATGAAACACAATAGGGCATCTGACACAGAATTTCTCTTAACCATAGAACTGAATTGTTGATTTCCAGAATCTTTATTTCTTTAATTAAAAAAAATTGGAGAATACTAACAACCTTGATAATAGGGAAAAAGAAGTTAAGATAAATAGGAAACTCATAAAAGCCCTTGTCTCTCCTCCCTTGGATTAATGATGAGAGACAGGGTGTCCTCTCATTGTCATGGTTGGAGGTATTAACTCATTTTGTCATGTACCAAAGATGAAAGGCAGAGTCTTCCACAGGGATATCCTTCCCACCAAGCCACAAGGTCCAGGAAAGGTTTTATACCTAGCAAGTTGAACATTCAGGATAAATGAGAGTGTTCTACAGGGATAGAGTGGGGTGCAACATTGGTCGTATCTGAAAACCTCCAGGAAACACTGGTGATCTTTATTTAATGAAGAAGTTTTCCATTTGGAATTGTTGATTCTTTTATGAATGACTTGACTGTACCCCTGCTGACCTAGAATCTTTATCTTAGGGCCTAAAGATGTTTGTTTCCTGAAGATGGCCAAGAGGCCATTATTAGTAGCTGATCAACAACTGTCAATCTGGGGCACCTGGGTGACTCAGTCAGTTAAGTGGCTGCCTTCAGCTGGAGTCATGATCCCAGGGCCCTGGGATTGAGCCCCACATGGGGCTCCCTGCTCCACAGGAAGCCTGCAGTTCTCCCTGCTTGTGTTTGCTCTGTGTCTTTCTCCCTTGTTTTCCCTGTGTCAAATTAAAAACAAACAAAAAAAAAAACCTGTCAATCTAAGATTATAAAATACCAGGTTTAGGACTAAGAACATTTTTTTAAATTTTTTAATTAACATATGATGCATTATTAGCGCCAGCGGTACAGGTCTATGAATCGCCAGGTTGACACTTCACAGCACTCACCATCGCACATACCTTCCCCAATGTCCATAACCCATCCACCCTCTCCTTCCTCCCCCTTCCCCCGGCAACCCTCAGTTTGTTTTGGGAGATTAAGAGTCTCTTATGGTTTGTCTCCCCCCCAATACCATCTTGTTTCATTTATTCCTTCCCTACCCCCCAAACACCCCACATTGCCTCTCAGCTTCCTCATATCAGGGAGGTCATATGATAATTGTCGTTCTCTGATTGACTTATTTCGCTAAGCGTAATACCCTCTAGTTCCATCCATGTTGTCGCAAATGGCAAGATTTCATTTCTTTTGATGGCTGCATAGTATTCCATTGTATATATATACCACTTCTTCTTTATCCATTCATCTGCTGATGGACATCTAGGTTCTTTTCATAGTTTGGCTATTGTGGACATTGCTGCTATAAGCATTCTGGTGCATGTGCCCATTCGGATCACTACATTTGTATCTTTAGGTTAAATACCCAGTAGAGCGATTGCTGGTTCGTAGGGAGCTCTGTTTTCAACTTCTTGAGGAACACCATGCTGTTTTCCAGAGTGCTTGCACTCGTTTGCATTTCCACCAACAGTGTAGCAGGGTTCCCCTTTCTCTGCATCCTCGCCAGCATCTGTCATTCCCTGACTTGTTAATTTTAGCCATTCTGACTGGTGTGAGGTGGCATCTCATTGTGGTTTTGATTTGTATTTCCCTGATGCTGAGTGATGTGGAGCACTTTTTCATGTGCTCTTGGCCATTTAGATGTCTTCATTGCAGAAATGTCTGTTCATGTCTTCTGCCCATTTCTTGATTGGATTATTTGTTCTTATGTGTTGAGATTGATAAGTTCTTTATAGATTGGGTAGATACTAGCCCTTTATCTGATATGTTGTTTGCAGATATCTTCTCCTACTCTGTCAGTTGTCTTTTGGTTTTATTGACTATTTCCTTTGTTGTACCAAAGATTTTTATCTTGATGAAGTCCCAATAGTTCATTTTTGCCCTTGCTTCCCTTGCCTTTGGTGATGTTCCTAGGAAGAAGTTGCTGCGGCTGAGGTCAAAGAGGTTGCTGCTTGTATTCTCCTCAAGTATTTTGATGGATCCCCTTCTCACATTGAGGTCGTTTATCCATTTTGAGTCTATTTTCATGTGTGGTGAAAGGAAATGGTCCAGTTTCATTTTTTTTTTTGCCCGTGTCTGTCCAATTTTCCCAACACTATTTGTTGAAGAGACTGATTTTTTTCCATTGGACATTCTTTCCTGTTTTGTCAAAGATTTGTTGACCATAGAGTTGAGGGTCTATTTCTGGGTTTTCTATTCTTTTCCATTGGTCTATATGTCTGTTTTTGTGCCAGTACCATACTGTCTTGATGATGACAGCTTTGAAAAGAGCTTGAAGTACGGAATTGTGATACCACCAACTTTGGCTTTCTTTTTCAACATTTGTCTGGCTATTGGGGGTCTTTTCTGGTTCCACATAAATTTTAGGATTATTTGTTCCATTTCTTTGAAAAAAATGGATGGTACTTTGATATGAATTGCATTAAATGTGTAGATTTCTTTAGGTAGCATAGACATTTTCACAATATATTTTCTTCCAATCCATGAGCATGGAACATTTTTCCATTTCTTTGTGTCTTCCTCTATTTCTTTCATGAGTACTTTATGGTTTTCTGAGCACAGATTCTTTGCCTCTTTGGTTAGGTTTATTCCTAGGTGTCTTACGGTTTTGGGTGCAATTGTAAATGGGATTGACTCCTTAATTTCTCTTTCTTCTGTCTTGTTGTTGGTATATAGAAATGCAATTGACTTGTGTGCATTGATTTTATATCCTTACACTTTACTGAATTCCTGTACAAGTTCTAGCAGATTTGGAGTGGAGTCTTTTGGTTTTCCACATAAAGTATCATATCATCTACAGAGAATGATAGTTTGACTTCTTCCTTGCCAATATGGATGCCTTTAATTTCTTTTTTGTCTGATTGCTGAGGCTGGGACTTCTAGTATTATGTTGAATAGCAGTGGTGATAGTGGACAGCCCTGCCATGTTCCTGACCTTAGGGAAAAAGCTCTCAGTTTTTCCCCCTTGAGAACAATACTCGCTATGGGTTTTTCATAGATGGCTTTGAGGATATTGAGGTATGTGCCCTCTTTCCCTACACTTTGAAGAGTTTTGATCAAGAAAGGATGCTGTACTTTGTCAAATGCTTTTTCAGCACTGTTGAGAGTATCATATGATTCTTGTTCTTTCTTTCTTTAATGTATTGTATCACAGTGATTGATTTGCATGTTGAACCAACCTTGCAGCCCTGGAAGAAATCCCACCTGGTCATGGTGAATAATCCTTTTAATGTACTCTTAGATCCTATTGGCTAGTATTTTGGTGAGAATTTTCACATCAGTGTTCATCAAGGATATTGGTCTGTCATTCTCTTTTTTGATGGGATCTTTGTCTGGTTTTGGGGTCAAGGTAATGCTGGCCTCATAAAATGAGTTTAGAAGTTTTCCTTCCATTTCTATTTTTTGGAACAGTTTCAGGAGAATAGGAATTAATTCTTTAAATGTTGGGTAGAATTCCGCTGGGAAGCTGACTCTGAGCTTATGTTTGTTGGGAGATTTTTAATGACTGCTTCAATCTCCCTACTGGTTATGGGTCTGTTCAGATTTTCCATTTCTTCCTGGTTCTGTTGTCCCATTCATTCTTTAGTAGGATGCTCTTTAGCCTCCATGTATTTGAGTTCTTTCCAACTTTCCTCTTGTGATTGAGTTCTAGCTTCAGAGCATTGTGCTCTGAAAATATGCAGGGAATGATCCCATCTTTGGTACTGGTTGAGACCTCATTTGTGACCCAGGATGTGATCTATTCTGGAGGATGTTCCATGTGCGCTAGAGAAGAATGTGTACTCTCTTGCTTTGGGATGGAATGTTCTGAATATATCTATGATGTCCATCTGGTCCAGTGTGTTATTTAAGGCCTTTATTTCCTTGTTGACCTTTTGTTTGTATGATCTGTCCATTTCAGTGAGGGGGGTGTTACAGTCCCCAACTATTATTGTATCATTGTCTATGTGTTTCTATGATTTTGTTATTAATTGATTTATATAATTGGTTGCTCCCATGTTAGGGCCATAGATATTTAAAATTGTTAGATCTTCTTGCTGGACAGACCTTTTGAGTATGATAGAGTATCATTCCTCATCTCTTATTATAGTTTTGGATTAAAATCTAGTTTATCTGATACAAGGATTGCCACTCCAGCTATCTTTTGATGTCCCTTAGCATGGTAAATTGTTTTCCACCCCCTCACTTTAAATCTGGAGGTGTCTTTGGGTATAAAATGAGTTTCTTATAGACAGCATATCAGTGGTTTTTATTTTTTTATCCATTCTGATACCCTGTGTCTTTAGGTTGGGGCATTTCATCCATTTACATTCAGGGTAACTATTGAGAGATGAGTTCACGTAAGGTGACTGTTACTGCATATTGTCTTTGTTCCTTTCTAATCTACTACTTTTAGGCTCTCTCTTTGCTTAGAGGACCTCTTTCAATATTTCCTGTAGAGTTGGTTTGGTGTTTACAAATTCTTTTAGTTTTTGTTTGTCCTGGAAGCTTTTTATCTCTCCTTCTATTTTCAATGATAGCCTAGCTGGAAATAGTATTCTTGGCTGCATGTTTTTCTGCTTTTAGTGCTCTGAATATATCATGCCAGTTCTTTCTGGCTTGCAGGTTTCTGTGGATAAGTCTGCTGCCAATCTAATATTTTTACCATTGTATATTACAGACTTCTTGTCCTGGGCTGCTTTCAGGATTTTCTCTTTGTCACTAAGACTAGTAAGTTTTACTATTAGATGACGGCATGTGGAACTATTCTTGTTTATTTTGAGGAGGGTTCCCTGTGCCTCTTGGGTTTTGATGCTTGTTCCCTTTGCCATATTAGGGAAATTTTCCCCTCATGGTCCAGTAGTTGTTTGTCTCTCTTTTGCTTAGCTTCTTTATTCTCTGTCATTTGGTCTTCTATATCACTAATTCTCTCTTCTGTCTCATTTATCCTAGCAGTAAGAGCCTCCATTTTTCATTGTATCTCATTAACAGCTTTTTTGATTTCTGCTTGTTTAGATTTTAGTTATTTTATTTATCCAGAAAGGGCTTTTATTTCTCCAGACAGGGTTTCTCCAGTATCTTCCATGCCTTTTTTGAGACCAGCTAGCAGCTTGATAATTGGTATTCTGAACTCTAGATCTGACATATTACCAATGTCTGTATTGATTAGGTCCCTAGCATTCAGTACTGCCTCTTGTTTCTTTCTTTTGTCATAAATTTTTCTGCCTTGTCATTTTATCCAGATAAGAATATATGAAGGAGAGAATTAAATACTAAAAGGGTGGCAAAGACCCCAGAATAATGTGAGTTTACCAAATCAGAAGAAACCCCAAGTCGTGGGGGGAAGAAAGGGTGTAAAAAGAAGTTCTAGTACAAAGTCCTATGGTAGATTTAGGGTATATTTTGATCTATTTGAAGAAGTTGTATCCCAAAATTTTTAGAAGAAAAAACCCTGTGTGTATACAAAAGATAAAGTTAGATACAAGGAAGGATAAAATATTACTATAATAATGAAGGTTCAAAAAGATTTTTTAATGAAAGGTATTGTTAAGATAAACTAGTTAAAAAATGTTAAGAGAGGAAAGAGTAAAAGTTTAAAAATTAGAATAAGAAAAAAATTAAAAAGTTACCTTTGCAAGACTAAGGAATCATGGGGAGAAAGTCATGAATTCCATGCTTTGCTTTCTCCTCCTCTGGAATTCCACTGTTCTCCTTGATAAGTGAGCTTGGTCTTGGCTGGATTTCTTGCTGATCTTCTGGGTGAGGGGCCTGTTGCCTTGATTTTCAAGTGTCTTTGCCCAAGGCAGAATTCCTCCTCCCTTACCAGGGTCCTGGCTACGTAATTTGCTCTGGTTCACTCTTAGGAGTTTTTGTTCCCTGAACACTTTCCAGAGAGTTATGGAGGATGGGAATGAAAGTGGTGGCCTCTCAATCTCTGGCCGGGAGGAGCTAAGAGCTCGGGGCTCCACTCCTCAGTGTGCCCTCGGAGAAAAGCGCTCAATCATTCCTATCTCCTGGCCTCTGGCTACGGGCCGAGTTCACCCAGCCTGTGACTGAGCATCTCTGCCTCTGGCATACAGCCCCATCTGGAGTCTCCAACCCAGCAGATCACTGCTGCTCTTCCATGGGGTCTCCCCGGATCTGTCACTTGTGGGGTCCCTGCTCAAACAGCAGTGGCCTCACTGTGCCACGGATCACAGTTTAAGGTAACCCTGAGTTGAGAGCTCACTCATTGGCTTCATCTCTGTAGCTGGCTTCCCTGCTCTAATACCCACGAGCTCTGTGATACTCAGACACCCCTGATCCTTCTGTGACCCTGTGGGACCTGAGATCATGCTGTCCCCATGAGGGCTTCATCCCTGCTTAGCCTCTGGAGCAATATCCCTCAGTGGAGCTGACTTTTAAAAGTTCTGATTTTGTGCTCCATTGCTCCACCACTTGCTGGGAGCCAGCCCCTCCCCCCGGGGTCTATCTTCCTGTCACTTTGGATTCACCCCTCCACAGGTCCTAGCTTTCAGAAAGTGGTTGATTTGCTGTTTCTAGAATTGCTGCTCTTCTTCTCTTCAATCTCCTGTTGGATTTGTAGATGTTCAGAATGGTTTGATAAACTATCTAGCTGATCTCCTGCTACCTGCTGTCATCTCAGGCTGCTACTCCTCCACCATCTTGACTCCTCCCCAGGACTAAGAACATTTAACCAGACCCTGACCCCTCTGTCTATGAATGTTTGTAATATATAGTTCTTTAAGTTTCAGAAGATAGGGTTGGACTTATGAAAACTGAAGCCTTATTTAGAGTTTCTACCAATGCTAGTTTTGGTACTTAGCATAGAAGACACTGAAAAGCTCTAGTTATCAAATAAGTCAGTCCATCTTGTCTAATGTAGTGAGAGTACAGACTATGGTAGGTATAATACATAAAGAACAACATTTTTAATGGTTTAGAATTGGTGTTGGTGACAGTTCCCAGGTAGCTTATTGTGGGGCCATATTGGAATATATGGTCCAAACATAACAGCTGTCAAGTCAGTCAAACAGGACAGAATGACCTATAAGACCATAGTAAAAGCATTAATTTCAACACTGTAGGGACATGTGGATGTTGAGTAGGTTGGAATCACAGTTGAAGTGTTCAATCACTAGTTCAGGTTTTCTAAATACAGTGTGGTCATTAGTTTTCAACTAGAAGAGGCCATGAATTACAGTAAATATTAACAATAGATAATACTTATAGGGAAAGAAAAAAAAACTTCTTCTATCCTTCAAGGTCTTCCAGCTGGAATAAGGATTAAATTGAAATTAGACAAGTTAACAGGAGAAACAAAAAACGTTTCAGTATATGTACAATAGAGGTCCAATAATGAAACTGACACCCAAAGAAATGACCAAGTCAAGCAGTTTTTATACTTTACAGACAAAGAGACAATAAATCTGTGAGGGAGTGACAAGACAAAGAAACTTAACTTTAGGAGCTTCAATTAGTAAGAAATTCTAAGTAGAATTTAGCTGGGGTGGGAGGTTAGCAAAAAATAACCAGCATTGTTTATATAGCCTTCTTTGCTCTAGATTTCCTATCTCTGATGATAAGGATATCTTTTTACTTCTTGTTATAGGTATAGGTGTAGGTATAGGTATAGGTATATACTTTAACATGGGAGATTTATTTCCCGTTTTCATTGGGACAGAGGAGTAACAGAGTGTCCTTCTTGAACTATTTCTCAAGCACTTTTATTTAAGATAAACAATAGGCCAAAGTGGTACATTTTGGAGTGGCCTTCCCTTGACCCATATAGTCCTCTCTTCTGAAATTTCTTTTGAAGTTTCACACACATTTAAAGTTGAGCAGGTAGATTGTTCCATTTGTTGAACCAGTTTCTTAATCCTTATAGTAGGTCAGTTCAGTTAAACTAATTTCAGGAGGCAGTAATTCAGCTGTGCTTTCAAAGTTAGGCCTATGATTTAAGTAATCAAATATTAAATAAGTGACATTTCTATAGGGACAAAAGAAGAACAATGGGTAACATTTAGATTAAATTACAAATCAACTTCTGAGTATTTAGGCCAGCCAGTCATGATTTCCAGATGCTAGGCTTGTAGTCTCTTCAGACAGAGTGAAAGGAGGCAGTGGAAATCTGACAGATCTTCTTGGTTTGTAGTTGAAATGTCTCTGGTGATCTCTGCATGGCCCATAGAGCAACAGGTCTAATCATTGTTTATATGTGAACCATTGTGATTTCTCTGAAACTTACATCAGGTGATTCATTTAGTTTGCATGTTTTCAGGAAAAAGGGAAGTATTCTCAAACGATTTTAAGTCAGAAAAGTGGGAGAAAAATTAAAAATCTTAGTTTGGAGATTTTTTAATGGAGGATAGTTGAAAGAAATGAAGGCAGGGGCAGGGGTCCCCAACCCTAAGAGGAAACCACCCTTAAAAGGATTTTATGCCACCCTGGAAGGAATCCTCCACACTTTCCTATATGAACAGCTACCTAATATGTAGATGATCCTGTGGACAAAAACCTGATTGGGTAACAGGCATATGGAGGGTTAATCAGACTGAAACAACCCACACCAAAGAGCCTATAAAACACCCTAGACTTAGAAACTCCAGTTGCAACCCTCTCGGGTCTCCTTTCTCTTGGGGAGCTAGTACTGTTGCTCAGTAAACTAACTATGCTTTGCTTCCCACCACTCTTTGTCTGGTCTACCTATTCATTCTTTGAAGCAACATAACCAATAACTGTGAGCACTAAAGGAAAAGATATTCTGCAACAGTTGTAGCCGAGCATTGGAGGAAAGAAGAAGAAATGAGGATCTAGTCCAGTTTATAATGAGTTGTATTAGAGACTAACATTTACAAAGAAGTGTTACTGAAACATAATTTTTCTCTCTATAATCACCCTCATTTTTACCAAAGATAGCTAAATTAAGACAGTTTGTTTATAAAATAAGAGTAGTTTTAATAAAGTTGGCCTGATTATTTACCTAAGTGTAGCAAGAATAGTGATTAATCATATAGGCTCTTAAAATATTCTTTGCTGGAATTTTTAATAAGAAACCTCTAGATTGAACTTTTAATAGCCTCTCAAGGCCAAACCAAATCAGGTACTTACCTATAGACCTGACCTGCAATGACTATAGATTTGAGTGAATTTCTCTTCTCTTCAAGTCCTTAAAATGTCTTGAGGTTCCTGAACCTGCAGGAAATGACCTTATTTACTCCCCTGGTAAGGCTTCTGGAAATTAAGCAAGATACCAGGCTGAGATTTCCAAGGGTCTTCAGTGCATCCATTAAGTCAATGTTAGTACCTTAAAGCTGTCTGTTCATAACTGAGTCTCTGCAATTCTCTCTTTAGTCAAGGAAGAAGAATTTCCTCTACCCTTCAAGGTCCTTGTAGCTCAAATAAGAATCAAATTGACATGAGATAGATTAACAGGAAAAAATCAAGTTTAATTTTTGTTCATACAGGGAATCCATACAGACATGGAAATCCCAAAGACAGGCAAAAAGAGGTATATATATTTTTTGAACTAAGGAGAAGGAGGTACAGGTCTGGAACTTTAAAGGGAAGGAATACAATTCACAGGAAGATAAAAAAGAGTAATGTTTGGTAAGCAAATGTTTGTTAAGCTGCTCAGATAGAAAAGGACAAGGAGGACTTTGATCCAATAGGCCTTACCACATTCCTCCCTGTCTACCATAAGTTGTTCCTATCATGATGTAGTTATCTATGGTGATAGCAAACATTCTACAGCAGGTCCTCTATCTATTTTTTTTAGGCATTTAGGGGGTGGGGGGGAGGTAAAGAGCTTTTCTTGAATCTCCTCGGCTTGGCTTGCTTTTTGACTCTAAATACCGTTTAGGCCCAAGTGGCCCCTACACATTACAGTCAAAGGTGTGGTAACATAACAATGTTTCTAATTGTGTCCTGTTACAGGAAGTATTGCCATGAAAATAAAATAGAGTTTCTGAATTCTGGAGGGATCAAGTAGGGGGGAAAGAGGAGCTTCAATTTGTTCAAAGAGATACAGTGTATTAAATTGAAAAGTCAGTTAGCTTAGGAGAAAAGTGTTCTTAAATCTGGAAAAACAAAACATTTTTTAAAAGTCATCTATGTTTTTTATAAAAATTATATTTGCCCTCCTTAGTTCATTTAGTCTAATATTAATTCTTGATCCACTTGAATTTAGGTCCTCCATTAGTTTTAGAAATTTTTATCCAGTTAAGTTTTATTTTATTTTATTTATTTTTTTTCTTTTCAGCCTAACAGTATTCATTGTTTTTGCACCACACGCAGTGCTCCATGCAATCCATGCCCTCTCTAATACCCACCACCTGGTTCCCCCAAACTCCCACCCCCCCGCCCCTTCAAACCCCTCAGATTGTTTTTCAGAGTCCATAGTCTCTCATGGTTCACCTCCCCTTCCAATTTCCCTCAACTCCCTTCTCCTCTCATTCTCCCCTTGTCCTCCATGCTATTTATTATGCTCCACAAATAAGTGAAACCATATGATAATTGCCTCTCTCTGCTTGACTTATTTCACTCAGCATAATCTCTTCCAGTCCCGTCCATGTTGCTACAAAAGTTGGGTATTCATCCTTTCTGATGGAGGCATAATACTTCATAGTGTATATGGACCACATCTTCCTTATCCATTCGTCCATTGAAGAGCATCTTGGTTCTTTCCACAGTTTGGCGACCATGGCCATTGCTGCTATAAACATTGGGGTCCAGATGGCCCTTCTTTTCACTACATCTGTATCTTTGGGGTAAATACCCAGTAGTGCAATTGCAAGGTCACAGGGAAGCTCTATTTTTAATTTCTTGAGGAATCTCCACACTGTTTTCCAAAGTGTCTGCACCAACTTGCGTTCCCACCAACAGTGTAAGAGGGTTCCCCTTTCTCCACATCCTCTCCAACACACATTGTTTCCTGTCTTGCTAATTTTGGCCATTCTAAGTGGTATAAGGTGGTATCTCAATGTGGTTTTAATTTGAATCTCCCTAATGACTAGTGATGATGAACATTTTTTCATGTCTGATAGCCATTTGTATGTCTTCATTAGAGAAGCGTCTGTTCATATCTTCTGCCCATTTTTTGATATGATTATCTGTTTTGTGTGTGTGGAGTTTGAGAAGTTCTTTATAGATCCTGGATATCAACCTTTTGTCTGTACTGTCATTTGCAAATATCTTCTCCCATTCCGTGGGTTGCCTCTTCGTTTTGTTGACTGTTTCCTTTGCTGTGCAGAAGCCTTTGAACTTGATGAAGTCCCAAAAGTTCATTTTCGCTTTTGTTTCCTTTGCCTTTGGAGACATATCTTGAAAGAAGTTGCTGGGGCTGATATCAAAGAGGTTACTGCCTATATTCTCCTCTAGGATTCTGATGGATTCCTGTCTCACATTGAGGTCTCTTATCCATTTCGAGTTTATCTTTGTGTACAGTGTAAGAGAATGGTCGAGTTTCATTCTTCTACATATAGCTATCCAGTTTTCCCAGCACCATTTATTGAAGACTGTCTTTTATCCACTGTATATTTTTTCCTGCTTTGTCGAAGATGATTTGCCCATAGAGTTGAGGGTCCATATCTGGGCTCTCTACTCTGTTCCACTGGTCTATGTGTCTGTTTTTATGCCAGTACCATGCTGTCTTGGTGATCACAGCTTTGTAGTAAAGCTTGAAATTAGGTAACGTGATACCCCCAGTTGTATTTTTGTTTTTCAACATTTCCTTAGCGATTCGGAGTCTCTTCTGATTCCATACAAATTTTTGGATTATTTGCTCCAGCTCTTTGAAAAATACCGGTGGAATTTTGATTGGAATGGCATTAAAAGTATAGAATGCTCTAGGCAGTATAGACATTTTAATGATGTTTATTCTTCCGATGTAAGAGCATGGAATGGTCTTCCATCTTTTTGTGTCTTTTTCAATTTCTTTCATGAGTGTTCTGTACTTCCTCGAGTACAGATCTTTTACCTCTTTGGTTAGGTTTATTCCCAGGTATCTTATGGTTCTTGGTGCTATAGTAAATGGAATCAATTCTCTATTTTCTCTTTCTGTATTTCCATTGTTAGTGTATAAGAAAGCCACTGATTTCTGTACATTGACATTTCTGTACATTGCCACATTACTGAATTGCTGTATGAGTTCTAGTAGTTTGGGGGTGGAGTCTTTTGCGTTTTCCATATAAAGAATCATGCCATCTGCGAAGAGAGAGAGTTTGACTTCTTCATTGCCAATTTGGATACCTTTTATTTCTCTTTGTTCTCTGTTTGCTGTTGCTAGGACTTCTAATACAATGTTGAACAAGAGTGAGAGTGGGCATCCTTGTCATGTTCCTGATTTCAATGGGAAGGCTGTGAGCTTTTTACCATTGAGGATGATATTTACTGTGGGTCTTTCATAGATAGATTTGATGAAGTTCAGGAATGTTCCCTCTATCCCTATACTTTGAAGCGTTGTAATCAGGAACAGATGCTGGATTTTGTCAAATGCTTTTTCTGCATCAATTGAGAGGACCATGTGGTTCCTCTCTCTTCTCTTATTGATTTGTTCTATCACATTGATTTATTTGCGAATGTTGAACCATCCTTGTAACCCAGGGATGAATCCCACCTGGACATGGTGGATAATCTTTTTAATGTGCTGTTGGATCCTGTTTGCTAGGATCTTGTTGAGAATATAGCATCCACATTCATCAGTGATATTGGTCTGAAATTCTCCTTTTTGGTAGGGTCTTTGCCTGGTTTGGGGATCAGGGTAATGCTGGCTTCATAGAGGGAGTCTGGACGTTTTCCTTCTGCTTCAGTTTTTTGAAACAGCTTCAGGAGAATAGGTGTTATTTCTTCTTTGAAAGTTTCGTAGAATTCCCCAGGGAACCCGTCAGGTCCTGGACTCTTGTTTTTTGGGAGGTTTTTAATCACTGCTTCAATCTCGTTACTAGATATCGGTCTGTTCAGGTTGTCTGTTTTTTTCTGGTTCAATTTTGGGAGTTTATAGTTTTCCAGGAATGCATCCATTTCATTTCATCTAGGTTGCTTAACTTATTGGCATATAACTGTTGATAATAACTTCTGATGATTGTTTCTACATCCTTGGTGTTAGTTGTGATCTCTCCCTTTTCATTAATTTGAGCTTTCTCTCTTTTCTTTTGGATTAGTGTGGCCAATGGTTTATTGATCTTATTGATTCTTTCAAAAAACCAGCTTCTAGTTTCATTGATATGTACTACTGTGTCTCTAGTTTCTACCTCATTGATCTCAGCTCTAATCTTGGTTATTTCCCTTCTTATGTGTGGAGTCGGTTTGATTTGTTGTTGATTCTCCAGTTCCTTAAGGTGTAAAGACAGCTGGTATATTCTGGATTTTTCAGTTTTTGAGGGAGGCTTGGATGGCTATGTATTTCTTCCTTAGGACCGCCTTTGCTGTATCCCATAGGTTTTGGACTGAAGTGTCTTAATTCTCATTGGTTTCCATGAATTGTTTCAGTTCTTCTTTGATCTCCTGGTTGATTCAAGCATTCTTAAGCAAGGTGGTCTTTAGCTTCCAGGTGTTTGAGATCCTTCTGAACTTTTCCTTGTGATTGAGCTCCAGTGATCATTGTGGATCATTGTGATCTGAGAACATGCAGGGAATAATCTCAATTTTTTGGTATCGGTTGAGTGCTGATTTGTGACCCAGTATGTGCTCTATTCTTGAGAAGGTTCCATGTGCTCTTGAGAAGAATGAGTATTCTGTTGTTTTAGGGTGGAATGTTCTGTATATATCTATGAGGTCCATCTGGTCCAATGTGTCATTCAATGCTCTTGTTTCTTTATTGATTTTCTGCTTGGATGATCTGTCTATTACTGAGAGAGGTGTGTTAAAATCTCCTACTATTAATGCATTCATATTAATATGACTCTTTATCTTGATTAACAGTTTTCTTATGTAATTGGCTGCTCCCGTATTGGGGGCATAGATATTTACAATTGTTAGATCATCTTGGTGGATAGCCCCTTTAAGAATGATGTAGTGTCCTTCTGTATCTCTGACTACAGTCTTTAGTTTAAAATCTAATTTATCTGATATGGGAATCGTTACCCCCGCCTTCTTTTGAGGCCCATTGGCATGAAAGATGCTTCTGCATCCCTTCACTTTCAGTCTGGGTGTATCTTTAGGTTCAAAATGGGTCTCTTGTAGACGACATATGGATGGGTCCTGTCGTTTTATCCAATCTGCAACCCTGTGTCATTTTATGGGCACATTTAGGCCATTCACATTGAGAGTGATTATTGATAGATACGTTTTTATTGACATCGTGTTACCTTTGAAGTCTTTCTTTCTGTAGATTATCTCTATATTTCTGTTCAATGATATTCTTAGGATTTTTCCTCTTTTATAGAACCCCCTCCTTAATATTTCCTACAGTGTTGGTTGGGTGGTCTCATACTCTTTTAAGCCTTGCTGGTCTTGGAAACTCTATCTCTCCATCCATTCTGAATGTCAGTCTTGCTGGATAAAGTATTCTTGGCTGCATGTTCTTCTCATTTAGTGCCCTGAATATATCTTGCCAGCCCTTTCTGGCTTGCCAGGTTTCTGTGGACAGGTCTGACGTTATTCTGATGGGCTTTCCTCTGTACATAAGGAGCTTCTTTGTCCTAGCTGCCTTCAAGAGGGCTTGCCTACAATTATAATTCTTCATTCTTACTCTTAGGTTTCTAGAGGACTTTCGAGAATCTATAATTTCAGCGGGAACCATTCTGCCTCTAGTACATGAACGCTGGTTCCATTGGCGAGATTGGGAAAATTTTCATGGAGAACTTGTTCCACTATATATTCTAGACTTCTTTCTTTCTCCTCCCCTTCAGGGATTCCAATAATTCTGATGTTGGAATGTTTCATGGCATCATTTATTTCCCTGATTCTGTTTTCATGGCTTCTAAGCTGTTTGTTCCAGGCTTCCTCCTGATCCTTTCTCTCTATCTGTTTGTCCTCCAGATCACTAATTATATATTCTGACTCAGTTATCCCAGCTTTTAGAGAATCTAGATTAGATTGGAACTCATTGAGAAGGTTGTGAACATCATCCCTGGTGGCTTTCAGTTCTGCCCTAATCAATTCCATTTGGTCATCCATGGCTTTCTCCAACCTAGCTATTGCCTGGATAATTGTTAGCCTGAATTCCCTTTCCGACATATTATCTATGTCAATAGCCATTAGCTCTATTGTAGAAGGCCCATCCTCTGAATTTTTCTTCTGTTGGGCATTCCTCCTCCTAGTCATTTTGGTGAGAGATGGCTGAACAGATGTAGCTTGATGTATCAAGCGTGGTGCAGTCAAGGTCCACTGCACCCTGGAACACTTCTGAGCAATCAGGAGTCCCCTCCCAAATGAGAGAAAAAAGAAAAGAAAAAGAAAAAAAAGAGAGAGGGGGAGGATTAAAAAAAAAAGGGAGGATAAAAGAAAAGGCTCAGCCCTAATGGGCCCCACGGTATGATTTATGAAGTAGACAAATAAAAACAGACAAACAAAAAGACTGATAAAAGTATATGACAAGAGAAAAATATATATATATGTATATATAAAAGCAAAAAAAAAAAAAAGAACCTCATCAAAAAGAACCCCAAGTATAAGATTTATATATTATCAGGACAAACACAAATACACAGAAACACTGGCAGAAGAGAAAGATGGGAGAGTGGTTATAAATTCTCAGTGTGGGCGACGAAGTTTATTTTGATTCTTCCTGGATGTATCTTGATATCTTTGTTAAAGGACTCAACTTTCCTAAGATAAAGGGGTACTAAAAATTGGTTTACCTATAGGGGTAGCATTGATTGGGGAATGTTTAACTCTATTTTAATATTAAAAAATAAAAATAAAAAAAAAGAATAAACTAAACTAAAATTTTAAAAAAATTAAAAAATAGAAAAGCAAAAGAAAGCATGGGTATATGTATCAAAAAGTTCAGGTTAAAAAGTTATTATGGAATTTGATGTACTGGACATCTCACCATGTTGGTATGTAGGTTAAAAAATTATGTATGTAAAATTAAAAAAATATATGAACCAGAATAGTGGGAACAAATTAAAAATAAAAGTTGTATCTATGAAGTAGTGGTGGTTGTTCTCTTCTGGTCTTTTTTTTCCTGGTTGGTTTGTTGGGGGAGGGGCCTGCCACATGGGTTTTCAGGCAGTGTTCCCTGAGTTAAGTCCTCCCGCCCCCCTCAAGGGGGTGGGCTCTGAGGAAACCGGTTTTTCAGGCTTTTGTTCTCTGGAGGTTTTTATGTTTGTTTGTTTGTTTTCTCTCCCCTTGACAGCTTTTGATGGTTTTTGGAGGATTAGAGGAAAGAAAACTGCACCCTGACCTCCCTCTCAGAGAGAAGCCTCAGTCTGCTCCCCCCTGGGTGCTTCAGAGCACATAAGTTCCCCCTTGGCCGCTGGCAGAGCACGTTCCCAGTCGCAGTCCCTGGGGACACAGGAACTCCTGCTTGTACCTGAAACTAGGACAGCGGCGGCTGTCTGGGTCGCTCCGGACCACCAGAGAGGTTCCAAGCAGTGATCACACACTGAGATTTTCCTGCTGGCCTGGGCTGGGAGTGCCTGTTCTTTCTGGGTCCGAGAGCACCGGGCTGGTGCCTTCACACACCTCTCTCAGGGGAGGGTGTGGGGCGCATGCGTCTCAGGCTCTGATAGCACGGCAGGGCACTCGCGTGGAGAGTGCAAAAAGGCTGTGCTTCTGCTGGCTGGCGAGGCTCCCAGACCCTCATGGAGCCACACCCCGTGTATTCTCAGGTGCGCTGGTGGTTCAGGGACCAAAACCTGGTTTCTCTGCTGCACTCTCTCTGGCTCAGCACCAGAGGTGGCTGTCCTGGGTCCGGGGACTTAAGCCCCTGTCCCTAACTGCCCCGATTCCCACAATCCCCCCCCCCCTTGGTGATCCTTTGCTCTTTTCAAGTGCTTTCAACCAGACTCCAAGTTAATTATGGTCCGCATACGCAGGGCACTCTTATATTGGGGTATTACTTTCCAATGGGTCACCTCTGGTGGCTCCCTCCCCCTTTTGTTTATCTTCCGATATCAGTCTGATGTTCCCACTCCGCTTTACCTGCCCACTGGCGTCTTCTGCCCCCGTAGAGATCCAGACGTGTATAATTCTGATCTCAGGCTGATTTCATGGGTGATCAGAGTTCTTTTGTAGGTAATTAGCTCACTTTAGGGTACAGGTTGAAATGGTGCCTCCTCCTCTTCCCCACCATCTTGTCTCCTCCCCAATTAAGTTTTATGATACTAAGTTTATTAGAAACTTGTACTCCTTGAGGACAAAATACATTACAGGAAGCTTTTGTAAAAGCATCTGGGTAAAAGTATGACTTTCTGTAAATAATAAAACACTTAAAAATGTCCAGGGTTAAAGATCTGATGAGAGTTCATTTTAATGTAGTTGAGAAGGAAATTTGGTTCTTTTGTGACACACAACGTTTCAAGATAATAACATACCAGCACATACCAGATATCTTAGGAGTTTCATATTTTTAGATCAGTTATTTTATAACATAAGTTTATGAAAATATAATCTAAGAAGGTTTAGTATCACTTATTTGGCAATTCTTCCCATATGGTTTAACATAACAAATACACCTAATTAATTAAATAAGAAAAACAAATCTTTTATAGTGTTCCAAGGACTTTTCGGAAAATTTCAGTTGTACTGTGGTCAGAAGACTGTTTAGAATTTAGTTTGGGGAAGTTTATAAAAAATATCAAAAGACTTTGAACATTTGATTCCATAGGATTACAAATCATTATGAAATAATTTTTAATTGTCCATTTAACCAAAGTGACATTAAAAGATTTCAGAGGCAAATACAGAAGTTTACACAATTATGAAAATTTACCTCTTTTAATATTAAAACTCAGAATTTTTTAAGTAACAAAGACCTGACAAACAAAGGAATTTATTTTGGCAAAACCTGGAGTTCTTGTTACCTTTTTTAAAGGCAGATTACTTTAAAAGTAAAGAACTTTAGTTTATAATTGCTTATTAAGAGCAGACCTCTGCACTGTTTCTTATATACCACATATGAGTCAAACCATATGATACCTTTTTTTCTGATTGACTTATTTAACTCAGCATAATACCCTCCAGTTCCATCCATGTCAATCTGATGATAAGTATTCATCCTTTCTGATGGCTGAGTAATATTCCATTATATATATATAATATATTATATATTTTTATATGTACTTAATATATATGTGTATATAGATGTATATAGATGTATATAGATACATATGTATATAGATATGTATCTATGTATATAGATATACATATGTATATAGATACATATACATACACACACATACCACTTATTTATCTATTCATCTGTCAATGGACATCTGTCAATGAACATCTCAGCTCTTATCATAGTTTGGCTATTGTGAATATTGATGGCTAAATACCTTGTAATACAATTGCTGGGTCGTAGGGTAGCTCTATTTTTAACTTTTGAGTAACCTCCCTATTGTGTTTAAGAGTGGCTATACAGCTTGTATTCCCACCAACAGTTTGAAAGCGTTCCCCTTTCTCCACATCCTTGCCAGCATTTGTTTCCTGACTTATTAATTTTAGACATTCTGACTGGTGTGAGGTGGTATTTCATTGTGGTTTTGATTTGTATTTCCCTGATGCTAAGTGATGTGGAACAATTTTTCATTTGTCTGTTGGCCATTTGTATGTCTTCTTTGGAGAAATGCTGTTTGTCTTCTGCCCATTTTTTTAACTGGATTATTTGGTTTTGTGGTGTTGAGTTTGCTAGGTTCTTTATAGATCTTGGATACTAGTCCTTTATCTAATATGTCATTTGCAAATATTTGCCTTTTAGTTTTGTTGACTGTTTCCTTTGCTATGCAGAAGCTTTTTCTCTAATTCATTTTTGTTTTTGTTTTCCTTGCCTTTGGAGAAGTGTTTAGCAAGAAGTCGCTACAGCCAAGGTCAAAGAGGTTGCTCCCTGTATTCTCCTCTAGGATTTTGATGGATTCCTGTCTCACATTGAGGTCTTGCATCCATTTTGAATTTATTTGTAAGAAAATTGTCATTTCATTCTTTTTTTAAAAGATTTTATTTCTTTATTTGACAGAGAGAGAAAGTGATAGAGGAAACATAAGCATGGGAGGGAGAGGGAGAAGCAGACTCCCCAATGAGCAGGGAGCCCAATGTGGGGCTCAATCCCAGGATCCTGAGATCATGACCTGAACCAAGGACAGATGCTTAATGATTGCGCCACCCAGGCACCCCTATTTCATTCTTTTACATGTGGTTGTCCAATTTTCCCAACACCATTTGTTGAAGAGACTGTTCTTTTTCTATTGTGTATTCTTTCCTGCTTTGTCAAAGATTAGTTGACCATAGAGTTGTGGGTTCATTTCTGGGCTCTCCATTCTGTTCCATAGATCTGTGTTTTTGTGGCAGTACCATATTGTCTTGATTATCTCAGGGGAACATAAGGGAAAGGAGGGAAAACTAATGGAAATTCATCAGAGAGGGAGAAAAAACATGAGAAACTCTAACTATAGGAAACAAACTGAGTGTTGCTGGAGGAACGGTGGGTGGGATGGTGTGGTAATTGGATGATGGGTGTTAAGCATGCTATGTGTTGAGCACTGGGTGTTAGATGCAACTGATGAATTATTGAACTCTACCTTTGAAACTAATGATGTACAGTATGTTGGCTAACTGAATTTAAATTAAAAAAAGAGCATATGAGTAGTTGGGGGGAGTTGTCCTTTCAACAAAGAGAAAACAAAATTTTAATTTTGTATCAGCGTACTTTGGATATTAAAGCTCATTTGCTTAATTAAATGTATCCTAATCTTGGCTAGTACTGACAACACATAAAATTCCTTTTCAAAGATTCCTTTTCCATAAATCTTCCAAAGCTTTTTTTTTTTTTACATTGAGAACTTGTCCTAAGTTTTTCCTCCTTAAATAACTAGACTTACTTTAGAACAAAATTATTTTCTTTTTTTCTCAACGAAAATGTATTTTTATTTCTCATATATCTTCTTAGCAAAAATGTGTGTCTTCATTTGCATACAGAGTTGTTTCACTTATTATTTTCAGCAGTCTTGATTGCATTTATTAGAATTTTTAACCCTTAGAAACCTTAATTTCTAGTGAAAACTAAGTAGTAAACAATTGTGAACCGTTAAACCAGAATTCTTTAGATTGGTAAGTTTATTAATGCATTTTATACTTTAGGAAAGTATTTCTTCATCTGCAGTATTTCAATAAAGCACAAAACATGTATTTCTAACATAACAAGTTTATCTTTGTTTCTTTGTAATAACACAAAAATAGATAAGCCTATGTTCAGTACTTAATGTTTTATTATTTTATTGGGAGGTGATCTAGGTATTCAATGAATTTAACTTAACTCATTACTTAGCAAAGATTTTCATATTCTTTAAAATTGTATTTTATAGTCAGAATTTAAAATATTTTGTACTTTTGAGTATTTCCTGTAGTTCTTAATATTCTCATCAAGAAAATATTATAACTATAGGTGCCACTGTATCTATTAAACTCAGAGGAAATTCTGCTATACACAGGATATTCACAGTTCTGTTTTTATAGTTAAATATGTATGCATTTCTGCCCCAGTATCTGCGCTGTTAGCTTTTGCCTCAATTTAGAATATCTTTCTTAAAAAATAATTTAACAAAGAGATGTCAAATAATTTATGTCTTTTTAGAATTATTTTGAAGGCTTTCAGATTTAGATACTAAAAACTTCTTTGGTTTCCTTTTACTGCAGTACAGAATATAAATGTAACCAGTTAAAAATAGATGGTTGATCAAAGGATTCATTCCACATGTGGAGATATTTCTCAACAGCATTGCAGGATTTCAGATGCTCTCATGGACCTTTGCACTTTCATTATTTTATTTGTTCAGTTCCTACTTGATTTTGTAGGAATCAATGCCACAAAGTTTCTAAGATTTTTTTTTAATTATTTCATTATGCTTATAGCTTTAAAATATGAACTGGAACTCCTTTGTGTTGCATTCATTGAACACTGATGAAAGATTTCCCAATTTGAGTAAAAGACACCTAAACTTTAAGAAAACATTTATATATTTACAAATAAGTTCAGTAATCATTGTAGGATACCAAAGTTGATTTACAAAACATTAGAGAGGGTTACAAAGTATTTTTTAGAAAATATCCAAACTACTAAATTCCTCCTGATAATAGGCAGCAAGGATAAAATATGCTGTGATGCTGAATATTTTTTGAGTATTCAACATCAGTTTCATTCCTAAAAACTAGGCAGATTTTTTTCCTGAAAAATTTGTTGTTTTATCTTCCATATTCAGATTTATAATCCATCAGATATTACTCTTTGTGGAAAAAGTGATATAAGGATCAAGTTTTTTTTTCTCTATGGCTAGTCAACTAACATAGTGTCACTTATTTTAAAACAAACAAAAAGATAAATAGCATTTTCTCCATAATCTGCATAATTTTTTGTCATTAACATATGTTCACATATATATGCAGGTTTGTTTCTTGACACTGTACTATTCCATTGACCTACATTTTATTCTTGGACCAAAAGCATTCTGTACTAATTATAGAGGCTTTGTAATAATCCTTGTCCTTCAAAATGACTCCTCTTATATTATCCTTCACTTAGATATATTTTTTTTTTGGTTAGCCTTCATCCCTTGCATTTATTTTTTAATTTTTTATTTTTTTAAGATTTTGACAGATCACAAGTAGGCAGAGAGGCAGGCAGAGAGAGAGGGAAAAGCAGGCTCCCTGCTGAGCAGAGAGCCTGATGTGGGGCTCGATCCCAGGACCTAGAGATCATGACCTGAGCTGAAGGGAGAGGCTTAACCCACTGAGCCACCCAGGCACCCCATCATCCTTTGCATTTCTGTATAAAAGTAATAATCAGCTTTTGGGGTGACTGGGCAACTCAGTTATTTAAGTGTCTGACTCTTGATTTCATCTCAGGTGATGATCTCAGTGTGGTGAGATTGGGCTCTATCTGCACTGGGCAGAAGCCTGCTTAAGATTCTCTCCCTCTCCCTCTGCCCCTCCCCACCTCAAATTAATTAATTAATTAGTTAGTTAGTCGATTAATTAAGTGAAGAATCAGCTTTTAAATTTTAACCAAAGAAATTCCTTACAAATTTAGTTGGGATTTCATTGAAAACATACATGAATTTGTCAAAATTAACATGTTTACAATATAGATTCTTCCAGTTTATAAACATGATGTATCCTTCCATTGACTTATTTTTTTATTAAGACTTTTTTTTTTAAGAAGTCTGAGGGTCCCAGCAAAATTGAAGGGTAGGTCCAGAGATATCCCATATACTTCCTGTCTCTACACATGCACAGCCTCCCCCATTTTAAATATCCCCCACCAGAATGGTGCATTTGTTACATAAGATGAACCTACATTGACACATCATATTCACCCACAGCCCATAATTTGTATTATGGTTTACTTTTGGTATTATACATTCTGTAGGGTTTGGACAATTGTACAATAACTTGCACCCATCATTATGATATCATAAAGTATTTTAATGCCTAAAAGTCCTCTGTGCTCTGCCTATTTCTCCCTCACCCCTGCAACCTGGCAACCACTGATTTTGTTTTTTTTTACTGTCTTCATAGTTTTGCCTTTTTAGCCTTTTCAGATTGGTTTCTGCTGCTTATAACATACATTTAATGTTTCTCCACGTTTTTTCATGTCTTGAAAGTTCATTTCTTTTTTTATTTAATCTTTTCTTTATTTTTTCTAGCTTTATTGAGATATAATTAACAAATTACATTCTGTAAGTTTGAGGTATATAACCTACTGATAAGCTATATATTGCAAAATGATGACAACTATAGATTTAGCTAATTCCTCTAACCCATCACATAATTACCTTCTTTTTTTGTGGTGAGAACATTTCAGATCTACTCCATTAGCAATTTTCAAGTATATAATAGAGTATTGTTAGCTATAATCACTATACTGTACATTAGGTATGTGGGACTAAAAAATATTATAACTAGAAGTCTGTACCCTTTGATCAATATCTCTTCATTTCCCCCATTCCTCAGCCCCTGTAACCACCACTCTGCTCTCTGAGTTCAAGTTTTTTGGATTCCACATATGTGATATCACACAGCATTTGTCTTTGTCTGACTAATTTCATTTAGCATAATTCCCTCAAAGTTCATCCATGTTTTTGCAAATGTCACGAATTATTTCTTCCTTTTAGTGTAGTAATAGTCCTTTGTAAATATAAAGCACACCTTCTTTAATCCATTTATCTATTGATAAACAATTAGATTGTATCCATATCTTGACTACTATGAATAAGTCTGCAATAAACATGGAGTGCATATATTCTTTAAGATCTTGTTTTTATTTCCTTTGGATATATGATCAAAAGCGAGATTCCTAGATCATAAGGTAGTTCTAATTTTAATTTTTTGAAGAAGCACTATAGTGTTTTTCATAGTGGCTCTACCATTTACATTCCTACCAACAGTGCACAAAGGTTCCCCTTTCTCCACATACTCACCAGCACTTATCTCTTGTCTTTTTGACAATAGCCTTTCTAACATGTGTGAGGAGATAGCTCACTGTGGTTTTGATTTACAATTCCTTGATGATCAGTAATGTTGAGCACATTTTTATCTACCTATTGGCCATTTCTGTGTCTTTTTTGGAAATCTGTCTATTCAGGTCCTTTGTTCATTTTTCATTCAGGTTATTTACTTATGTTTGCTCTTCAGTTGTATGAGTTTTTAAATATATTTCAGATATTAATTCTTTATCAGATATATCATTTGTAAATATTTTCTCACTTCTTTAAGTTGCCTTTTCATTTATTTGATTGTTTCTTGTGTTTTATTGACATATAAGGAAATAATGCCAAGAGTGATGTCAAGGATCTTTTCCTTTATATTGTCTTCTAGGAATTTTACTGTTTCAGGTATTAGATTTAAGTCTGTAATCCACGTCAAGTTAATTTTTTGAGTGGTGTGGGCTAGGGGTCCAGTTTCATTCTTTGTCATGTTGTTATCCAGTTTTACAATACCACTTAATGAAGAAACTATACTTCCCCCATTGAGTATTCTTGACCTCCTTGTCACATATTGGTGGACAGAGTATGTGAAAGTTTATTTTTGGGCTCTTGATTATTATGTTCCATGCATATGTATTTTTATGCCAATACCACACTGTTTTGTTTAATATAGCATTGTAATATAGGTTTTTTAAAGATTCTATGTATTTGAGGGAGAGAGAGAAAGAGGAGAGAGAGAGAGAGTACAAGTGGGGGTGGGGCAGAGGGAGAACCAGATTCTCTGCTAATCAAGTAGGCTGATATGCGGACTTTATCCCAGGACCTTGGGCTTATGACCTGGGTTGAAGGCAGATGCTTAACTGACTGAGCCACCCAGGTGCCCTGTAATATAGCTTAAAATCAGAAGTGTGCTGCCTATGGCTTTTTTCTTTCTTAGGACTCCTTTGGTAACTGGGGTCTTCAGTGGCTCCACACAAATTTTAGGAATTTTTTTCTATTTTTGTGAAAAATGCCATTGGAATTTTATTGGGGCTTTCATTTAAACCACAGATGGCATTGGGTAGTATGTAAATTAAAAATAAATAATTTTTCTGATCCATGAACATGGGGTATCTTTCCATTTGTTTGTATTATTTTCAATTTATTAAAGCCTTATAGTTTTCAGTGAACAGATCAGTCACAAATTCAGTTAAATTTATTTCTAAATTTTTTTTTGTGCTATTGTGGGTGGATTGTTTAATTTATTTTTCAGATGTTTTGTTGCTAGTGTACAGAAATACAATGAATTTCTGTATATTCATCTTGTATCTCATCCTGCAACTTTGCTGTATTCGTTGATTCATTCTGACAGTTATTTTTTGAGAGTCTTTTAGCTCATTTTCTTTTATCAGTGCATAATATCCCATTGTTTTTATGTACCAGAGCTTATTTAAACATTCAGCTTCTGAAGTACATCTGGGTTACTTGCAAGTTTTGGCAAGCTGATATAAATATCTATTTGCAGGTTTTTGTGTGGTCATACGTTTTCAAATTTTGGGGTACCAAGGAGCATGATCAATGAATCATGGGGTAAAAGTATGTTTTGTAAGAAACCACCTGTCTTCTAAAATAACTGTGCCATTTTGCATTCCCACCCACAGTGAAATAAGAGTTCCTGTTGTTGGACCTATATCCTGGATAGCATGTGGTGTTGTCAGTGTTTTGGATTTTGGCCATTCTTATAGGTATGTAGTGGTATTTTATTGTTTTAATTTGCATTTCCCTGATGACATATGTTATGGAGCATCTGCTCATATGCTTATTTGCCATTTGTATATCTTCTTTGATGAGGTGTTTGTTAAGGTTGAGTTGGCCCATTATTTAATTGAGATGTTTTCTTATTGTTGAATTTTAAATATTCTGTCTATATTTTGGATAGCAGTTTTTTGTGAGATATTCCTTTAGAAGTATTTTGTTCCATTCTGTGGCTTGTCTTCTGCTTCTTTTGATATAGTCTGTCCCAGAGCACACGGTTTTAATTTTAAGTCCAGCTTATCAATTATTTCTTTTATGGATTGTCTTTGTTTTTGTATCTGGAAAGTCAACATTGGACTCCAGGTCATTTGGATTTTCTCCTGTGTTACTTTGTAGGACTTTTATAGATTTGCATTTTACACTTAGGTCTGTAACCCACTTTGAGTCCATTTTTGTGGTGGGTATAAAGTCTGTGTCTGGACTTACTTTGTTTACATGTACATGTCCAATTTTTCCAAAACAATTTTTTGAAAAAAACTGTATTTAGTCCATTGTATTGCCTTTGCTGCTTTGTCAAAGATCAGTTGACTGTATGTATGTGGGTCTGTTTTTGAGCTCTCTTTTCTGTTCCACTGATCTATATGTGTATCCTTTGCCAGTAATATGCTACCTTGATTACTGTAATTGTATAATAAGTCTTGAAGTCAGTCCTTCAGCTTTGTTCTCTATGTATATTGTGTGGACTATTCTGAGTCTTTTGCCTCTCTATATAAACTTTAGGGTGAGTTTTCTGATAGCCACAAAATAACTGGCCAGGATTTTCATTGGATTCTATTGAATTTATACACTAAGCTTAGAAGAACTGGTATCCTGTCAATATTGAGTCTTACTATGCATGAAAATGGAATGTCTCTCAATTTATTTAATTCTTTGATTTCATTTATTTGCTTTATAATGTTCTTCATATAGAACTTATACATATTTTGCTAGATTTAAAGCTGAGAATTTCTCTTTTTTGAGTACTAACATAAATGGTGATGTGCTTTAAATTTCAAATTCTACTGGGTTATTCCTGATAGAAAAGAAATGAATTGACTTTTGCATATTTGTGTCTTGAAACCTGGTTATAATCATCTCTTAGTTCTGGAAGTTTTTTGGTTGATTATTTCATATTTTTGAGATAGATGGTATTGTTTTGAAAAAAAAATTTTATCTCTTCCTTTCCAATCCGTGTACCTTTTATTTATTTTTTTCTTATTACATTAGCTAGAACTTTCAGTATAATTTTAAAAGGAGTAGAGTTGGAATATCCCATACTTGCTTGTGTCTATATGATCTTAGTGGTAAAGCTTCAAGTTTTTCACTATTAAGTATGATGTTATCTATCTATGTATCTATCTATCTATATAAAGATTGTATTCATTTATTTGACAGACAGAGATCACAAGTAGACAGAGAGGCAGGTGGGGCGGCGGGGGGAAGCAGGCTCCCTGCCGAGCAGAGAGCCCTATGCAGGGCTTGATCCCAGGACCCTGGGACCATGACTGGAGCTTAAGGCAGAGGCTTTAACCCAGAGCCACCCAGGCACCCCTATTTATATATTTTTAATGCTAAATAGTTTTCTGTGCAAACCTCGTATACTTTTAAAAACCCTTACTCACAGTTATTTAATTTATGATATTATTGTAAGTGGTAACTACCAATAAAATCACTGAAATATTTATATTAACCTTGCTATAAGCATTTTTAAATTTATTTTTAAAAGCTTATTAATATATAATGAATTATTTGTTTCAGGGGTACAGGTCTATGATTCATCAGTCTTACACAATTCACAGTGCTTACATGTTTAAAGCTTATTGAATAAATATGTGACCTTTATTCTCTATCAAATGAGTACCAAAACAACTGACTCAAGCTTGGATCCTGAGAACCACTTAGCTAGTTTTACATTTAATAGCATCCTCATTAGAACTGAGATCACAACTTTAAAGCAAACCATGAAAGAAATCTAAGGATTACTGATTACCTAATTTTACACTGCTCTAGCTTTCCATCAACTAAATGCATGTAGAATAAAATCTAAAATCCATAATATAGCATAAAATCACTGACTATTGCCCAATTTCTCAGCCTCATCTCTTGCTACTTTCTCCCTTCCTCACTATACTGCAGACACATTATGAATTTTCAGTTTCTCCAACAGGTTTGTGTCTGCCAGTGCTTTCTAAGGTGTTACTTCCTTTGCTTAGATTTGTTACTTTTTTTTTTTACTTCCTTCCTGTGGCTAATTCCTGCTACTTAAAATTCTATTTACCTAAATATTGTTTTTATAGTGAAGGTTTTTCTTCCTTTGTAGACCTTGATTATTATCCCAACATTGCAGTCTTTTTTTTTCTGCTGTTTTCCTTCATAGCACATATTACCATTTAAATTAATTAGTTTTGTAGAATGACTCTTTCTTGCTTAAGTGCCATAAAGGTAATGATTATTTCTGCACTGCTCATTTATTGGTCTTCTTGATTTGTACTGCATCTGGCACATCATAGAAATCAGTAAGTGTTAATTAAGTAAAAATAATAACAGGTCCTGAATAAATGTATGAATGAATGTACAAACAGTATCAGGAATAAAACTATAATGAGATTCCAGGTAGAATGGCCATTTGAGGCAGCAACATGAAGAATCAAACCCAATATATAGAAAGCAAACTAATACAATAAGTTAGAAATGGAAAGAGTACTAGAGTTTATGAGTGTGACTTTGGTAAGATTTTCTCATACTTTAGGAGAGATGCACCAACATCTTTTATAAGATACTCATAGCCCAAATGATAAGAAGGAAAGTAACTAAAAGCCACATAAAGAAACAAAAGGAGCATTTAGGGAAATTAACTATGAAAGAATGAATAGAAAGTGAAAAAGAATTTTCAAGAGAGTTCCTCACATTCACAAATTTCTACATACTTATCAAGTTAATTGTCCTGCAAATAAAATTATTTCCTCTATAAGAGGATAACAAATAGGTACATACATGGTAAAATTCCCCTTGGTCTAGATTTGTTAAGTCTGTTGTAATTCTCTGTAGTCACTAATACTGGCTCCATGCTTCACTGTCATTAGCAAATATAATTATTTTTTTAAGGATTTTTTAAAAAAATATTTAGGTATTTATTTTTATTATTTTTAATTAACATATAATATATTGTTTGCTTCAGGAGTACAGGTCTAGATTGTTAGTCCAGATTCTAAGATTGTTTTAGTACAGGTCTGTCACATCACTGTTACACAATTCACAGCACTCACTATAGCATATACCCTCCCCCGTATCCATCACCCAGCCACCCTGTCCCTCCCCCCACCCCCCAGTTACCCTCAGATTGTTTCCTGAGATTGAGTCTCATGGTTTGTTTCTCTCCCTGGTGCCATCTTGTTTCCATTTTTTCCCTCTCTTACCCCCACAACCCCCCACCCTGCATCTTAAATTACTCATATCGGAGAGATCATATGATAATTGTCTTTCTCTGATTGACTTATTTCACTTAGCATAATACCCACTAGGTCCATCCACATCATTGTAAATGGCAAGATTTCATTTTTTTGATGTCTGTATAGTATTCCATTGTACATATATACCACTTCTTTATCTATTCATCTGTTGATGGTCTTTCCATAGTTTGGCTATTGTGGACATTGCTGCTATAAACATTCAGGTGCATGTGTCTGTTCAGAACTCTACATTTGTATCTTTAGGGTAGATACCCAGTAGTGCAACTGCTGGGTCATAGGGTAACTCCTCAAATTTTTGAGGAACCTCAATACTGTTTTTCAGAGTGGCTGCACCAGCTTGCATTCCTGCCAACAGTGTAGGGAGGTCCCCCTTTCTCTACATCCTCACCAACATCTGTCATTTCCTGACTGGTTAATTTTAGCCATTCTGACTGGCATGAGGTGGTATCTCACTGTGGTTTTGACTTGTGTTTCCCTGATGGTGAGTGATATTGAGCACTTTTTCATGTATCTGTTGGCCATCTGGATATCTTCTTTGCAGAAATATCTGTTCATGTCTTCTGCCCATTTCTTGATTGGATTATTTGTTCTTTGGGTGTTGAGATTGATAAGTTCTTTATAGATTGGGTGGATACTAGCCCTTTATCTGATATGTTGTTTGCAAAGATCTTCTCCTACTCTGTCAGTTGTCTTTTGGTTTTGTTAACTGTTCCCTTTGCTGTGCAAAAGCTTTTTATCTTTTTTTTAAAGATTTTATTTATTTATTTGACAGAGATCACAAGTAGGCAGAAAAGCAGGCAGAGAGAGAGAGGAGGAAGCAGGCTCCCTGCTAAGCAGAGAAAAGCTTTTTATCATGATGAAGTCCCAATAGTTCATTTTTTTGCCCTTGCTTCCCTTGCCTTTGGCAATGTTCCTGGGAAGAAGTTGCTGCAGCTGAGGTCAAAGAGGTTACTGTCTGTGTTCTCCTCTAGGATTTTGATGGATTCCTGTCTCACATTGAGGTCTTTCATCCATTTCCATTTTGAGTCAGTTTTTGTGTGTGGTGTAAGGAAATGGTCCAGTTTCATTCTTTTGCATGTGGCTGTCCAATTCTCCCAACACCATTTGAAGAGACTTTTTTTTTCTTCCCCCATTGGACATTCTTTCCTCTTTTATTGAAGATTTGTTGACCATTGAGTTGAGGGTCCATTTCTGAGCTCTCTATTCTCTTCCATTGATCTGGATTCTAGTTTATTAATACAAATGTACTGAACTCATAATGACATGATAGACCAGAAAGTCTATTTTGGAATACTTCGTGTCCATCGAAATTATGATTTGACAAATATAGAGTATTAGTTGTAACAATAACTATCAGGATAAAAATTTAGGTTTCTCTTTATGGAATTTCAAATACAGATTACCTGTTAACTCCTTAATTATATATTTATACAAAGTGATATGATATAGTATTGTATATTTAATCATTTAAAGCCTTATAGTTTAAACATTATATAGACTTTTTGGCATTATAGGTTTTGATGTATTTAATATATAAATTTATAATTTCGTAAATGTTATTTCATTTTAATCTTTTTATTTGGGTATAGTTAGCACACAATGTTAATTAGTTCTAGATATACAACTTAGTGATTCAAAATCTATGTTATGCTTTCCACAAGAGTAGCTACCATTTGTCACCATATGAGACTATCACAATATACTGATGATATACCCTGGGCTGTAATTTTTATTCCGATGACTTGCTTATTCTATAATGGGTAGTGAGTATCTCCCAATTCCCTTCACTCATTTTGTGCATTCCACCCCCCATCCCTTTTCTCTTTGGCAACCATCAGTTTGTTCTCTGCATTTATAGGTCAGATTCTGCCTTTGGTTTTTTATACACTTGTTTTGTTTTTAAGATTGAACATATGAATGAAATCTTGTGGTTTCTGTCTTTCTCAATCTGATTTACTTCTGCTAGCATTATACCCTCTAGGTAGGTCCACCCATGTTTACAAATGTCAAGAGTTTATCCTTTTTTATGGATGCATAATATTCGTGTATGTGTGTGTGTTTCACATCATCTTTATCCATTCATCATTCAGTGGGTATTTAACTTGTTTCCATGAATTGCCTATTATAAAATAATGCTGCAATAAATATAAGGGTCCATGTATCTTTTCAAATTAGAGTTTTGCTTTCTTTGGGTAAATACCCAGTAGTGGAATTACTGGATCACACAGTATTTCTATTTTTTTTATTTTTTGAGGAACTTCCATACTGTTATCCATAGTGGCTATACCAACTTGGATTCCCACCAAGTGTGCACAAGTGTTCCTTCTTCTCTACATCCTCACTGATACTTGTTATTTCTTGTGTTGCTGATTTTAGCCATTCTGACAGGTGTGAGGTGTTAGCTCTTTATGGTTTTGATTTACATTTCCATGATGATTAGTGATATTGAGCATATTTCCATGTGTTTGTTGGCCCACTGAATGTTTTCTTTGGAAAAATTGAGGTCCTCTGTATGTTTTAGATTTTGGGTGTTGTGCAAGTTCTTTATATATATTTTGAATATGAATCTCTTATCAGATATATCATTTACAAATACCTTCTCTCATTCAGTAGGTTGTCTTTTTGCACAGGTTCCTTCACTGTGCAAAAGCTTTTATTTTGATGTAGTCTCAATAGCTTATTTTTGCTTTTGTTTCCTTTGCCTTAGGAGACATACCTAGAAAAATATTGCTATGGCCAATGCCAAAGAAATTACTGCTTATACTCTCTATTAGGATTTTTATGGTTTTAGGTCTCACATTTAGGCCTTTAATCCATTATGATTTTCTTTTGTGTATGGTGTTAGAAAGTCATCATGTAGACTTTAATGGAGAGAAAAGCCTTATACAATGTCAAGGTACAGAAGGAACCAAAAATTCTGTTAATAAGACAGAATTTCTACTTTGCCATGGAAGTATTACTGTGACAGTATTAAATCTTATATCTGCAGATCCTATTATACTCCATCGCCAGTGGCAGTTTGGGTGTTTCAATCCAAACAAGATTATTTGTGTATATACATATATTAGCAGCCCACAAAGGTATTCAAGATTATAATTTTTTTAAACAAGCATGTTGAAGTCTTCTGTAATTCAGACTCAGAACATAAATTCAAGTATAATTATATCCCCAGGCTTTTGTCTTTCTCTTCATCATCAGAAACCCTTGGGAGAATTACTCATTTTGGTAACAAAGTCATTATAGAGTTGAGGTGCAAAGTAGAGAAACAACACATAGAACTTTAGGAACATTAAAGAATAAGAAGATAGCAATAATTTGGCCTATTTATGTTTGTTTTCCCATTATAATTTTACTGAAGTTTACAACCTTACTATATAATCAAGTTTATTCTCATAAAATTATAGTAAATATTTTTAGAAGATTCTTACTCCACCTAGATGAAGTACTGACTTTTATATCATAAACTAAATCTAGCTTTGTTAAAAATATAAAATAGTAAATGTCACCTATTTTGGGTGGATCTTATATCCAAGGTATTTGTTACTATATCCTTTAATATGGAAATGTTCTTGGTTTCTATTCAAAGTTTAATCTAAAAATAGTCTAAAATTGTATTTTGAGTGAGTTTGAGAGAATTATCTAATCTAAGCTTAAAGAGTGAATTACTTAGAGAGGGAACCATGAATGCTCTCTAATCTCTTTGCCTAATTAAAAAAAATTAGAAGATTGAATTATATGCTTTCTAATGCTGAAAGTATTATAATTATGTTAATTTCACCTTTTCCATCTGGATGTTTCAGCTGTGAAACATCTTTCATTGTTAACCATATGGAACCATTTTATTATATAATTGTGAGTTTGTCATTAGGGATATTTATGTAATAGCCACACTATTTGTTTCCACAATGGTCTCTGACCTGCTGTCTTAAAACAAGCATATGTGTTATTACATACTGTATTTTTAGAATCTTCCCTGTCGAAAATATATCTTCCTTTTCATCAATATATAAATTTTACTTGCCAAAAATGTCCTCTCTTTCTTTCCCTCTGTCTCTATGTCTCTTTGTCTTTCTGTTTCTCTCCTCCCTCTTTCCCTACATACATATATATCTATTATCTATATCTGTATACACACACACATTACTTATTTTTGCATAGTAACTTATTCCAATATTTATCACACAATTCTTTTTTTTAAATATTTCATTTATTTCTTTGACAGAGAGAGATCACAAGTAGGCAGAGAGGCAGGCAGAGAGAGTGAGAGGTAAGCAGGCTCCCTTCCGAGCAAAGAGCCCGACGTGGGACTCGATCCCAGGACCCCGAGACCATGACCTGAGCAGAAGGCAACGGCCCAAACCACTGAGCCACCCAGGTGCCCCAGGACCCCGAGACCATGACCTGAGCAGAAGGCAGCGGCCCAAACCACTGAGCCACCCAGGCGCCCCTATCACACAATTCTTGAAGGATTGGTTTAGGTAGGTAGGTGTTTCTGGCTCATTGTCTATGAGGTTGTAGTTAATTTGTTAGCCAGGTGGTAGCCATCTTAAAGCTTGAAGAAGGCTAGGGAATAGCTCACTTACCTGGTTGCTGGCAGGCCTTAGTTTCTCACTGACAGTAGGCAGGATGCCTCAGTTCCTCGCCACTTTATCTATCTATAGTGTTTCTCATAAATAGCAGCTTGCTTCTTCCAGGGTAAGTGATCAGAAATAGAGAGCAAGTGAGAAAGAGGAAGAGAAAGAGAGAGAGAACTCAAAATGGAAGCCTTTAAAAAAATAACCTACACTTGGAAATCACAAACACTTGTGAAGTTTCTTGTCATTAGAATAGTGAGCCATACTCCAGAAGAGGGGAATTATGGTCCACTCTTGAAGAGAGAAGTATCAAAAATGTTTTTTTTTTTTTATTTTTTGGGGGGATTTGGTTCTATAATTTATTTTTGGCACTGAAAAAACAAACAAACAAACAAAACAAAACACCACGACTTCATACAGATTTTATGTTCAATTAGCACTTCATTCATAGAAATATCAGTTATACCCTCATTTTAATAAAAGGTGATAAGGATTTCACTTTATATAAAATGATTCACAGATTAGAGGAAAATCATCACAGGATTCCTTTGAACATAAAAATTCCTCCTGTGTAAAATGCCATTGAAAAATTAATGAATAAGTTAATGACTGAATATTCATTCAATTTCTACATATTATGAAAGACTTGCTGAAAATGTTTATTGAAACAGTATTTAGTCTTCATAGGTAAAATGGTCATTTCCACAGAAAGTTAGCCTGTTTTCCCACTTCAAATTTCCTGATAAATTCATTAATTAATTTAATAATGCATATAAGGAATCAGCATTCCATTTTTTACAATCTCATTTTGGCTATCTTTCTTCATTTTTAAAACTGGAAAAATTTGCCTCATGCCCAGGCACAAGTATCACCTTATGATAAAAAAATAAGCTAAAGTCTGTGCAAAACCAAGATAGGTGGTGGTTAAAATAACTCATCTTTTAGTATTTTTTTTTCTACTTTTTAAAAATTTTTTATTTCTTTTCAGTGTAACAGTATTCATTGTTTTTGCACCACACCCAGTGCTCCATGCAATCCGTGCCCTCTCTAATACCCACCACCTGGTTCCCCCAAACTCCCATCCCCCGCCCCTTCAAACCCCTCAGATTGTTTTTCAGAGTCCATAGTCTCTCATGATTCACCTCCCCTTCCAATTTCCCTCAACTCCCTTCTCCTCTCCATCTCCCCGTGTCCTCCATGTTATTTGTTATGCTCCACAAATAAGTGAAACCGTATGATAATTGCCTCTCTCTGCTTGACTTATTTCACTCAGCATAATCTCTTCCAGTCCCGTCCATGTTGCTACAAAAGTTGGGTATTCATCCTTTCTGATGGAGGCATAATACTCCATAGTGTATATGGACCACATCTTCCTTATCCATTCGTCCGTTTAAACCAACCACAATATATGATTTAAAGATAGATATTATTTATATCTTACTACTTTTACTTAGATAATTATTCAAAGTGGGAACAACAAATGAGGCTTTTTTATAAGAAATCATTCTCAAATTTCTTCAGCTGCTTAATATACCTTTTGTTACTGAGTGTAGTGCATGATGCCAATATTAATTTTGAGATCTCAATCAAGATTTTCCCCTTCCTATAAAATACTATATTTTCTCAAACTTTCATGTTTTGATGTCACCCCAAAATTCAACGGGGAAATATCCTATGAAATTGCTATTAAATATTTGGGGGTGGAAATGCATTTCTGGAATATTGGAATCCTAAAGATACATTGTTTTACCTTCTGGACAATATTATCTGATATTTCACTGGACAGTATGACTACACATCTGGACATTTTGCTGTCTTCCTGCTTCCTAGGGAATGTGGGCTTGCTGATGCTAAGTTTGGCTGGAGAAAAGTAAGGTCCCAGGTCCCAAAAGTCTGTTAATATTTCATATCATGGTTATTTTCTTCATTTATTTCTAAATGAGACAGCAAGAAATAGCTGTTCTAAGTAGAGCATACCCCTTGGTGGACATTATCCCACAGAATGAAATGCTTTCTTTAGGGATTCTAGGAGCCAGGGGAAGCTGTAATAACTTAACTGCTTAACTGCTGCTCTGTGTGTCTTCCTTAATTCTAGAAAAGGTGGTTTCCTTAGCTAACTATATTGCTATCTGTGTGTGTATGTATGTGTGTGTGTGTTTACAGTAGACTTTGTGTTCAATTATAGCTTACCAGAAACAGTGAAACTGGAAAAATAACAGTTGGAAAGGATGACAAATCTGCTAATTCTAACAGATAACAATGATGATAATTCCAAAATCCAGATATTCTAAATAAACCATCACATAAATGATGATGTTGGGGGAGGATAAAAGAAATATATCCTTAAACTCATTTTTTTGCTTCTCATTTTTCACTCTTGAAAATATAAACAATCTACTTTATATTATATGAAGAAAAAAGTTATGGAATTATGGCAATCTCATTTCAATCCAACTTTTTAAAGCTCAGTGATTTCTGGATAATAAGAAAATAAGTGAATTAATTATATTGGCATCTAGCTGTATTGAGTGAAATTCATGATAAAAAAAATGAATTCCTATTTATCTCCATCCGAGGGACAAAAATGGAAGTGGCTGAGAAATGAAAATGTCATTGTTTATGATATATTTGCCTGACAATTTAACCATACCTAAGACATGGTAGAACAGAAGATTCCATGAAATCCTGCTATCAACATATCAGAGATAACCTGAATGCTAATTTCTCTTTTCGTTGTATTTCTACAAAATCAGTGTTATGAATTACCTACCTTATTTTCATGCACTATTTCCCAAATATTCAACAGTGTAGTTTTAAACTTTGTTCTCCATAGAATACAGTAGATTGGAAACCAAAGTAAATTAACTGATATTGTATAGCACAAAAGAACCAGGTTGAGCAGACATATAAAATAACTATATAGTGATTAAAGAAAATCATTAAGATTTGAGAGAGAAAGTGTTGATAAAAAAATAAAAGAATAGAATTCCTATTAAGAAAAAAAAAGATGTGTATTTGGACCAATGGCATTGATGGATGCTTAATTTAAAAAAAAATAAGGGTGGAATTTGTAATAGACTTAGGAGAAGAAGGCAGGGAAGAAAACAGAAATTAAATGATTTAAACAGTGAGGTTAGTCATCTTGAGAATGTCAGAGATGACATCTGTGAAATTTAGCATTATAATATATAAAAGCACTGATTATTCCTTTTTGGAATTTTTTAAGCAACAGAAATTTACTGCCTCTCAGTCTGTAGGTTAGAAATGTGAAATTTAAGTGTCTGCAGGGCCATGCTCTTTATGAGAGCTCTATGGGCGAATCCTTCCTTGCCTCTTCAAACTTCTGGTGTTTGCTGGCAATCCTTGGTATTCTTTGGCTTGTAGATGAATGATTTCAGTCTTATGGCCATCTTCTCCTTGTATGCCAGTGTCCATAAAATGTTCTCTCTTATAAGGACACAGGTTATATTGGCATAGAGGCCAATCCCACTGGTGTATGACTTGTCTTAACTAAACTACAATGATCCTATTTCCAAATAAAATCACATTCTAAGGTACTGGGGGTTAGAGCTTCAACATATATTTTGGGGGTACATAATTCAACCCATAACAGTGGTGCTCTCTCTCTCTCTCATTATTATCAGTATTAAAATGATGAAAATATCTGTGTGTACATATTTATGTACATGTATGTGTGCTTCTTTAGTTAAAATCCTTTCAAAAGAATGAATTTTGGGTCAAATGATAGTATTTTAATATTTTTGAAACATACTATTAAGTCTTCCCAAAATCATTCATTTGCTCTCCCTCCAACAGTGCCTAAAAGAGCCTGTTTCTCCACATCCCTATGAATACTTGCTATTATCACAGGAAAAAAATTCCCCATCTGTTGGGCAAAACATTATCTTAATGAAGAGGCAGCTGGAATATTTTCCTTTTGGGTCCTAAAGTAGCTTTGATTGTATCCTAAATTTTTCAAAGTAAATTCTGTTAATTTCTTTCTATAGTCCCTTTTCCAGGAGGAGCAAAAAAAAAAAAATCCATGTCCTTTGCTCTCAGTGGGAGACAAATCCATCCCTTCCCCCTCTGTCTTCTCATTTGTCATCTGGACTACTGTTCCAACCCCAAACTCTATTTTCTTTAAAACAAATAAAAATGAAAAAACAAACAAACAAACCCTGGCCACATACTCTTCTCAGGTCTTTTGATTTTAAGATCTAACATATAACTTATAAAGAGTTATATTTTTAGAAATCTTTTAAGTGTTAATGGCTCTCTTAAATACTTCTAATAAATGGTCTTGCATAATGAAGGTTGAAATTTGAAATCTTAGGACAATATCCAAACTAATCATAAAATATTTGTAGGACTTACACTATTTGACTTCAAGACTTTATAAAATACAATAATCAAAACAGTGTGATACTGATAAAAGGCTAGAAATGTATCAATGAAAGAGAATAGAGACCAGAGAAAGACCCACATGCATATGGTTACATCATTTTTTTGACAAAATGCACAAAGCATCTGGTTGTGAAATAAATAGCAAAATACATCTTGGAACACCTGAATATCAATATGTTAAAAAAAAAATCAACCCTGGGCCCTCCCATACATCATGCCACTAAATTAATTTGAGATGGACCATAGACCCAAATGTTAAAGTTAAAATTATAAAAATTTTTAGGAGGACACATAGGAGACACATAGAATATTTTCCTGACTTAGGTATTGACGGTGGCTTCTTAGAACACAGAAAGGAATAAACATAAAATTTGAAAAAGTAAATCAGAATTTTGAGTTTTTTTATTAGAAAATTAAAAACTTTTACTCATCAAAAGGCTGTTAATGAAGTGGATAGACAACTTACATATTACATGATAATAGTCACCCAGCAAATATCTGTTATCTCACTGGTAGCCAGCATATATATAGAATTCCTATAAATCAATAACAAAGACACAAATAATTCAATTAAAATATAAACAAAAGATCTGAACTGACACTTCACAAAAAATGCTATATGAATGACTAATATCCATTTGAACAGATGTTCACTATTAATATAGATTATTTTGGAAATTATTAGGGAAATTCAAATTAATTTTAAATAAGACACCACCAGAAACCTACCAAAGTAACTAAAATGAAAAAGACTGGCAATACCAAATGCTGTTGAGAATGTGGAGCAACCAGAACTTTACACTATTACTAGGAGTGTAAAATGATACATCTACTTTGGATGAAGTCCTGCAAGGCTTTTTGTGGTTTTTTGTTTGTTTGTTTGTTTGTTTTTAAAAAGGATTTATTTTAGAGAGAGAGGGAGCACACATGCAGGGGGGGGAGGAGTAGAAGGGGAGGGAGAGAGAATCACAAGCAGAGTCTCCCCTCAGCATGGAGCCTGCCACAGGGCTCAGTCTCATGACCCTGATACCATGACCTGAGCCAAAACCAAGAGTTGGATGCTTAAACAGGTGCACCACCCAGGTGCGCCAATTTCTGCAAATTTTTTAAATAAAATTTATAGACACCTAAATATGACTTAACAGCACACTTTAGGCACACAATGCAATAAAAAGGAACAAACTATCAACAAAATAACAACATGGATGAATCTCCATAATGTTATTTTAAATGAAGGTAGATAGACAAATGGTCAGTATTTTATGGTTCCATTCATATAAAATTCTAGAAATTGCAAAATAATCTATATTAAAAAAAGATCATCAGTTGTCTAGAAGGTGGAAGGATAATGGATTTCAAAGTAACATGAAGGAAATTTTGTGGGTGAAGGGAATTTTTATTATCTTCATTGCAGTGATGGGTTACCACATATATATATATACATATGTCAAATCTCAACAATTGTGTGCTCAAAATATGTACAAATTATTAGAGATAAATTACATCTGAATAAAGTTGTAAGGAAAAGGACATAAAAAATATTGACCTCAAGTTAATAGTATACATGCTCAAGAGTTTAAAAATAAGGTCTACTGATATCTGCAAAATCACTGGAAGGGTATCATAAAAATAAGAACTGACAGACTGATAGGAGGATGGATAGATATGTGGCAGAGCATGTAGAGAAAATTGTAATGTAGAATTTAGATGGAAGATTTATGTGTGTTCTTTGCAGGATTATTGCAGGGTTTTTTAAATATGACTCAAAACTTGCATTGTACAAGCTTTAATAAAACAGAATTGACTTACTACAAATAAATATTGAGTCAATTCTTTTTTTTATTATCTTCAGTTAGCCACTGTATGTTAGTTTTTGATGTAGTGCTTGATTCATTAGTTGCATATAACACCCACTGCTCATCACAACACATGCCCTCCTTAATACCCATCACCTGATTAACCCTTCCCCCTACTCTCCTCCCCTCTGAAACCCTCAGGTTTTTTTTTTTTCCCCCAGAGTGCATAGTCTCTCATGGTTTGTCTCCCTCTTTTATGTATCCCCCCACTTTAGCTTTCCCTCCCTTCCCCTATGGTCTTCTGTGCTATTCCTTATTGTTCCACATAGGAGTGAAACTATATGAAAATTGTCTTTCTCTGCTTGATTTACTTAACTTAGCATAATCCCCTCCAGTTCCATCCATGTCAATGTGAATGGTGGGTATTCATCCTTTCTGATCCTTTCTGAGGAGTAATATTCCATTATATATATGTACCACATCTTCTTTATCCATTCATCTTTTAAAGGGCATCTTGGTTCCTTCCACAGCTTGGCCATTGTGAACATTGCTGCTGTGAACACTGGGGTGCATATGCCCCTTATGTTCACTACATCTGTATCTTTGGGATAAATACCTGGTAGCACAATTACTGTGTCATAGGGTAGCTCTATTTTTAACTTTTTGAGGAATATCCATACTGTTTTCCATAGTGGCTGTACCAGCTTACATTCCCACCAACAGTGTAAGTCAGTTCCCCTTTCTCCACATCCTCTCCAATATTCGTTGTTTCCTTCCTTGTTAATTTTTGCCATTATAACTGGCATGAGGTGGTATCTCACTGTGGTTTTGATTTGTATTTCCCTGATTGCTAGTGATGTTGAATATTTTTTCATGTGTCTGTTAGCCATTTGTATGTCTTTTTGGAGAAGTGTCTGTTCATGTCTTATGCCAATTTCTTAATTGGATTATTTGTTTTTTAAGTATTGAGTTTGAGAATTTCTTTATAGAACTTAGATATCAGCCCTTTATCTATAGTGTCATTGGAAATATCTTCTCCCATTCCGTGGGTTGCCTCTAGTTTTGTTGCCTGTTTCCTTTTCTGTGCAGAAGTTTTACATCTTAATGAAGTCCCAAAGTTCATTTTTGCTTTTGTTTCCCTTGCCTTTGGAGATGTGTCTTGAAAGAAGTTGCTGTGACTAATATCAAAGAGGTTATCACTTATATTCTCCTCTAGGATTTTGATGGATTCCTGTCTCACATTGAGGTCTTTCACCCATTTTGAGTTTATCTTTGTGTATACTGTAAGAGAATGGTCCAGCTTTGTTCTCTGCATGTGGCTGTCCAATTTTTCAAGCACTATTCATTGAAGAGACTGTCTTTTTTCGTTGGATACTTTTCCTGCTTTGTCAAAGATTAGTTGACCGCAGAGTTGACCGTCCACTTCTGGAGTCTATTCTGTTCCATTGATATATGTGTTTGTTTTGTGCCAATACCATGCTGTCTTGGTGATCACAGCTTTGTAATATAGCATGATAAAACACTCTACAAAGTATGTTTAGAGGGAATGTACTTCAACATCATAAAGGCCATCTGTGAAAAACACACAGTTAATATCATCCTCAACGGGGAAAAACTGAGAGCTTTTCCTGGATGGTCAGGAACAAAACAATGATGTCCACTCTCACCATATTTATTTAACATAGTACTAGAAGTCCTAGACAAAGCAGTCAGACAACAAAAAGAAGTATTAGGCATCCAAATCATCAAAGAAGAAGTAAAATTTTCACTATTTGCAAAAGACATCATACTCTATGTAGAAAACTTGAAAGACTCCACCAAAAAACTGCTAAAACTGATAAGAGAACATTCCGTGCTCATCGATCAGAAGAAAAAATATTGTTAAAATGTCCACATTACCCAAAGAAGTCCACACATTTAAGGCAATTTGTATCAAAATACCAACAGCATATTTCACAGAGCTAGAACAAACAGTCCTAAAATTTGTATGGAACCACAAAAGACCCTGAATAGCCAAAGCAACCTTGAAAAGAAAAGCAAAGCTGGAAGTATCACAGTTCTAGACTTGAAGTTATATTTCAAAGCTGTAGGGATCAAAACAGTATGGTGCTGGCACAAAAATAGACACAGATCAATGGAACAGAATAGAAACCCAGGAATGAATTCATACCTATACAGCTAATTAATCTTCAATAAAGCAAGAAAGACTATGCAATGAGATAAAGAGCATCTCTTCAAGAAATGGTGCTGGCAAAACTGGACAGCAACATTAAAAAGAATGAAACTGGACCACTTTCTTACACCATACACAAAAATAAATTCAAAATAGATGAAAGCCCTAAATGTGAGACAGGAAACCATCAAAATCCTAGAGAAGACCATAGACTCTTTGACAGAAGCTGTAGCAACTTTTTTCTAGATAAATCTCCTGAGGCAAGTGAAACAAAATAAAAAATAAACCATTGGGATGATGCCAAATAAAAAGCTTCTGCACAGCATAGAAAACAATCAACAAAACTAAAAGACATTCTACAGAATGGGAGAAGCTATTTGCAAATGACATATCTGATAAATAGTTTTTATCCAAAATATATAAAGAACTAAAACTGAACACCCAAAAAAATGAGTAGTTCAGTAAAAAATGGGCAAAAACCATGAATAGACATTTTTCCCCTAAGAAAACATACAGACACACGAAAAGATGCTCAACTTCACTGATAATCAGGGATATACAAATCAGAACCACGATGAGATATCACCTCACACCTGTCAGAATGGCTATAATCAACAACACAAGGAGCACCAAGTATTCAGAAAGATGTGGAGAAAGGGGACCTCTCTTGCACTGTTGATAGGAATGCAAACTGGTGCAGCCATTCTGGAAAAGCATATGAAGTTTCCTCAAGAAATTTAAAATTAGAGCTGCCCTATAATCCAGCAAACACACTACTACGTATTTACCCAAAGAATATAAAAATACTAATTCAAAAGGATACATGCACCCTGATGTTTATAAGAGCATTATCAACAATAACTGAATTATGGAAACAGCCAAAGTGTCCATCAACTGATGAAAGGGTAAAGAAGAAGTGGTGTGTGTGTGTGTGTGTGTGTGTGTGTGTGTGTGTGTAATGGAATATCCCTAAGTCATAGAAAAGGATGAAATCTTGCCTTTTGCCACAATATAGGTGGAGCTAGAGAGTAGTATGCTAAGTGAAGTAACTCACCCAAAGAAAGACAAATACCATATGATTTCACTCATATGTGGAATTTAAGAAACAAAGCAAATGCACAAAGGGAAAGAGAAAGAGAAAGGGAGGCAAATCAAGAAACAGACTCTTAATGATGGAGAACAAGCTGGTGGTTACCAGAGGGCAAGTGGGTGAGGGGATGGGTGAAGTAGGTGATGGGTATTAAGGAGGGCACTTGTGACGGGCACTGGGTGATGTATAGAAAGTTTTGAATTGTATGCCCCAAACTGATATTACACTGTATGTTAACTAACTGGAATTTAAATTAAAACTTAAAAAATATATTGAAAGAAAATTTAAGAATTTTGACAACCCCTAAGTATGCTATTTCATTAGTTCAGAAAATTGGGCTTCTTTTATGATGTCATCATAGATAGGCATTGAAACATTTTTTATTGATTGATTTAATAATGAATTTGGTCCAAAGAAGTATTCAAGAAGATTACTCTAAAAATATATCACCTTGCACTAACAGAGAACAGGAAAACATTGACATTTCAAAACCACAGGCTTATAAAGCACCTCTATATATTTATTCTTTCTCTGAAAGGAGAACATATTCATTAAAGAAAATGTAGAAAAGGCTACATCTATTATGTCATCAAAATCTGTGAACTTTAGTTTCTAAGAAACCCAGTGTAATTCAGCATATCTCTTCAACACTAAATCTCATTCTCACATAAGACTGCATTTCATATGCTTGATATTCCCACCCACTGTTTTTGGCAAATGCCAAGTCTTACACAGGATCCAGTGTTCATTTGAGGACAATCTCAAGGACAGTCTTTTAGACTGAAACTGGTATACAGTTTCAGTATAAAAAACTAAGTATTTGTTGAATGCATAAATTAACAGATGTATCTAATCTTACTTTTACCTTTATGTATCTTTTTCCCACACCAATACCACTTGCAATTGAGTAAGGACTTTAAGAGAACATTCACAAATAGGATGCATAACTAGATAAAATTAGTATAGAAAAAATGTGATCTAAAATTAGCCTGTTTTATATTTATTTCCAGTCTCTACCACTTACTGGATATGTAGTTTTGATTAAGATGCATACCTCTTTCTGAACTTCATTTTTTTCTGTTTGTGTATAACACCCAGTGCTCCATGCAATCTGTGCCCAAACAATGAATCATGGAACACTACATCAAAAACTAATGATGTACTATATGGTGACTAACAATATAATTTAAAAAAAAAAAGAAAAAAGAAGTGAAGTTCACTTTTCTCTTTAAATTGTGGGTAAAAATTTCATCCTATAGAAAGGTCATATAATTCTTTTTAGATTTTATTTATTTATTTGACAGACAGAGATCACAAGTAGGCAGAGAGCCAACCAGAGAGAGAGGAGGAGAAGCAGGCTTCCCATGGAGCAGAGAGCCAGATGTGGGGCTCGATCCCAGGACCCCGAGGTCATGACCTGAGCCAAAGGCAGACGCTTTAACCTGCTGAGCCACCCAGGTGCCCCAGAAGGTCATATAATTTAAGTGTAATATGAACTAAATAAAAAAAAATTCTGAGGAATATGATTTACCATGCTTTCTCCTTGGGAATCAAAATCTTTACTAAAAGTCAAAAAGGAACCCCCAATCCAGCTATCTATTTAGGACAATAGATGGCATGTTTAACTAAGAGATTTATAAAAAGACAACAAAGAATTTGTTGGGACTAACAAAACTTCCATTAAAGAGAAAAGCTTAATCTGGCCTTACCTAGAAATAGCAAGAGGGAATACTTTCCAATCAAGTTTTCATTGATGTTCACTATTAACCCTCACTAAGGAGCAACTAAATGTCCTTGACCTAGTGTAACTAAAAGTTGAAGTTTTTTGAAGATTTTATTTATTTATTTTAGAGCAAGATAGAGAGTATGAGCTAGGGGAGGGGCAGAGAGAGAGGGAGAGAGAGAATCCCAAGTGGATTCCACTCTGAGTGCCAAGCACAATGCAAGGCTAGATCCCAGGAACCTGAGATCCTGAGCCAAAATCAGGAGCCAGACACTTAACTGACTGAACCACCCAGGTAGTCTAAAGGTTGAGATTTTTTATGATACAGTCTTGATTCCTTGTTTTTTATGCTCTGTTCTTTTTTTTAAATATTTTATTTATTTATTTGACAGATAGAGATCACAGGTAGGCAGAGAGGCAGGCAGAGAGAGAGAGAGAGGAGGAAACAGGCTCCCCCCCGCCCCCGAGCAGAGAGCCCGATGCGGGGCTCGATCCCAGGACTCTGGGATCATGACCCGAGCCGAAGGCAGAGGCTTTAACCCACTGAGCCACCCAGGCGCCCCTTTATGCTCTGTTCTTATGTTCTGTTGACTCTTCTTTGAGGATATTCTGGTTCATTATTCTGCCCTCTTCTCACAAGCAATTATTACTGTTATTTCTGTCTTTGTGACTCTGTAAATGTGTTTTTTTTCTATCTTAAGAACTTGGTGTCCTATGTACATGTGCTGTATTCACTGCTTCACCAGACAAAAAGCAGTTTTCATGTGCTGTGCCATCTGAAGGAATTTTTAAAATCCTTTGGTAGGAAAAGGCTATTTTCTGATTGTGGTCCAAGATGAAATATACAATTCCTTCAGGCTGAACAATGAATACCACCATATATTTTCTACAAAACCAAAACCTGTTTATCCCTGGCTAGAGTAGCTGAGCTTTTGTCCCTATTTCACTATTTCCCACTTATTATCACTTAGGCAATTATAAATTAAAAGCAGCTAGCAGACCACTCCTTTATTGACCTCTTACTTAATATTAGTTTATTCTCCTCAGGCCTGTCAGCATATGGGTGGGTATGTACTAAAATGGAAAACCTGACACTTTATGTTTCAGAAGAATTAAAGGTTCACAAAGAGGAGGCCAAAAAATTGGTAATAAAAAAATGATACTAATAAAAAGTGTAAAAAATAAATTATTGCAAAATATTAAAAGGATTGACTGCAGAATTCTCTCAGTGATAACTTAGACATATCTCCAAAAGGATCACATATCTCTGTTCTACTTAAAATTCAAGCAAAAATCAAGGGCTATAACATTTCAATGGTTTTCCTTCTGTCTAAACATCCTTGATTTTGGGATCTTTCTAAAATGCAAATCTTATCATTGCACTCACTTCTTAAAATTCCTCAATGGCATCCCATAAAATCCAATAAAGAGATACAAGCACCTTGATGATGTGGAAATTCCCCATTTCTCCAGTAGCCCTTCCTCAGGTCCTCATCATTAATCCCTCAATTCATTCGTAGAGACTACTTATGTTTTTTAGTATGTGGATGCTTTAAATATCATTCTTTGTTCTATTAGATATACCCATCTAAACCAGTATTCTGGCTCAAAACCAGAAAACTCTTACTCATCTTTCAATAATCATGTTTCCACCTGAAAACAATCTATTACAGATGAGTAACCACTCTCTCCTTGATGCTGCCTGATAATCACATGAATCATTCACTTGTATGGTAGCACATAAAACAAGTAGCTACAAATGGAATGGTAGTAAATTTTACCCACTGCTTTGGGTTCTTACAAATATGAGGGCTGGAAAATTTAGAAATGGTTTCCCATACAAACAATCATAACCATTGCCACTGTGCCCTGTTTGGATATTCAGGATCCCACCCTCTGTTTTGGAAGCCTTGCAACTGTGACTTGTTACCCAAAGAGATTTGTTTGTATATGCAGATGAAATAGGGCTGAACAAGTGAATCAGTCATGAGTACCTCTGATTTCAGCAACCAAATCTTCAAGTGATGCCGAAAGCTATCATGGAGTGTGATAAACAGTGATAAAAAACAGTGAATGTCACCACTCGTTCTACCTGAGTCTCACTCAAGGGCCAATGACAACATATAGTGTATAAGCACCAGTTCACCTTTTTGCAGCTTTCTGGTGATAGAAACAATAGTGCTCCCTAGTCTTTCTGCACCTAATCCTCTCTCCTACCCCTCCTTCTCTCTGGTTTCTTCCTTACCAGCTCCTGTGGTCCTACACGGTTTTGTTGCAACAACTAATCCCCTCTTTTAGAGCTCAGGGACTCTCCTCCAGTCTCTTCCTAAAGATTAATGAGTCTTTTGAAGTGGCATCAACTCTAGGTTTTTCAAAGATCAGGCTTTTGATTGTCAAGTGCCTTTTATCTAAGCAAGTCCCTGTCTTAAAAATGAAAAAATTGGCTTCGAAAAGTATCATCTGTGATCCAAGTTTATAGAATTACTGTCTGTGATCTAGGATAAAAACTGAACATTTTTGTGGCAATCTTAATTTTTCTTACAGCAACTTGATTTTGTTTTCTAAGTAGAAGGAAATTTCACAAATCTGGATGAGCAGGGAAAAAATGGAACAAACATTAATGCTGCAAGTTTTCTCCATAGCTGTTTGGTTTGATATGTTAAGAAACAACCAACCAAATGCTTTACAAAAACAAACAACCAACCAAAAAAAACAAAACTCTTCTTACATAAGATAGAATAAAAGTATATTGTACTTATCACTAAATGAAAGTATTACCCTGTTTTATTCACTTTTCCTATAATGATTTAGTTAAACTTCATTTCAGTGACATTGTATAGATCAATGCCTGTTACTGTAACTCTCAGTTGAAATGGTGTCTTGAAAGCCTCTCCTGCACTTTATGTGTGGACAGGTCTTACATAGAGACTGCATCCATTTGCATCCCACAATGGAGTTAAGTTTCAGCTCCAGGGATTTAGACACAATTATTACCAGAAAATTCACTAAGTCCAACCACATGATATATTTTAGATCAGCCTTTGAGGAATTAAATGTTGGAAAGAAGTCTGGCCATATATATGCTTGAATTCAAATAATTAGACAAAAATTGGACAAAAGGAATGTAATATCTTAAATTCATTAAAAACAATATTCATATAAAGTTCTATTAAAATTGAACTTTTTAAAACTTATGTTTTAAAAGAAAACTTTTTAACTATCTTCTTTACTCATTTTTAAAATAAGATTTTTCGATACTTGTCAAAATTAGTCAATTTCTGTGCCAGGTTTTCTATAGCAGTATTATCCCAAATTGGCTGTACATACATAAAAATCATGTGTGTTTTTATTACTACTTATCGATACTAATTTTTTACTTATAGTTCCTAGCCAGATGTGTGTTTTTGATATAGCGCTCTCAAATTTCAGAAAATGCTTGATAAATGTACCAAGGTAATAAATCTGTGTGGTTCAGCTAATTTTATACTCAATTGCCAATGTTGAACAGTTATTCCCAAAAGCAAAACTATCAGTTTTGGGGGAGGGGTGTTTTCTTTGTGTATCAATACAGAATTTGCAACTTGATTACAATTCGGGAATTAGTTAAGCAGAAGTTACAATCTGTTCCCAGATTAGCAAAGGGACATCTGTTTATAACTTTAGAGAACATGGTTAGTACATTTTTTTATACTAACATTTAAAAGGTAAATAAGGACAACAAATGGAAATATTTATAATGTTATAGTTTGCACAGAAAAACCCTTTGAGTCTATTTCCTGACTTAGATTATTATCCTAACTTTGCTATTAACAAAATTGTAAAGTCTATTAAACTTACATATTTCACTTAATTTAAATAAAACATCAGCTTCTACTAACATTACTTTGTTTCAGAGTTACAGTGTTAATATAAAGATATATTAAAAATAACAGCTAGATTTTAGGAAAGGCAGAAGGTATTTTTAACATGTCTTTATATTGATTATATATTATACAGAAATATATTGATCTTTTTCTTAATTTTATTTTTAGGCTTTTAGAAAAACCTCTCCACTTCTGAAATCATGTTTGTGTTGCGAGTGCTGAAGTACATTTGAGTTATTTAGTTTAATAAATATGTCTGTTTTACCTTAGCCCCTTAACTCCATGAAATTGATATTACTTATTATGTAGGAGCTTCAATTAATATTTTTTGAGTTGTTCTAAGAACATTCAACATAGCAATTATGGCTTTATGATGCCTATTTCTTCATACACAATATTGTCCTGTATCTTATAAAAAAAAATTTTGTCACCAAAAAGCAAATTATTCCACTAGAAAGACCAAGGAGTCATAATGGTAAGGAAAGATTACAAAATTTAAAAAGCCTAAAACAGAAATATACTGTTTCTGAAACATGCCCTGCTCCTTGAAACTTAGGTACAAGCTTCACACCAGCACATGGCACGTTGCCACCATGGACAAATTTATAACTCATTCAATAGGTTAACAATTGAAATCCATCAGATTCCTTCAGATTTATACAATTTCAGTCTAGGAATTATGCTTCTATCAATCAGCCATTTTTTAAAATACTACTCTGAAGCACCCGGTATTGTATGGAAGTGTTAAATCACTAAATTGTACACCTGAAACTGATATTACCCTATATGCTAACCAATGGGAATTTAAATAGAAACTTTAAAAAATGATATATTTGCAATATTAAAAAAGTGCTATAAGGCAAACTAATCCAAAAAGTGGATTATAATAATAAGCATTTGTGTCTCATTCATGCAAATAAAGTGTGTCTGGGGGAGGGGGTCATCTTTTCTTGACTGAGCTTGTTTGAGCTTGGCTCCAGTCAGATTAAGATTAAGGCCTCCCTCTTTTTTTTTTTCGTTGAAGTATAATTGACAAAATATATCCTATTGGTTTAAAGCATACATCATAGTGATTTGATATCTTTATATACTATGAAATCATCCCCATAATAAGTCTAGTTACCATCCATCACCATACAAAATATTGCAATACTATTGACTATATTACCTAAACTTTACATTACATCCCCATGCCTTAATTATTTTGCAACTGGAAATTTGCACCTCTTAATCCCCCTCACCTGTTTTGCCTGATCCACCCCCCCCAACCCCTCTCCACTCTGGTAACCAATAGTTTTTTTTTTTTTCCTGAACCTTTGAATCTGTTTCTGTTTTGCTTTAGTTATTCATTTGTTCTTTGGGTGGGGGATTCCACATATAAGTAAAATCATAAAGTATTTGTCTTTCTCTGATTTATTTCTCTTAGCATAATGCCCTCTAGGTCCATGCATTTTGTCACAAATGGCGAGATTTCATTCTTTTTTGTGACTAAGTAATATTCCTCTGTGTGCATGTGTGTGTGTGTGTGTGTGTGTGTGTATTTATCCATTCATCTATCAGTGGGCACTTAAGGTTGATTCCATATCTTGGCTATTTTAAATAATGCTGCAGTGAACATAGAGGTGCATATAACTCTTCACATTGTTTTCATTTTATTCAGATAAATACATAGAAGTGGAATTGCAAATTAAAAAGCAAATGTCAGGATGCCTGGGTGGCTCAGTCAATTAAGTGTCTGCTTTCATTCAGGTAGTGATTCCAGGGTCTTGGGATGCAGTTCTGCTTCGGACTCCCTGCTCAGTGGAGAGTCTGCTTCTCCCTCTCCCTCTGCCCCTCCCCCAGCTCATGGTTTCTCTCTCTCTCTCTCTCAAATAAATAAATAAAAGATTTTTTTAAAAGAAACTGAAATGTTTAATGATTTTTTAAATCTCTAAAAGTGTGACTCATTTGGATTTTTTATGTATTGACTTTATAACGTGGCAACCCCAGATTAAACTGTACTCGACATAATTTTGCTTAGGAAGCCATCCTACTATATATATATATATATATATATATATATATAGAGAGAGAGAGAGAGAGAGAGAGAGAGAGAGAGTTCACACATACACAAGCTGCAAGTGGGGGGGTGGCAGAATGAGAGGGAGAAAGAGAATCTTAAGTAGACTCCAGGCCCAGTGGGGAGCCCAGGCAGGTCTTGATCTCTCGACACTGAGATCATGACCTGAGCCGAAATCAAGAGTCGGATGCTTAACCCACTGAGCCACCCAGCTGCCCCACACTCTGTGGCTTTTAACAAGCATCATTTCTTTTCCCACTTAAACATCTGTGAGTTGTTTGGCATTCAGCTGATTTAGGCTGGTTTCATTTGAGCTTGATTCCAGACCTCAGCTTAGGTTTAGGTCTGCTGTGCATACCCCGAATTCTTCAGAGACCAACAGACTATCAGGGCTAGGGGGGCAGGCTCTTTTTATGGTGATGGCAGAAGATCAAGAGGGGCAGACCAAATGTAAAAGAACATTTGAAGACTCTGCTTTTGTCATGTTCACTCACATCACATTTACCAAAACAAATAACACAGCCAAACCCACAAAGGATTGTAGAGAAGCTAACTCAAGTTGGGGGTCATGATAAATGCACTTACAAAACAGTCACAATACCCTAGTATATTTGCTTAATGCTTAATTATTTCCTTGAACTTAAAAGGTCCAAAGTACTAAGATTCGATATCGGGAAAAACTGTTTGCAGAGTAAGAATTACTCACATTCATAGGGATTTGTAATTTAAGGAATCTGCATATATTACATATCACTTGATTGCTATAACAATTTACTGAGGTATATTGGACTGGTGCAATTATATAATTTTGCAAATGAGTAACGTGTGCATGACATGACCAGAATGTGGCAGTTAGGACTCAGATCAGAGCCATTGCTTCTCTACAATAGCACATTGCTTTTTTAGTAGCAGTTCCCAGGAAAGCAGTCTCCTAAGAGAAAAACAGTAATGGTAAAGAATGAAAAAGTTGGCATGAAAAAGCTTGCTTCCTCCTTCTTTAGTTTATGTCATCATGGCTGGTTGAGCTTCCAACTGCTTTCTCCTGCTAGTTTTATTCTATAGCAGTAGGCACAGTCTTAGGATTTCCATTCTCTTTTTAAAAAAATTTTAAATTGAAGTATAGTTGATATATTATTGTATTAATTCCATTCTATCTCAAGATTATCATCATCTTTTGATTTCTGGTTATGAATTTGTGCAATTAATTACCATTCTATATTGGCTGTAGATAAACTTTAATTTTTTTTCACTGGAAGTCTTCTAAAAGATATTAAAACCTGATTCTTGTACTTGTTAATAGCAAGAATACATAGGTAGACATACATAAATTTCTGGCTGCCTAATCCAAATAAATATAGAACAGGAGAATTTTGTTGTACAACATTGACAAAGATAAAATTTTCCATTTCAGATCCTTCCCCTCAAAGTGTTTTAAAGAGAAGAGATGATAAGAAACACCTAATAAATGTATATATTTTTTACAGGCCAAACCAACATCCCATCTGTACAAAATAATTCTTTTCACAAAGAGGTATATTTAACCTTGTTTGTGGTGTTCCAGAGGACACATTTTTACTATTCCCTTGTCTTAGAGAATTTACAGTTAGATTAGAAAACTATTTTGAGTCACATTATTTGACCTTTTTTGCCACTTGAGTAACCAGTATCTTTTTCTACTATACACAAAGAAAAATAGAAATTCATATTTTACTGCACAGAAATATTTTTTTAGTGTATATGTCCTTTTAAAATGCTTCATGATTCTTTTTCATAAAGTTTAAGCATTTTAGGATAAAGTTATTTAATGCAATTTAACTCACTTATTAATCAACTACATTCAGATTGAGAAATGTCTAAGAAATAGAGGAATTATAACTGATGTATGAGTTGATAAAAATTCATGAGAGTCACCTATAGGCCCCTTTAAAAGAAAAAATATAAGCTAAAAGAGAATGGAAGCTACATTCCTGGTGATGAGTAATTTTGAAAATTTGAATGTCATGAATGGTTCAGCAAGGTGGGTAAGCCCCAGGATATCAACACACAGACACTGAGGAGAAGTGTCCTATTTGCTTGCCACTCTTGCTCATAATGGATTTTTCTAAGTGCATCCTGAAGGCTTCCACTGAAGAACAAACTCAAAGAAACTTAAAATTTGTGATTGCTTGAGCAGACCAAAAAAATCACATTGTAACTTCTGAAATGGAAGGTTAAGTAAATTTAAAGTGAGATCACTGCTTTATGCCATCGGTCTGAACATGATTTAGGGGGATTGGAGATAAGTGAAGCCTAAGGCTGATTTAGATGAATGAATTTTTGGAAGCTGAGCCTGAAGAAGTTGAATGAAATACCTAGGCAATAAAACTATAAAATGGCACTGTGAAGTTATTTGCTTTTCCCTCCAAACTATCAAAGACTAAGAGGGAAAAAAATCTACTTAAGGTGCAAGGGATACCAGTATGCTTATATTGGAAGTACTTATAAATATATTGTCTCAGCCTGCTGGTCAGCTTAGTTCCAAATGTGTGGGGCAATAAGTTTTCAGAACATTTTGAAGCTGCTGTATGGTTTTTGGCTACAAATCTGAGCATTCTCTATCTAACAGATGCTCTTCTATCATGCAGTTTCAAATATTTCTAGAAAAATTCTGTCTTAGAATAAAAAATGTCTGTGTTTGAAAAGATTCTCCTTTCAGAATACATGCCTTCCCAGACCTAGAGAGTCATACATAAATCTCTCAGATTAGTGATATCAGAATATAGTTCTAATCAAAGATATGCTTATTAAATATCCATCATATATAAAACATTATACTGTCCATTGCAGGAAATGTAAAAATAAAGTAAATGATACTGTAAATGTAACTGTTAATTTAGTATGTATCGTGATAAATACAAAATGCATTATCTAAAATACTTCCATCAAATCTAACAACATCCCTATTTGTCATGTACTGCTAAGCTTCTTATTTTATAGTCAGATTAATGAACTTCAAATCACACTTTTTTTTTAAGAGACTGAGTCAAGGGGTTTCTGGGTCGTTCAGTCAGTTAAGTGTCTACCTTCAGCTCAGGTCATGATCCCTGCATCCTGCTCAGTGGGAAATCTGCTTCTCCATCCTTCTGCTGTGTGCTCTACTAGCTCTCTCTCTCCCCCCTTTTAAATAAATAAATAAATAAATAAATAAATAAAATCTTAAAAAAAGAGAGAGAGAGTCAAGATTAGAATCTAAGATGTCAAGTTCCAGGGTTGGCACTCTTAAATGCTTTTAAATTTTGGCTTACAAATACTGAGGATGGTAGATAATTAAGACAAAGACTCTAGCGTGGAATGATAAGTATAAAATGCAGGTTTATTACCTAACAAATCTGACTACCTATTCAAGTCAAATCAGTATTAAATAGCCAGAATAAATTGGCCAAGTACTGACATGCCAGTTTTGCAAGAAATTCAGCCTTTTACAAGGTTATCCCTTAATATTGCAAAAGATCCCGAAGTTTGCTTACATTTGCCCACCTTCTTTCAGGCACCTGCTTCTACCTGCCTAACGTGTGCCAGGGGGTGAGGCTGCCTTCTACAGAGACTGACCTCCTAAGGCTTTCCCCTGTAAGTCTAGTTGTCTGTGTCCTTGCATGAATGTGGGTCTTGGACAGTTACAGTTTCCAATCAGTGTAGAAGTGGAGATAACATTCTGACCAAGCTATGCCTCCCATTTGTCACTAGGGCGTATCTTTGATAATTTTCCACAATGGAAGTGACTTGATAAGTTACAATAGAGCATGCTTAATTATGCTCAACCTACAGGACTCCACAAAAATACTGAGAGGGTCCTGATTGACATAGTCCTTTCATTTTAATATCGTTTTGAATCTTTTTTTAATCATTTTTAAAAATTTATTTTCAACATAACAGTATTCATTGTTTTTGTACCACACCCAGTGCTCCATGCAATCCATGCCCTCTCCAATACCCATCACCTGGTTCCCCCAAGCTCAACCCCCCCACCTCTTCAAACCCTTCAGATTCTTTTTCAGAGTCCACAGTCTCTCATTGTTCACCTCCCCTTCCAATTTCCCTCAACTCCCTTCTCCTAACTCCCCATGTCCTCCAGGCTATTTGTTATGCTCCACAAATAAGTGAAACCATATGATAATTGACTCTCTCTGATTGACTTATTTCATAATCTCTTCCAGTCCCATCCATGTTGCTACAAAAGTTGGGTATT